>NC_056524.1:239377051-239414291 GCF_019175285.1 Sceloporus undulatus
TCCCAATGATAAATATCTATCCCAAGAAGAAGTATATGAACAATATTTATGTAACTGTAGCATCAAAGAACAATACAGGTTGAGTCTCTCTTATCTGGAATTCCCAAATCTGAAATGTTCTGAAATCCCAATTGTTCACACAGTTGGCTGACATAATGACATCTTTGCTTTTGGATGGTTCAGTGTACACAAACTTTGTTTCATTCACAAATTTATTAAAAATATTATGTATAAAATTATCTTGTACATGCTTAGATTTGGCTTCCATTTCCAAGATATCTCATTATGTATGTTTGTGCAAATCATCCTGGAGAGAAGTGACCAGTGGGGTCCCACAGGGCTCTGTCCTAGGCCCAGTGCTGTTCAACATCTTTATCAATGAGTTGGATGACAGAATTGGGGGCATACTCATCAAATTTGCAGATGACATCAAATTAGGAGGAATAGCTAATACTCCAGAGGACAGGATCAAAATTCAAAATGAGCTGAATAGACTAGAAAGCTGGGCCAAAGCTAACAAAATGGAATTGAACACGGAGAAATGTAAGGTCCTGCACTGGGGGCGGAAAAATAAAATGCACAGATATAGGATGGGGGACGCCTGGCTGAATAAAAGTACATGTGAAAGGGATCTAGGAGTCCAAGTAGACCACAAGTTGAACATGAGTCAACAGTGTGATGCGGCAGCTAAAAAGGCCAATGCAATTTTAGGCTGCATCAATAAAAGTATAGTGTCTAGATCAAGAGAAGTAATAGTGCCACTATATTCTGCTTTGGTCAGGCCCCACCTGGAATATTGTGTCCAGTTCTGGGCGTCACAGTTCAGAAAGGATGTTGAGAAACTGGAGCGTGTTCAAAGGAGGGCAACTAAAATAATTAAGGGTCTGGAAACCATGTCTTATGAAGAATGACTTAGGGAGCTGGGGATGTTTAGCCTGGAGAAGAGAAGGTTAAGAGGTGATATGATTGTAAGACATATGTGTGAGTTCTGACTTAAAACCAGAGCTGAAGAACCAAAGAAGAACCAAACAAGATGGTTCTGCACAAAGCATTGATGTGATGAAGGTATTTGGCAACCGAGGCGAGGAAAGTCTGAGGAACTTGGAAGCTGAAGCCGGGTGCCATCCAGGTGTGACAAACCATGACCGGGAAGGTGCTTATCTCCTGAGTCGCCATGAGGAGGAACTGACAGGACAATGGAGTGCTCTGAACAGAACGAGAGACTTTGAACAGAACAAGTTGCTTGGAACAGCCTGTCTTACCTCCCAAAAGAGGAAATTGAGTAATGGGCTGCAATATTGCAAGAGAGCCAGAGAGAAGAAAAAGTATAAAGACCTTGGACTTTCATCTCCATTTTGTTGGCATCTACCGCGGCAACGGTGTCATCCCCAATCTTCGAGAACAACTGATCAATGTTCGGTGGAAGGAAAGTGTGTGTGAGTATTGTATGAATGTGTGAGTGAAAGAGCTCTTGATAATCAATGTTTGTGTTACTTTTGTGATTCAATAAATGTTACATGCATGGTGTTTAAAACCAAATTTGGTGTCTCAATGTCTGTGTCAGCCCTGCTGTGAATAGGTCCACAGGGGGAGAGGCTTTCATTACACGCTCTCACAATAAACAGGTTGCCCTTACAATCTTGGGCATAACATGATAGCCCTGTTTAAATATTTGAAGGGATGTCATATTGAGGAGGGAGCAAGCTTGTTTTCTGCTGCTCCAGAGAACAGGACCCGGATCAATGGATGCAAGCTCCAGGAAAAGAGATTCCACCTCAACATTAGGAGGAACTTCCTGACAGTAAGGACTTTTTGACAGTGGAACACACTCCCTCGGAGTGTGGTGGAGTCTCCTTCTTTAAACAGAGGCTGGATGGCCATCTGTCAGGGATGCTTTGATTGAGAGTTCCTGCATGGCATGGGGTTGGACTGGATGGCCCTTGAGGTCTCTTCCAACTCTCCAATCCTATGATCCTATGAAATACAGGTATTCTGAAATCCAAAACAGCTCTGGTCCCAAGCATTTCAGATAAGGGATACTCAACTTACATATACAACAGACATGGAAGTAAGTCTCATACTATTTAATAGGGCTTGCTCCTGCATAAATAGGAGTAAGTTTGCAACTTTTGTTGAGCTTTGTTGTGCTTAATTTGATATTCATGTTTTCCTTTTGTGGCTTTTACACAGAGGCTTCACTATGGTGGTGCAGGGAATGCATTCCACATCATGTGGCATGCTAGAAGAGGGATAATCCCTAGTTGTCCCTCCGCTGCTGCTGCCTCGTGCACTGCCTTTGGAATCCCTACCCCTGCATCAGATGCCTTGCTTCCAGGAATCCTGCCCCCACACTGGGTGATACCAGGGGTGGGGACACCACTGCTTTTCCATTTGATATAGCAGGTTTTCAGCTACAAATTTCTATGCCACCTATGCTAGTTTGTATTTGAGGAACATGACCATAAACCTCTGTAGATTTATGGCAATAAATGTTTACATACAAACATGCACGCACGCACACACACACACACACACACACACACTATGTACTCCAGTACTTGGGTCTAAATAGTTTTTTTGGATGGTGGTGAGGTGAAAGTGTTTCCAAATTGTTTAAATATTATCAATTTAATGTCAGTAAAATAGATTTCAAGGAGGGGTGTGTAATGGCAGGGGAGAAGGGGTCAATTTTCCACTTCATTTCTTCTGTGGTCCATACTGCTGCATATCAAAAGTTCAAATACAGTGGTACCCCGGGATACGAATTGACCGCGTTACGAAATTTCCGGGTTACGAAAAAATTAGATTGGAAAAAACTGTTCCGGGTTACGATGTTTTTTTCGGGTTACGAATTTTTTTTCGGCGCAAAATTCAAACGCGCGGCTTTCCAGCGCTAACGTAAAGCCCTTTTCGGGTTGCGAAATTACTCGGGTTACGAACGGAGCAGCGGAACGAATTAAATTCGTAACCCGAGGGAGCACTGTACCTATGTTTACCTTTGCAGCCTCTCTCATAATAGTGCTGAGAAGTAATATCATGTCATTTCCTGTAGCCATTTTTAAAGAGTCTGGAGAATAAAATGAAAGTATTTGTAGGGGTATTATAGGATTTTGGGATTCTTGTAGGAGCAGAATATTTTCACATGTTTTCACCTATTGGTGAGGGATCTCTGTCATTTCCCCCAGAAAAAGTTTGGTTGGTTGGGGGCTGTGGAGAACTAGTGGGGGCTTCAAGGGCTATACATACAACCTGCAGGCCATACTATAAAAGTGGGGCAGAATGAAGGAACACGTCAGTGACTTACTACGTCTGCCTTTTTCTCTCCCTTACAAATTGCTTCCAAAGCTGCACATGTATTATTCTGGGGAATCCGTGCCCCTTCATATATTGTTGATTGTATGCCAGTTTATTGGCCACACTAAAAGTTACTGATTGGAATTGGAATTCAATACCATATGGAAGGTAACAATTTCTTCACCCCTGTGAGATGGTCTAGATCAGGGGTAGGCAACCTGCGACCCGCGGGCCGGATGCGACCCGGCAAGGCCTTGGGACCAGCCCCAGCCCGGTCCTGCTGCCGATTGCCGCCAGGGTGTTTGGGGCGCAATTGTCTATAGAAGCCTCAGAAACATGCATTTATATTAACATTTTTTAAAAAATCAGCAATTTTTTTCGCGTGTCCTCCATTTTTTTAAAAAAAAGTGTCTTCCATTTGAAAATTTTGTCCTACATTTGTCCTAGTTTATTTATTTATTTATTAATTTAAAAAAAATTATTTAATTATTTATTTTTTGGCTTCGGCTCCCCAGTTGTCTGAGGGACAGCAACCTGGCCCCCGGCTCAAAAATGTTGCCTACCCCTGGTCTAGATAATTACTTCTCAGAGCATCTGAAGCAGGACCACAGCTATTATTATTTTTCTTTGAAACACACAAGCACAATATTTGTGGCCATTGGCTCACAGTGGCTGAGGAACCAGCATCAGTCCAGTTCAAATAGGACTGGTCTGGATCATTCATTAAAAATACCACAAAGCACCACTAAAACACCATGTGCTGTAAGTGTCAAATAAGTTTTTAAGAGAAGTTGTACATTTAAAAATGAGTTTTATATATGAATCTGAAAGAGATGATGCAATTAATTTATTGTTAGAATGCTTTGAGTACATCTCTGTTTCTTCTACTATGTCAGAGCATAGAGTTGAAATTTAGATAAGTGGGAGCTATGTGTAATAAATATATATATTCCTCCCATCATTAACCAAACTATTCAATTTCACTGAAGAAAGAGAAATCTGAGCATGTAACATAAATATTTGGCCTGGTACAGTATTCCTTCTGTTGTCATTCTTTGAAACCCATTAATTAGGTCAAATTTTAAATCTTTGCAGCTCGTCTCTAATTAATAATCTAAAGAACATGCATTTTCTTGTTTCTTTCCATATGTTCTCCTCCTACAAAAGTGTGTAGAAGACCTGAGTGGTGTTGTAAGCCATTTATAGTTCATCAAAGACCGTAAGCTGCTCTTTTCAATTTTTATTAACAACAAGCCCTAGTTCCACACTGATTTCCCTGCTGTGCATTCAAGGAATGCCAAAAGCATTTTAGGTGTTCATATTAACAAATTTCAACAGTGCCAAACACATCCTTTGCATTTTGTGGATAATTAGCCAATCTATAATGATTCTGCAAAGGTGGTTCTCTGTGTGTTCTGTAGGTAATTCATTTTCACAGACACACATCCTGTCCTAGAATTGGCTATGATAATTTGGACTCTTCAGGTCTTCTAAACCTAGTAAACCATTTCTGCAGTGCTAATAAATAAATAAATGATAAACTGTTTAAATGTATTTTCATTCAGCAGTAACAAAAAGATGTTTATTTTATGTTGGTAATTGTAAGCCCAAAACAGAGGGCTTGGCTACTAATGCAATGGTTCCCAACTGGTTAAACTTAGGCCCATTACAGACAGGCCTGAAAAAATGGACTCGGTCCGTATTAGGGTTATAAAGGGGCGTCACTTCCTGACGCCCCTAACCCTAATACGGACCTAGTCCGTACAAAATGGCAGCGGCTGTTCCACTGCCATCTTGACATAGCGGACGCACTGCATCCGCACGTCGCACCCCGGAAATGACGCCGCGAGTGCACACTTCAGCACTTGCAGCGTCTCTACCGGGGTGCAAGAAGGAGCGCGATTTTTGCGCTCCTCCTTTGCAGCATCTGGGAATCACGCTGTTTGGCTGCTGCGGTTCCCAGACGCTGCAACCGGTGGCAGAAGCAGACCGCCGCTTTTCGGCGGTCTGTAACCCACCTTAGTTAAAATTAACTCCTGCTGGATCAAATGAGACTGTTAAATCATAACACAAGTAATGTAAGTTATACAGATTTCATTATTAGGGCCCATTCCCACTATTGTTTGAATCAGATCATGTCAAATCACGATCAGATTTAAACCACCATGGTTCCCACTTGGGAATTGATTTGGAATAGATTCCTAAGAGGGGACATGGTTTTCCCCCATTTACTCCATGTCAAAAAGGTGCTGGGTTTTCCCGCTCCTTTTGGGGCTGAATCAATTTATTTGACAATAAATCGATTCAGCCCAGTGGGAATTCAAGGCGGATTTGAATCCGCCCTGGCAGCCCCTCTCTGCCATGCCTCCCTCCCACCCATACCTCCTTCCCTCCCTTCCTCCTTTCTCCCTCTCCTCCTCCTCCCCAGTCCTCCCTTCCTCCCTCCTTCTTTCCTGCCTGTTAGTATTGCTTGGCTAAGAAAACCTTGTGGAAACACTGTAAGCATTCTGGGAAAGAAATGCTGCATAGGGCTGTAAATAGCAACTGCCACCTGCTTTCCTACAAACATCCATAGAATCACTCTCTCCAACAAGAAGAGGAGTGACAGGGAAAGGTTTTTAATGCTACCAGTGATAATAGGATAAAATACAATCTTTCTTTCTTTTTTTCTTTGCTACCTTTCTCTCAAACTATGACACCCAAATGCTCCCAAAGAGAAGCATCAGATCACTACTCCAACAAAGCCCCTAGATTTCTTTTTCTCCATCCTTATCTCTTTTTCTCTCAGTCTTATGTAGTCTAGAAATAATTCACAAAGCATAACAAAAGAGAAATATAAAAATAAATAAATAAAGGAAATCAAATCATAGAATTGTAGAGTTGGAAGAGACCACAAGGGCCATCCAGTCCAACCCCCTGCCATGCAGGAAATCCATATCAAAGCATCCCTGACAAATGACCATCCAGCCTCTGCTTAAAGACCTCCAAAGAAAGAGACTCCACTACACTCCGAGGGAGTTTGTTCCACTGTCTGATGCCATGGCCAGCCATGAGGACGACTTAGAGGATGACAATGAGGACTTGGCTCCTCAGGTACAGGAGGATCCTGAGGCTATGCCAGGCCCCAGTTCTTCCCTGCCAGGTCCCAGCTCTGCTCTCCCAGCCCCAGTGGATTTGTCTCAGCCAGACTATAGCTCTGTGGGGTCTTCTCCAGTGGAGTCTGGGGCTCAACAAGCCAGCCTTGCCCCAGTAGAAGTTCCCGACTTGGGAGACATAGAGCAGCAGAGCAGATATTCCTACCTTCAGCCAGAGGAGATTAGAAAGGGCGTGCCTTCGGTGTTCCAAGAGGCTTGCTGAGAAGTGCTCATTAGCCACTCAGCTGCTGTGATAAGGGAGCTAGATATAAGACACCTGGCAGATGCTGAGCTCCTTTGTCAGAGTCTATTGGTTCTCATTAGTTGGACGCTGCTGGATCTGACCTTTGACTGCCTTTGAATCCTTGACCTTGGACCAGACACTTTGACCAACCCTCTGGCACTCTTGACCTTGGACTGGACTGGTAGTATTGCTCTCTATAATCCTGAACTTTGGACTGGCTAGTGGCTTATTCTATTTGGACGTTGTTTTGGCATTGTTGCTTGAGGAACTGCTTCTTGGCAGCTTGGCATAGTTTCCTTTTGCCGAGCAGGCACTTATCAGCCATGTGAGTGTGTGTTGACAGCATTCTTGGACATCTGAAGTCAAATGTTTCCCCAGCCACAAACCCTAGATATCCTCTCCTTTATATTTTCTAGCCACCATTATAGGAAGAGCTAGTCAAGGCCTCACCTCTCGGGTCAAAAGGGCTTGGGGAAAGACAGAAGTCTAGGAGACCAGGTCTTGCATAGCTTAGTGGCCTCTCTGTGCCATTGGGAACTGGTTGGTGGTTATAATTGTTCATAAACTGTAATTATACAGCTCAGGTCCAGGATATATGAAAGACCCTATCTCCCTATATGAACCTGCCAAGCTCTCTTTTCTCAATTCCACCATCTTCCCAGCCATAGACAAAAGAGAAGGCCTTTTCGTTGGCTACTCCCAAACTAGGAAACCATGAGAAGGTTATGATGACTCTCTCCTTACCTTTTTGCTTTCCTTCCACCAGCAAGTGAAAACTTTTCCATTCCACCAATTTAGGAATAGTCAATAATGGGCTTTTAATAGTATGTTATTGTCATTATATTTAATAGCCTGTATTTAAAGGATTTTTCAATACATTGTTCTATATTTTTTTCATTGTTTACTAATTAACTTTTACATGTTCTTAGTGATGTTTTTGTAAATTTGTTCTGGTTTAAAGGTTCGGTAAGCTTCTTTGAATTCCAATACTGAGATAAATTGGAGTATAAATGAATAACCAGATTAACCATCCCGGCCCAGGTTCCCTGATTCCCTCATTCCTCCCGTGGCCCCATCTTAGAGATGGTTGAGGATCAACAGAGGGATATCAGGGTTTTTAGTTTTAATTGCTGTTTTTATCCTTGATATTGTATTTTTAATATGTTATACTATTTAATACTGTCTTAAGGGGGGGAGGGATAAAGTGTTTTTAATTGTCATATTTTATATTTTACTGTTGTTAACCGCCCAGATTGGTTTGCCAGAGGGCGGTATACAAATAAATATTATTATATTATTATTATTAATACAAATGTAATGATAATGTAATAATAATAATAATAATAATAATAATAATAATAATAATAATAATAGAACAACGAAGAACAACAATTCAGGAATTAAAGTACATTTTAAATACATGAAATCATGATCTAATGCTGAACCATAGGATATAATGGTATTGTAAATCAGTAGGCATGCCAGAGGGCATCAGATACTATAGAGCAGAGATTAACAAATGCTATTTCCTGCCTAGGGAGAGGTACACTGGCAACATTTGGCAAGTTTGATGTAGTGGGCCAAAGGATCAGTTTTTACCTCCATTTCTTCATTCAGACAAGGTGCTAAGGGAATCTGCATCTTGACTGGGAAATAATTAGCCCTTTAGCGAAGCTTCATCAAATACATATACAGTCCTATAAAAAAATTCAGCAGAAGATTCAAATTGCTCCCCTCCATCAGTGTTCCTTAAATAAGTCTATTGCAAATATTCTTGTTACTAAAGATCATGGATGGAATCCCATTAATGAGTCCTCACTAAAGTAGATTCAGGGCATCAATTGTTAAATAGTGAGTCAATATGTGGGTAACTAGCAATAGGCGCTAAATCCATTTTTAAAAATCCTAGTTCAACCAAGGACTGAGACAACCTGGATTATTTCAATCATCCAAGAACTGTAGTGTCAATCGGTGATAATGAAACACAGAAATTTTAGTAAGAGCACCTCATTTTTACTCCAACAAAACTGCTAATTTGTAAAATATATATCTGTGTTTCTATCTGTCCTTCTGTATATATTAGTATTGTGACATACAAAAAGGAATTATTTTGAACCAAGGGTTGTTATCTGCAAATTGTAAACAAGCAAACAAACCACTGTTTCTGGCCCCTTTCCCTATATTTTTCTTAATGAGAACCAGATCAGCATTCTTCATCCATCAACTGATCTCCCAATTTAAAAAAGTGCAGTTGTTTGTCAAGAGACCTATCTGAGCAACACTGGCTCCTGGAAGCAAGTGCCTGCCAGCTCAAGGTGCAAAGCAGTCCATTAGCAATATGGCTCTGCTTCCGAAAATGTTTTCATGATTATAAATGAAACTGGTAATCTGCTTTAAATTAGGCAAGGCAGTCTGCATTTTGGGAATTGGCATTCCACGCTGACATATCTATTTTGAAGACTTTGGGCTCCTGAGATAAAAGAGTATAAACTGGCCATTCTCCACTTGATGTAACTTTACTATGCAGCGATTTCCATCAATGTATAATTAAAAGTGGATTTCCTTTCCCCCCTTCTTTAGCCGACGGTTGTGGGGGGAGGGTCTGCTTAAACCTGGCTGACGTGAAAGGAACAAAGGGAACTTTCATGGGTTCTCATGCAAACAGTCTATCAGTTACAATTCTTAGTTGTTCACACTGCCGCACTGTTCAAAAGAGCTCTAAAAAAAGTCAAGCAGGGGGTCCAAGAAAAACTCAGCCCGCATGCCAACTAAGGGAAAGAAAGAGAAGGCAGTGAAGGGTGGGGGGAGGAACCAACCCTTTAGCTTTTGTTGTAAAAAGAACTAATGAAGCTGCTCTTAGAACTGTCCTTAGTGACACAACAAGTCGTCGCACCCACACACATTGTGAGAATGCTAGTCACCCACAGTAATGAGAGAGGGAAATGAAGCTGGCCAACAGAACAAGGGAATATGTCGCTTTAATGGTTTAACTGTAGGAAAATGCTAAACTGGCACATAAGAACGTAGTGCCAACAGCCCCACAATGAGTGGAGAAGCAGTCCGTTCAAAGTGATCTTTCCATCTAGTTTGTTTTTACAGACATGATGGACTGGTGGGGGGTAAAATCCCATTATCATTATAAATTGCTAATTAAATAATTATCAGTTAGATGGGCAGACAGATTCTGAATTCCTCAGAGAGCTATGAGTAAAGAAAAATAGTATTTTTTATTTTGCTATGGGCATGGGAGACATAGTCCAGTTTGAGTATAGTATGTGGAAGAAAAGGCCTGCAAACCAGTCCAGTCCACTGTCCTTCCCAAGTCAAGTTTCATAGGGCTCAAACTCAGTTCAGTTATTTTTGCACATGAGACAGAAAATTTCACAAGCTCCTCTTTCCATCTATTGTAATAAAAATATGGTAACAACAAATTGCATAACTAAAGCTTTACAGATGTTTTGTGATGCTCAAAATTTGCCATCTAGTTGGTTGCCTTGCTTTTTCTATGTCTAACTTTAGCCCACAGATGGAAATCCTGTGGCCATCCAGATGAGGCACTGCAATGCCCAGCATTCTTCCTCATTAGCAATAATGGCTACATCTGCTGGGAGCTGTAATCCAATAATATCTGGAGGGTCACATGATTCATTGTTTTAACCTGTACATATGTTACATGGAGTATGGTATACACCCTTGCATCACCATTCTAATCATCACTTGTTTCCTCACTTGTTTCATAGAATCAGCCATAAATCTAATTGCAAGTTTCAACTAGAACCAACATTTTGAACCAATAAAACTTACATAAGCATTAATTACCATGTTCCCACTGATTCAAAGGGTTAGAGGGGACCTCAGTTGTCATATAAACTCTTCTGATGATAGAGTCAATCCATTGTTACAACAACTGTCATAAATTATATCTCCATTATCCTGTGCTTAAAAATCTGTAATGGAAAGGGGTGGACTCCTTCCAAGACAGCCTGTGCCATGGTTTTTACAACCTGCATCATCACAAAGTTCTTACTAAAACGTAGATGGAAGCCTCTTCTTGTGAATGTAATCTGTTGGTTTCACCAAACCAAAAACTCGAATTAGTCTAAAAAATCATAGAGCTGGAAGAGACTGCAAAGGACATCCAATTCAACCCCATGCTATGCAGTAATACACAAGCAAAGCTCTCCAGTCTCTGTTTAAAAATCCACAAAGAAGGACCCTCCACCATACTCTGAGGCAACATATTCCATGGTCAAAAAAGCTCTTAGCATAAGGAAGTTCTTCCTTAATATTTAGGTGGAATCTCTTGTCCTGCAGTTTGAATCCATTGTCCCTTGCCATCCACCTAAATTTAGGAAGGAGGCCAAGAACTTAAACCATCACCTATGTGATGCCCCTTCAGTTATTTAAAGAGGGCTATCATATTGCCTCTTAACCAACTTTGTGATATTGAAAACTAAACATGCACAAATCCTTTATCTTTTCTTTGTACAGCTTTTTGCTCCAGGACCCCCACCATTATCATTTATTGATGCCCTTCATTCAAATGGTGTGAAAACTGAAATCTGTTAATGCAGTCCAAGTTGCATTAGTCTTTTGTCTGCCATATCATATTGCAGGCTCATGCTTAGCTTATTGCCTTCTAAAAACTCTAGATTCCATTAATCCACTTTCTATCCTGAATGACTCTGGTTTACTTGAATCTGTGGACTGGCTCCAAAGAAAAACATTGTGTTTAGACATGTATGGTGATCTGAAAGTTTTTCTCAGCATTATATCTATATGGCCCATTCAGGTTTTTAGGGCATCATTTGACCTTTCAATCATCCAGCAGTGAGCATGAATATAAAGAAAAAAATCCAAACAGTAGGAAATCAAGATTTTAAGGCTGTCTAAGACATACCTAGGTCCAAACTACAGCGGGTTACAGACCGCCGAAAAGCGGCGGTCTGATGCTGCCGCTGGTTGCAGCGTCCGGGAACCGTAGCAGCCAAACGGCGCGGTTCCCGGACGCTGCAAAGAAGGAGCTCGAAAATCACGCTCCTTCCTGAGCCCCAGAAGAGACAACGCAAGTGCCGAAGCGCGCACTCGTGGCGTCATTTCCGGGGCACGATGTGCGGACACAGCGCGTCCGCTATGTCAAGATGGCGGTGGCTGTGTGGAACGGCCACCACCATTTCGTACAGACTCAGTCCGTACTAGGATTAGGGGTGTCTGGAAGAGACGCCCCTTTCTAACCCTAGTACGGACTGAGTTTGTGCTAGGGTGCCCGTTTGTAACGGGCCAATATGTTCTGTTCAACACATAGTTCATTGCTACATATTGTTTGTTTGTTTGTTTGTTTAACTAAATCCTTAGTTTGGGATTCTGGCCTCTGCAAGGATGGATTTTTTTTAAAAAAACTCTTTCTCCTGCATTACTGTTTTGACAAAATTGGTTCTCACCCTGCTGTTTAGAAAAATTCAAGCAACTTTTTCCAAGTTATGCCATTCCCCTTATTTGCCAATGACAAATCATTACCTGATGTCAGGGAGTCTGCAAGCTTGGGAGTGGTTTTCATCAGGGCTATGAATGAAAGGTTTTTAATTTCTACCCTCCACAAAAGTTCATGATCCTATGCCTGCCCTGGCTATGATTTAAAAATTAAAACAAAAGCACAAACACCACCATACTATGTTCTCAGGTGTAACATTCCCTGTGCTAATAATTCAGAGCCAGATGTGGTAATGCTAACTGAATTTTTAAAAGATAACCATAATTTTAACTAACCTATCTCAATGAAATGTTAAAATGGAAAACAGGCTAAAGATTATGAAACAGCCAGAAGATCTGTGATATTTCTGTGATGTTTTTCTGAAACTTGAAAAAGTGATGTAAAAATATAAATTTTATTTATGTATGCATTTATGTATTATTATTTATGTTGCCTTTCTCCTGACATGGGACCCAAAGTGGCTTACATGATGATTACATGCAATAGTAGTCACAAGTAAATGCCATAAAACAATTAGAACTAAATCAAAAACCATTTTAAACTCTATTTAAAAGTTGATTTTGAAAGATAGTTCTTGGCCTCCTTCCTAAATTCACGTGGATGGGAAGGGATAATAACTCCAAGGAGAATACATTCTAGAGCTTGGAAATACCATGAAGGGATAATTAATAATTAATAATAATTTAATTTATTTCTATACCGCTATTCCAGGGATCACAGCGGTGTACAACAGCAAGTAAAACATACATCATATCATAAAAATACAACAATTAACAATTAAAAACAATTAAAACCCTACAAAACAACCCCATAGAAATGGCTAGATAGATGGAATCTGCCAATTACATTGCCAGGGGAGAAAAGATGACAACAGGCTCATGGGGGAAAAGCCTGGCGAAATAAAAAGGTCTTCAGGTTCTTCCTGAAGCGAATAGGCAGCCAATGGAGATCTTTCAATACTGGTGTTATATGGCTGGCCCTGGAACATCCAGTAACCAGCCATATTCTGCACTAATTGAAGCTTCCGAGTTTGGTACAAGGGTTGCCCCATGTAAAGCGCATTACAGAAATCCAACCGAGAGGTTACAAGAGCATGTACCACAGTTTCAAGGTCCCCCCGGCCCAGGAAGGGACGCAGCTGGCGTATCAGCCGAAGCTGATAACAAGTGCTCCTGACTGCCACATCCACCTGAGATATTAGGTAAAGTGACGAGTCCAGAAGCACCCCCAGACTGCGAGCAGAGTCCTTCACGGGGAGCGTGACCCCATTCAGGACAGGTGGAAAAATTTCCTTACCCGGGCCAGGGGAGCCTATCACCAGTAGTTCCGTTTTCTCTGGATTCAAGCTGAGCCTGTTTTCCCTCATCCAGCCCATTACTGACTCCAAGCAGGCATTTAGAGGAGAGATGCCATTCCTAGTCACTGCATCAGTCGGAGACACAGAGAAGACTATTTGGGTGTCATCGGCATATTGATAACAGCGCGCCCCGTGTCTCTGGATGATCTCTCCCAGCGGCTTCATGTAAATGTTAAATAGCATAGGGGACAAAATCGCTCCCTGAGGGACTCCAGATGTAAGGGCCCTCTTATCGGATGGAAGATCCTATCATGCTGATCTTAATAAACAAGAAGGTTTATACAAACCCAAGAAGTCTCTCAAACGCACTAGATATATTTTATATTTATAAATGTAATAATATTTAACATTAATTCAATATTATAAAATGTATAATGTTCATATAATATTTACTGCTTACTATAAATGTAATATGTATTATAATTATATCCATGTAACACATCCTCTTGGTTTTTATATCTATAGTATTTAATATAAAATGTGCATTTATATAAATAAATATTGACAAATGCATATTTTGATAGCAATGATGACATCAAAATAGTTTAAGAGTCCATGTCCCATTAGAATCCTACTCTCACTTGAAATAGTCTTACAACTGTTGTTGCGTGCCTTGAAGTCATTTCTGGCTTATAGCAACCCTAAGGCAAACCTGTCATGGAGTTCCCATGGCAGAATTTGTTTAGAGGGGCTTTGCCCTTGCCTTCCTCTGAGGTTCAGAAAGTGTGACCTGCCCATGGTTAACAACCCTTACTTACACCTATGGTTGCTTTCATGGCTGGTCTGGGACATTTTGTTCTCTGAGGCAGCCAGCCAAATCTGGGCATAGGAAGAAGAAAGCCCGTCAGCACCTTTCTCCATCTATGGTCTTAAAAGTTAAATACAGCCAGCCTTCCATATCCATGGATTCTGCATCCCTATAGTCAATCATCCATGGCTTCAAAATTTGCCCCTCCCCCTTACAAATTCCAAAAATGAAAGCTTGATTTTTGCCATTTTATGTAAGGGACACTATTTTACCACCTCATTGTAAATAATGGGACTTGAGCATCCATGGATGTTGGTATCAGCAGGGGGGTCCTGAAACAAAACCTCAGCAAATACCAAGGGCCTAGTCTAATTAGAAATTGTTACAGAATCTTTCAAATTTAACTGGATTGATTTTTTAAAGCTTTTAGAACTTTTACATCACATATGGCTTTAGCTGTTTTGTTTTCATTTATATTGTAAGCTTTTGGGGTCCCATAGTGGGAGGAAGGCAGTATATAAATCAAATAAATGCATACATTGTGCCCTTACATAACATTCAGAATGTTGCCTGAGTGGCTGTCTTATTCTGTGCAATGGCTGCTTCATGTATGAAATTTTTCCTCCAACAGGGAAAAAGGCAGGGAAATATATTGTGTGAAAATTGCACTGATGCATTTTTGGAGCAGCAAATTTGAAACATGAGTTGGTGTTCTCATGCAATGCTCACATGATTTACACATGTCCATCAAACCCAGATTCATATGCTGTTGTCATTTTCCTGTGTAGAAAGAAAGAGAGATTAGAGAGGAGACTTTTTGGATAACAATGCCTACAATCCCTTAGACAGCATGGTAATTCTGGAAATTCAAAAAGTAATTTTTCAAAGCTCTAGGAAGAAATATATGTGTGAGACTTTGCTCAGAACAGAGTTTCTATCAGAGGAAAGGCTGCAGCAACAGGCCACAAAGCCATTTGTTTTGGGGGGGAAAGACTTTGGAGCAATCTAATTTAGCCAAATGTTGCAAAGATAACACTTCCTATCTTATTGTTCAAGTGCATGAGCTTTCCAAAGGGGTGGGGAGGCAAGAAGTCCCAGGAATATTCAGTATGCAGATTTGGTTGCAGTCAGATCACAGAAAACAAACACCAACAAAAACAGAAGAGACAAGGTAACATGAAAGATGGAAATTTAATGCTAAAGCTAGCTTCATTTAAATATGAATGGTTTTTTTTCAACAGCCCTCTTTCTCTATGTAGATCAGCTATCTTTTGTTGAGAAATATGAAGCTCTCTGGAGGTCCTTTTGTTGCTTTCATTGTTAACTGTATGAGACTGAAAGAAGTTGCAAGGCTCGTTTCAACTTCAAAAAGCATCACAGTGTGGCTAGTGAGGAATAAATGCTGATAAATGCATGAAATGTCGATGAGAGGAGGGGAGAGAAAACTTTTTTTTTTTTTTTTTTTGCCAGTTCATCTGCCTCTGGATGAGCTAACAGAGAATTTCAGTCAGGGAAGGTTGGAAACAACAGATGCCTCTGTTCCTATTCAAGCTCCATTTTACAGTAGAGAGAAAGAGCAAGTCAGAGTCAAAACGCTGTAACATAGTGATGAAACAGCAATGTGTATAATATAAATTACTTTCACAATCTATTCTGTATTCTTTTCTCATACCAACACACATACACACACACACACACACTGCTGTAAACTTGAATGTCATAAACCCTCAGGGAAATTCTTTCTAATCTTCTCTTTTATAATTTACTTTGAGGAATACAAAGCCTTAGTACAGTAACTAAGAGGTTTGGCTGTTCACTACTTTACAGTCAGTGGCCCTTTATTTTGGCTGTCCATTTCAAGTCCAGTCTTCCCCTCCATTTTGAGATAGCTTGTATTTCTACTTCCTATTTGAACTATGGCAATTGTTATAGTAATTGTTTCTTCAGCTGCCTGGGTACATAGAAATAAGCACACATCCTTTTTCATCATGTGTGTGTGTGTGTTAATGCATTTCCTCTTTCTTGGTGATGCATTTATGTCCATTCTAGTTAGCTGTGACCCAGGAACTCACTGGTACAAATCAATTCATCCATAAACTGATTAAGGTACATTTAGGCAGGCCAGTATAATTTCTCTCTCTCTCCACTCTACAGAATGGCAATAATAATGCCAAATGACTTTACAGAGTTATTGATAGGTCAACCAAGATACTGTAGCTGGATTGTTTAGAAAACAATTGTTTACAATTTTTTAGAAAAACTAGCTAAAGCTAGTTTTATTTATTTGCCTTATTGTTGTTGTTTAACAAACATGTTATCTAGGAACAATTTGCACTACTGTAGATGATCAGCAAACAGACAGACAGACAAAGATATATGCAAAAATTAAATACCCAATTCAGTAACTTAAATAAGCATGGACAACTTTACATCTCTCAATTAATACAATACATCAATGAATTCAACACAACAAACAAACAGAGCTAAGACACTGACATGAACAGAGTCTTAAAAATACTTCAGTAAGATCAGTGAATTAAAATGTTATGAAAGTTCTGATAATAACATGATTAAAACCCAAAGATAATTTTGCAAAAGTCATTAGACAAGTATTGAGACTCCATCTATGGAAAGCTTCAGTTGCCATTTACATACAGTAGATATGTACAGGGGGAGGTAACCCTTTCCATCAACAAACATGGACCTGCTGGTGCATCCACATTCCAGGAAAGATCTATATATTTTTGTTTCTGTTTTCCAGGATGATACATAATTCTGTTTTGTACAGATGATATAAAAATATGGTTGAAGACCAACATATATTGCAAGTGTGGGCTGACATAATATTGTCTACTCTGAAAACAAAATTTCTAAGAATCAAGGAGGTACACGTGTATGCTCCAAACCACTTCCAACATACAAGTGTTTATTCTGTGTTTTCCCCCTATTGAACCAGAAGCCAGGAACCAGTACAAAGAAACAATTTCTATCTAATTCACCCAAGACCATGGACCTTACTGCACAGGGCTCCTGGGATGGGGTGAGAACAGTCCAAAAGGAGCCAGGAAGAGAATGGAATGAGTGGGTGATGCATTTTACTGCACACAGAAGTCCCTCACATGTTCCGTTCCCTTCCCTTCTGTTCCCAAGCTGTCCCAGAGGACTGTGATTTTTGAGAACTGTTCTGAACAGTTCTCAAAAATCACTCCCTCTGGGATGGTTTGGGAAGGGAAGGGAACAGAATGAATGAGGGACTTCTGACTGCAGTAAAATGCATCCCCCACTCGTTCCCCACTTGTTTCAGGCCCCTTCTGTTCCATTCTCATCCCGTTCCATGGAGCCCCTATTTTACATAACCACATGGAGCATCAAAGAAATTGGCAGAGATCGCCTCACTAAGACATTGATTGAAAATACATTGGCACTGACCCTTAGGTGCAATGACACTGTGGAACAATTGGTGGGGAAAATTGCATGTAATTTTGAAAGTCATTATAGATTCTGATGATGAAAAGGAGTACTATAGAAGGGTTGGTGGCTGACTTAGGCCTTTGCAGCTCCTTTTTGCGCCCTACAAAGAGTGTGATAGCCATGACGCCATGGCTTTACGGTGCTCCTTTGGCACTGTGTCATATGGATGCAGCGCCAGAGGAGTGCCATGATGTCATGCACCATGTGGTGCAGCATGTGGTGTCACACCAGCCTGGGGCAGAGCCGAGGCATGCGTCATATGGACTCTACACCTCAACTCTGCCCCCAGGCCAGCTTTTCTTGATGGTCTGCACAGTCTCTTAGTCTCCCAGGAGACCTTGGATGGCCACACTCTATCACTGCCCATGTTCCCACCAAAAAGTTACATTTTTGCCCCAGTACCCCAAAATGCCTTTTAGGGGACATGAAAGTATTTCCATTTTGTTTGGGGGCCTTTGTGCACCATTTTAGGACCAAGAGACGTTATTTTTTAACAACAGAAAGCTGAAGTTATTTCCTCTTTAATTCCTATTTGAAAAGGCTTCTACTGAGCCCACATTGGATCAAGGGGGAGGAGAAATGGGGGAAACCACTCCCACACTGCCTACAGGGTATTTAAGGGCAAAAACATTTTTGAAAATTTTAACATCCTGATATATCACAAGGAGACCAAACATAATTTAAATGCCCTCAATATACTCCCTACAGAACATTGTGGAGTGAAAAATAAAATACAATTGATCCCTTCAGGCCACAAAAAGAGCCTTGGAGTCTGTATGCTGCTCATGCTGCACTTTGCCCACCCCTGTTCTAGGTACAAGCCATGGGGTAAAAAGGTAGTTGATAATGCCTGTAGGACAGAGTTGGATCAAAACCATTTTCATGTGTATTGGTCACAGATCGAGTAGTCAGATAGTTGGTCTCAATATAGATTATTAATATATTATCAATACTGAAAGTTAGCGACACACACCATCACCTTGCTCCTGATCAAAGCTCATTTTGCCAGCTATAAAAATGCAATTTCTTATTGCACAATTTGTTTTTCTACTGTGCAAAATTTGTCCAGCTGTATCTCATTTCCACCTTGGGTCCCTGTACTGGGAGGAAGAGGGGCTATAAATAAATATAGCAACAACAACCTCCTGTGCATGTCTACTCAATAAAGTATGATTAGACGATCACCGAGATGACAGTAAATACTACTGACATAGCCATCCTATAACTGCAACATATCACTATCAGTAGTCAAGCCAAGTGCCTCCTCCCTACTACTAGTTGGCTGAATCCTTTTTCCATTTTGATCCCTTCTTATATGGGAGAAAGTGTACAGGGAGACTAAGCTGATGAATTTCATCTGATTTTGTCCTTGATCCAGCCCAGGTTATTAGCATTCCTTACTAGCCTCTCACAATGTATTTCTATATTTCAAGGTGGGAGTATGAAGACTGCAGGTCCCTCAATTACTGTGGTAGTGACCAATTAGTTTTGCCTGTGCTATGGGATACTGAGCAGTCCTTTTTGCTCATTTAACATTAAATCAGTGTGCAAAAGCCTCTTTCTCCAATACTTCTAACTTAATCATGAATAAAAACTTGGAGAGGGGTTTGCGAGAATGGGCAGAATATAATATAAAATGTGTTAGAGGTGGGTAGACATTTTAGATATTTCCTTAGAAGTACCAATGGTTAGAATGAGTGCCAATCATTTGGTGCATAGGCTGAATGAACAGGTGGATAATTGCTTCTTCATATAATTTTTCAGGTTCAATGGCATGATCAGGTGCATTTGCTGACATGCACAGAGGGATATAGAAGATGCTGAAGGCAAATGCAATGATAGCAGTGTTACATTCCCTCATGTTTAATATATTAAATAATGGGATGCATTATAGAAACTTGAAAGTGTTAACAGGCTGCTAAATGTTCAGAATTTTTAAAAAATAAAGGACTCTGGAAGGATCGCTCTTAATTGAATTGTAATCAGTTAGTATTGATCATTAAATCTTTCATTTTATGAGCCTGCTGATGGTAATGATGATAATGATGGTGATGACTCAGTGTCTAGCATTAGGGTCATAAAGAAAAGATGAAGATTTGTTACAATACATTTGATGATAATTACTTGTTTCAGAGTGCATCCTGAGTTGTAGACTGAAGTAGCATGAGTTGAGCCTTTTCACCCTTGTCATCATATTTAAGTCCCTATCTTCACTGAAATATACATGTCTGGATTCTCATGCGAATTATATCTGCATACAGAGAAATATGAGTGACAGGCCATTTATTTTATAGACTTTAAATATGATATTAAATGTTACAAATTTAGTGAATGCAAATGTTTACACCTGAATTAGGATGACCCCCACATACCCATCAAAATTGACAAAATATATGTTTTCCTCATCTTTCCAGTTATCCCTAATACACACAGATGTCACAATTTTCTGGTGTTTCTCTGAATTTTAAGGAGAACATGTGTGTGAGATCCACAGTTGTAACTTTTGAATGATGATATTTTAGACATTTGCAATACTGTGCATTTGTGTGCATGTGTTAGAGAAGGAAGAGGAAGAAGTGAGTTTTCAACAGCATCAAACAATGTTTTGTTCAGTTTTATTCAAAATTCACAACTCTTCTCTTTTCAGCAGAAAAGAAGTCTTATACCTGCTGCCGGCTCTCTATTTAAGAAGCAATAAAATGAAATAAATAAATAATCACATCTCACTTGAATAAATTACCACAGTTTGTGCCATAAAAGAGAGGTGGTGGATTAATTTCAAGACAAAAGCAATAAATAGGAAAAGCAATTTAAACAGTGCATATTTCATAAGAAAGTGAAGGTTGGGTAGCTAGGGAGTCCACACTGTCATGGACATGGCAGCTTAACTAATTTGATGGGCCATGATGTTAATTTAAGGTTCGCTTCAATTGGCAAACATATTTCTGTTTGTTTGTTTTTCTCACTTAACAAGGGAAACCAAAGAAACTTTCCAGCGATCATCCATAGTTTGTTATCTGATCATGTTTTGACTTCTTCAGCACAAACCTGATTGTTTTTATTTCCAGGAGGAGATAATAACACCGAAGCAATAATAAAATGGGAGAAGAACTGGTGGGGGGAGGAAAAAGTCAAGGCAGCTTGCATAGCACAGGAAGTTCACAGCCAGAGACTTAATTTCCCACACAATGTACTGTGCAATGGGCCCATTAACATAGATGAATAGGCTCTTTAAAGGTTTTTTCTCTTCTTTCCAGATATGCAGCTGCCTCTGAATGGTGATATGTTAATAAGGCACTCACATGCCTATTCTTCAGGTACAGCTCGCATTCTCTACCTAGGTAATCTCCATCTAGGAAAAGCTATTAGGGGGTTGTATCTTCTACCACACCCTCAATTATATTAACACCTGCACAGATAATCCACACAAGGTAAACTGGCAGGGGGTCAGTGGCATAAGTACATCCCCAAAGACATATCTCAGAAGAAAAAGAGTTTTGGGGAAAAAGGAGAAAAGGAGAGTAAGAATGGGAAGGGGGGGTGTTGTTGGGGGGGGGGAGTAAAGTCACTTCTATTACACATCAGTGGGAACATGGGGGGGGGGGAGCCGAAAGCTTTCATGCCCCCTGAAATTGTTATTTCTTCAAACAACTGACAGCCTGTAGTGGAAACTCTAATGGTAAGCCCAGCTCCTATATTGTTATGCATGGCCCTCATGTAGATACATGGGGTGGATTAAGTTTGCTTCCAAAGGGCCTATTGTGTGCAGTGTTAATTTGCAGTACTCTTGACAGCTGAGGTTGAAGGGCTTACAACCTTTCTGTTTACTTAGATGCAATGTGTCCTACGTTTGTTTATTTCCCTCTGCAGCCCCTTAAGGCCTGGTAAAAGTTACATTTATCTTTATTAATGACGATGGCGCCGCCAAAAGTGGCAGATGAGAAAATAACGACAAACACTTATGGCATTATTAATTGGCAGCTTTTCTTCCTTCCTTCCTCCTCATCCCTATATATGCTCCTATCATTCCAGTTTGCTTCCCAAACTTATATTTATGCACTCATTAAAAACCTCCAGTTAAATCCAATCTTTTAAAACAAAGAAATAGCTATATGTGAATGTAAGTGTTGTCAGTTGTGTTAATTCTATGTTGATAGAAGGAAAAAAGGGTAGATTACTACTGAAAACATGTATGCAGCATCAACAATCTCTCATTACTGCAATTGTGTATGTGTCTACTTAAATCCAAATCCAAGTGAGTTAAATGAGACTTACTTCCAGGTAAGTAAATATATTAATCTTATGCTTTGGGTGAGGCTACATTAATTAATTCACTCCCCCATGGCTACTTAACTTTTCCTGATTTCATTTTTCCATGTTCTACTATCAGAATTTATGCCATAAAAATGTCCACTGTTAAATAATACTTTTGTCATGATGTATATTTTCTCACTGTTGTGTTGTTGATTTCCTGTAGGAATTAAATACATACTATCAATTGGAATTTACATAAAACTCTGCTTCCTAGTGAGACTTAAGCTCAGGAGAGTCTAATGGCTTTTTAGTTTAACTTGTCAAGAATGTCGAGAACAGTTAGTTTTTCAGCACTGAACTGAGGACTCAAAGTAACGTGCACACTATGGAGAAGCCATGATCCTAATCTGAAGTAAAGGGCATGATTGAATTTTTTAGAAGTATCTTATGCTTGAGTTACTTGGGTTATTTGCTCCCCGTCTTCCTTTACATAAGAGTCATCCAACTGTACACTTTATTATAATAACACAAAAAGAAAACCATAAAGCATCAGAATTGCTGTACTTGATGTCACATTGGTTGTGCCACATGAGCAAATGATTTGAAACCATATTTATTAAATGTGGGTGGGAGATAAACTGGCAGAGCCACAGGAAATGGTGAGGGTATTGTTATGCGTAAATGTTGATGACACTTCTGGTTAAAAAGTTATCTCATTTAGTACTTACTCTGACAATGGTAAAAATCAACATCAGTCATATTCTTCCATTAAGGGGATACTAGCACACCTCAAATACTGGGAAGGTCCAGATACATTTCCAAGACAGAGAATTATTTTCAGTACTGCGGCACCAAAGGAGACAGGAAAATAGCTTGATATGTGAATTAACTGTACTTTTATAAAGGTTTATCTTATATAAAACAGTTTTAGAGTGCAAAACCTATACACAGTCGCCTTGAGAGAAATAGAACTGAGTGGAACTTGTTTTCAATTTCCTGCCCCTGCTCACAAAAAAGAGAAATCGCTGCATAGGACTAGCAGTTAATTTGCAATTGCTTCACATTCTTTTATGCATTCATGCTTTTAACATCTCCATGATGTTTCTTCCACTCCTGTTTTTCTCATTTATAAATCAAGTCTGAGACGGAGAGGTTTCTCAAAGTCCACACAATACATTTACCATTTAAGAAATACAGGCTTTAATTTGTGTTTAAATTTAATTTGTGTTTACAAATGATGGCCAGATGATACATGTATCATTCTTTTGGCTCAATCCCCCCCAAACCTGATGGAAAATCATTGATCCACATTTCAGTCAGTGGCAGAGTGGATCTCCATCTCCCCATGCAACTATAAAGTAGGTTGAGAGAGGAGTCACACCTTTGGCAATAGTATCACACTCAGGACTAAGTAGTGGTTGTGAATATGAAAAAGTTAGTGATCATTGTTTGGTCATGAATTTGATACTATGACCATAATTGTAACCCCATTCCAACCTACTTTACTGGACATCAGCTGTATGGGGAGAAGGAGTTTTTTGTGCCTATGATTGGAGCATGGGTGAATTACATTTCCATCTGCGGTGGAGAGGAAGAGGGTTGAACCACGACATGTCAGTGTGCACTGGATTCCAGCTATTTATTTCTACCAAATCCTAATATACTGCATTCTTGCTCATACTGCTGAGGAGAGTAACAATTCCTTTTAAGCAGTATTGCTTCAGAGTGAGAACTAAAATCAAGTATTTTAGGATGTATAAGCATTCAAAAGAGCATGTTGTGATCTGTCATTGGCTGGGTGATCTGGAACAAATGGCTGACCTGGAACAAGATGGTTTATAAAATAACAAAAAGAGTAAGATATAAAAAGTGGAGACCAGGATCAAAACACTAACAACAATGTAAAACCATAAAAATGTTTCCGTTAGATTTTGTTGTTAATCACCCTTGAGTCGATCACAACTCATGGCAACACTGTGGATGACTTCCTGTTTTCCACTGCTCTATTTAGGTCCTGCAAATTCATGTCTGAAAGTTCCTTAAGAGTCCATCCATCTAACATGCAGTCTTCCACGCTTTTTACTTCCTTCCATTTTTCCTGGTATTATTGTCTTTTCCATTGAATCATTCTTTCTTATGACTTAAGCAAAGTATGACAAACTCAACTCTATCATCTTGACTTCCAAGGAGATTTCTGACTTAATCTGTTCTGGGATCTATTTGTTAATTTTTTGGCTATTCACAATATCTTCAGCACTTTTCTCCTGCATCACATTTTAAATGAATTGATTTTCCTCTTACCTGCTTTCCTCACTGTCCAGCTCACACACTTGTACATGATAATAGGGAAAACAATGCCTTTTACAATCCTTTTTTGCTCAGTTGTATATTTTTACATTTTAGGAACTTTTCTAATTATTTCATAACTGCCCTCCTCATTCCAAGTCTTCTTCTGACCTCTTGACTGCAGTCCCCATTCGGATCAATGACTGACCCAAGGAAAGGGAACTCTTATTACTTCAGTTTCCTCATTGTCTAATTTGAATTTGTGTAGAACTTCTGTGGTCATTATTTTTGTTTTTCTTATGTTCAGCAATAAGTCTGCCTTTGCACTTTCTTCTTTGATCTTTCTTAGTATTTGTTTCAGGTCTGCAATATTTTCTGTTCATAGTATGGTGTTGTCTGCATATCTTAGATTATTGATATTCCTTCCTCCTGATTTCACACCTCCTTCTTCTGTGTCAAAGCCTGCTCTTTATATTATATTGTCTGCATACAAGATGAACAGATAGGGTGAATAAGATGCAGCCTTGCTGGATCCCATTGCCAATTTGGAACCATTCAGTTTCTCCATATTCTGTTCTAACAGAGTAGCCTCTTGTCCTAAGTACAGATTTCTTATCAGGACTATCAGATGTGCTGGCACTCCCATGTCTCTGAGAGAGTTCCATAGCTTTTCATGATCTATGCAGTTGAAGGATTTGCTATTGTCGATAAAGCATATGCTGATCTTTTGGAATTCTTTTGTGCACTCCATTAGCCATTGTATGTTTGCAGTGTGGTCCTAGTACCTCTTCCTTTTCTGAACTCTACTTGTGCCTCTGAGATTTCTGTATGGTTAGCGTCTGTGTTGGAGAAATACCTATGAAAACAATTACTTATCTGTTATTCAAACATTTACAGTCAGCAATCCATATCCATGGAACTTTTATCCATTGATTCAAGCACACACACATCCAGATATATATATCTGCCTCAAATTGATCAGAGCTACTAACATCAAAGATAAAAACAGTACTTTAAAACAAGTGAGCCCCAATAGTGCATCTCCTAACCTCTTAATCCACACTGCTGGATAATGTCAGGCCATAATTTAAATAGAAGCACAATATATATTGCCATAAAGGAGCACACAGGCAACTAATGAACATCTTCACTCATAAACAACTTCATAGTTCTTATTCTTACCTCTAGTAGATTTTTTCATCTATCCAGTTATAGCCCTTCAAATAGAGAACTTTCTAATTAAGACCTTCTGATCTACCCTCTGCTCAGTGCAGGAAGTCCAAAATTAGAACATCCCCAGCTAATATTGGTTCAGCCTCTGACTTAAGAATTCTAGTAAAGATTTTCAATGCAGATTACACCATACTCTAGGTAATTGGTTTAACTATTGAACTGGTCTTATCAACAGTTTCCTACTGTTCAGCTAAGATCCCACAGAGCAGCTCTAGAAGAACAGCTGTAGTCATTAAACATGAGAATGTCATATGCTCTGCAGTCATACCTGGTTGGAGTTTCCAGGTCTCATGATCTGGTCCTAATTGTAAGGGCCTAAATTCTCTTCTCAGGAGAAGAGAGAACAATCTCAGTAGTAGTACCTTGAAAAGTGTGTGTGCATGCATGTGCATATGCACACAACCATTACTGTGCATTGCTGGTTTTGTTGTTGACTGCTTTGGAAAGAATGCTGTAGACCAATGCTTCTCACTGTATCAGATGTAGATGTGCAGTTATGCTTTTCCAACATGCCAGGGTCCAGCACTGTATTTTCTTTCTTTCTTTCTTGTAGACTCACCACAATGGCTCAGGAACTTGGAATAGTCAGGAACTACTTTGAGTAGTGCTGTTGTAGACTCTCCATGGAGTCATCAGAATCGTTCCACTCTCTCAAGCCTCAATAGGCCCTGTCCCTAGGATTCAGACTTTGACCTTGAAATCACAGAGCCTTGGACACTTCAGATAAGCAACTTTGTATCTGACCAAGAGGTTT
Source organism: Sceloporus undulatus (assembly GCF_019175285.1). Taxonomy (NCBI): domain Eukaryota; kingdom Metazoa; phylum Chordata; class Lepidosauria; order Squamata; family Phrynosomatidae; genus Sceloporus; species Sceloporus undulatus. The sequence continues at coordinate 239,403,318 of NC_056524.1, forward strand.
CTTATACTGTGTGAAACATCTGAACCAGTTTCAAGGACAGCACTGTTACTCCAAAAGGAGGGGGCATGGGTTCTCCACCAACAGTGTCAGTGTCTCCTTTATATTTGAGAGGGAATTAGTAGCTCAAAAGAAGGTCTGCAAGAGGTGGCTAACTTAAAAGGATCTTTCCACCTATTTGTATCAGAAATTACTACAAAGAGACTCTGGTTTCAATGAGTAAGAGTTTTATTTATAAAAGTGTAAAGATGAACACAAACACACAAATCCAGTGCAACTTTAAGGACCTTACAAGGCCAAGAGAAATAAAGGTGTGAAAGGTTTCATACTGAGAAACTGGGAATTAGTGATAGTTACCAGTCCTGAAGGTGGAAGGTGGAGAGTGGCTAAGATAGAGTCTGTGGACTATGAAACTGTGTTCTGTGGAACAGAGCTTCAATTTGTAGCAGCAAATTAGACATGTGTGGGGCAGATATTTATATCCTGTTTTTCACCCTTCAAGGGTACTTGATGCTCCCCAATGGTGTAACAAAAACTTAATGATTTTTCAATGGGATTGACAAAACGACTTCAGAACAACTGATGGCTTTAACACTATTGTGACAAAACATTGATCAGATTTGAGACATCCCCTGGATAGCCAGATAGGAAAGGTAAATAGGGACACAGCCCAGAGTGAGGAGGAAGTATGGTGGTTAATAGCTTTGTGATAGGACTACTTAGTCTGCATTGCGAGAGGATATGCAGAAATCCTGGAGGAGTTAGAAGTGAGCAGCAAATCCTTTTACTTTTTTAAGAGTATGCTAATAGCCCCCCCCCCCGTCCCAATGCTTTGCAGTAATTTATCCCTGAACATGAATGAAAGTGACCCACTTCGTATTCATTAGTTAACAGTTACATGAAGAATCCACATCTGTACTGCTTAAGAGTCCTGCAGAGTTTCCAAAGCTATAGCTAATTATTAAAAATCTACCCTTGCTTTTTTGTGCTGTGTTGGTTTCCATAATCAAAATTGTAATGGGGCAAAGGGTGGCATCTGTAAGAAGTAGGGTTTATAGGTTTTTTTTAAATGCTTTTTCATCTGTGAAAACATTTTTAAAAAAAGACTGATCTCATCGCTAGAATGGTTGATAGAATTTTATGAGTCTGCTGACAACAAAACTTTCATAGGCCCACGAAGCTGCCTCCTGTCTGTATATTTTTCTAGCATTAACATACATTGTATATGTGTATTATTTCTTAAGCTGAGGGAGTATTTATCTAATGGATAAGTTATGAACTTACTGTATCTTAAATCCCATTCTGTAAAGATGTCTTGCCTAAGAACTGTCAGACTCCTGCAGCCCACTTCACAGGAAGATAAAGAGAAATGAAATAGAAGAATAACAAACCTCCTTTATAGATTACTGTTTCATTAATATGCTATCGTTCTTAATACATACAGTATTAATTTGATAGAAGACACGAGTGCAGTTCTTCACAATCCAGCAAAGGTGATTCTTTTGTAGAAATAGGTCTTGGCTAGGACCCATATCTACCAAAGGGTTCAGTGGAGTGACTGTTAAAAATTCAGGTCCGAAAATTAAATTTTCTATTTAGAATGATACCATTAAAAATATCAGAAGCTGAATTAAATAAGTGGCAACAATTAATAAATGTATATTGTAATGGAGGAAAAAGAACTAGAATAAATAAGCAATTTTGGTATAGATCCCAGGGAAAGGGAGGGTTAGGCCTACCTAATATAAAGGGATATTATGAGGCTAATCAATTAAGATATGTAATAGAAGGTATGTTAAGTATATCAGATCTGGACTGGTTAGAAACAGGAAAAGAAGAAATACATATGAAAATAGGGATATTTTTTTAAAAGAATTTAGTAGGAAAGAAATCAAGGAAATTGAGAACCCACTTATGAAAAATATACTAGAAATATGGAACAAACACAAAAAAAGAATTATTGAATGAAAACTCATTAATAACACCAATAATAATGGTAAAGTCATTCCCAAAGAACTTAAGAAATCTATTAGATAAAGAATTAAAGGAAAGGGTGATAGATAAAATAGAAAATTGGATAGAATTAAAAATAGGAAGAGAAAACATAAAAGAAAAACTTAAGGAATAAAAATGTCATGATTTCATTACATTCAAATAGAACAATGGTTCAAAAATTGGAAGAAAAAGAATATAGAAAAATATACACAATTTGAACAAATAATTCAGAAAGGAAAAGAATTAAAGGAAAATGAAAATATGAAAGGAATAACTAGCAAAATTTATAAAATATTAATAGAGAATAAAATAAAAAAATAAACCAAAATATTTGGAAAGAGATATGGGAAGAAGAATTAGGATGTAAATTTTGTGAAAATGAATGGAATAAAATTTGAGAACAAAGACATTTGAAAAATCTATCGGTACGAATTAAGGAAAATTATTATAAGCTGATCTGGAAATGGTACTTAACGCCAATGAGATTACATAACATAGATAAGAATAATTCAAAATAATGTTGGAGATGATGTAATAAAGTGGGATCATATATACATATGTGGTGGCAATGTAAATATGTAAAAAATGGGAAATAGTAGTATTGGAAATTGAAAATATTATGGATATAAGAATAGATAGAAAACCAAGTGTAGTATTACTATCACTATATAATGATGTAAAATGGAAAAAAGAAGAAAGAAGCCTTGTAACAAATTTGCTTACAGCACCGATATTAATTATAGTGAGAAGTTGGAAAACAAAAATTAATATGGAACTGGAGGATTGGTATAAAGAAGTCTGGCAAATAGCAATTAATGATAAATTAACATGTATATTGAAAGTGAAAAAAGGATTATGAAAAAGAAATGATTTTGATGAAATATGGAAAAAATTATTGAAAAAGTATTAAGAAAAGAAGATGGAAAATTACCTTCATGAGATGAATTAAAAATTTGGTTGGGTTAAATGGGTGAAAATGGCTCCGGGGAAGGGGTGCACTGAGGTATTTTTAGTATAAAATAAATAAAGTGTTGAAGCATATTTGGGTATGAAGAAAGTGTAACATTTTGTATTGTAAGACTTAAAAATATTAATAAAAATTTCAGGTCTGTAGGATCTGGTGCTTGAGCACTACAACACAATGTAGAGATGATTTTGTTGTATTATATGTTGATTGTTGGTTTGTCATTTTATAATTCCTTTTCAATGCATATTAAAGTAAAGTATTCACAGATGCTGCATCCAGGGATTCAACTATCCAGGGCTTGAATCTATCTATCATCTATCTATCTATCTATCTATCTATCTATCTATCTATCTCCAAAAAGCCTTGAATTTCCATTTTATATAAGGGATACCATTTTACTACACCATTGTGTATAATGAGATTTGGTCATCCATGGATTTTGGTATCCATGGACAATCCTGGAACCAAACCCTAGTGAATACCATGGGCCAACTGTATTCCAATTAAAAACAATAAAGTAGTTTTTCTTCTTGGATCAGGACCACAAATACCACCAGATGACCAGTACTATCAGCCGTGTGATATTGCCATGAATATGCCAGTCTGTCCTAATTTAGGGCAACAATATCAAGCTAAACAAATACAGTCTGGCCAAATTCAGGTTGTCTATTTGTACTTCTTGCCCCTGAGACAACAGATACTAAATCCAATCAAGACATTGTGCTAGATGTTCCCTAATTTGACATAACATTTAGGGATGTTGTTCTTGTCATACTGAGCATTTAGTCAAAATGTGTAACAAAGGGAAGGGTGCTAGAAGCAAAGCAGGAGGAGAGAAAGGAACTCCTCAGACAACCATGGTACACACCTTAACATATGTCAAAGTGTTTTTTGTCATTGTTCATGTTGCAGTGCCCAGTTACAAGTCAAGCTATCAAAAGACCAAAATTCCAAATAAAAGGTTTTCTAGAAGCTCCCAAAATGAGGGGGGGGACGGCTGTCATCAGAATTCTTGTTAAATTCTCCAGAATTTTGATTGAATTGACCAAATTTTTTTTTTGAATGGTTAGAAAACAGGAGAGGGCTCTCTAATGCACTGTTCCAAAGATCTGTGAGTCAGGAAAGAAGGCTAGAAAGCAGGAGAGTGTACTGCTGCTAAGATTCCTGTGGTTTTAAAAGGGTAGGAAAATGGCAGAAGGATATTTGAGATACAGTTGGCCCTCCTTATCCATGGATTTTTTATCCATGGATTCAAGCATCCACAGCTTGAAAATATTTTTTAAAAAGTATAATTCCAAATAGCAAACCTTGATTTTCCACTTTATAAGGGACACCATTTTGCTCTGCCATTATATTTAATGGGACTTGAGCATCCACAGATTTTGTTATCCACAGAGGATCTGGAACCAAACCCCAGTGGATGACAAGGTTCCACTGTACAACAGGCAATATTTCTGAAAAAGAAGGGATGGTGGGGGGGGGGAGCCACATAGAGGCCTTCTGGGCTGTTAGGTACAATTCAGCTTGAAAACAGGAGAGGGCTCTCTGAAGTAAGGCTGTTAAAGATTTTTGAGGAAAAAAAGGGGTAGGAATATGGCATTGGACCTAACATTCCTGAGGTTAAAATATAGGCAAGAAAACAGGAGATGGCTCTCTGATGCACCGCTGGTAAGATTCCTGAGGTATAAGAGGGAAGAGTAGGGAAGCAATATGGACTTCTTTGGGACAGTGGGTGCAGATCTGGGCAGTTCCAGTAAGAATACAAAAAAGTTTGACCCACAGGTCATTATTTTTCATCTTTGTTGTTGCTGTGTGCCGTCAAGTCATTATTGAGTCATGGAGACCCTAAGGGGAACCCTATGACTTTGTTTTCTGGATGGAATTTGTTCAAGGGGAGGGGTTGTCCTTGCCTCTCTCTGAGGCTGTCAGAGCAGGACTTGCCCATGGTCACCCAGTGGGTTTCCATGGCTGAATGAGGATTTGAACCCTAGTCGCCCAGCACTCAGACCACTATAAATGAGATGCTTCGGAAGTGGGAGTTGAACCCACATCTCCATTTGGAGATCAGAAATTGAGTTGTGTATATATTTCATTTAGGTATGATAAACAGATCTTAGATTTCTGATCACCCCATAGATGCTGTAAGGCAGAAAACTGCCCAGGAAGGGTTATTTGAATCCCAATGGAACATATCTCGAACAACTGAAGCCTGTTTATTCTACACTCTCTGCTGCTCCTGGAGGCAGCTTGTAAGTGCAAGCATTTCCCCCCACCTCAAGCAGAGTATCTGAGAGACAGCTGACTTCCTTGGTGAGAGCTTTGATTCTGCAGCATCCACCACACATACAAACGCAAGGAGAAATGGCAGGGTTGACAGGAAGCAAAGGTAACCTTTTTATATCAGATATTTTAGGGAGGGAAGGACAGCTCCAGTGTTAAGGAAACAGGCTAAGCTGGAAAGAGCAGCAAATACTGATATAGAAAAAGTAGCTACTGAAATGTCTAGAGAATGTATTCTTTCTACAACAAAGAGCACTGAACAGAAGGCTTAGGTTGTGACAGGAAACACATTAGGGCTAAAAAAAAAATAGATTAAAGGTCTGGGGTGAAACAACTAATTTTAATGCTTATGTTTTGCTTGTTTCTTTTATGCCAGGTACAAGATTTGGGAGACTACCTTGTTGTTGAAAGTTACTGGAAAATATTGTGTGTCCTCCCACTTTTATATCCCCCCACCTATTTTTCTCTAGTATAAAAATTAAAATAAACAGAACTTTGTGTTCTCCAGAAAGGAGAATATAATCAAGTCTGTGAATTCTGACAAAAATGAAGTTTCTATTTTTACCTTTAATTTTATTTACTTGAAGATATGTCCAGCTTTGTGTCACCTTTCCCCCTATTGTGTGTGTGAAAGAGAATTAGTGAGAGAGAATGGAAAATATCTGTGATTCCTAAAACGGTCTGGATTTAAAGAAGGTAATGGGAAATGCTGAAGCATCTCTTTCTGAAAGCAATAGACTATGTGTGTGTGAGAGAGAGAGAGAGAGAAAGAAAGAGAGTGAGAGCAAGAACCTTTTTGCTTACAAAATCTACATGTTTTACATGACTGCAGTCTGCCCTGCATCATGCATATATGTTATATTTCTGCCATCAGCAAACAGAAGGGCTACTGTAGAATGGGCAGTTTCATAAACCTCTGTGTTCAGTTATATTTCTTGCTCATCCAGACATTTTTGCTGTATAAGTGGCAATTGCTTATAACCATCAAACAAAAGTGTTAAATCTTCCAGAGAAAAAGATTGCCCCATGTCACATGCGGTCAATCAGTGACTGCCTTTAGATTGTTATTAATTTGACTCAGACATTTCTGAAACATTCTGTATATGTTTGGATGCTGACTGGAAGGCTTTCTGTTATCAATGCAATGTGTTTAACAAAAGAAGTTCATTACAGAGTTGATCTAAAGCACACTGTCAAGTCAATGGGAGTCAATACCTTTATAACAAAAATCTTTATATGCTTTTACTAGAATAAAATATCCTTTGATATAAAAGTTTTTCTGCCTATCTCTCTCTCTCTCTCTCTCTCTCTCTCTCTCTCTCGATACAGTTTTCCTTCATTATTTGCCACATGAAACAGGGAAGAAGCGAAAGGATAAAACTAAGAAGAAAAATCAAAGAACATGAATACACAACCAAGAAGGTTCCTCTACAAGCAAAGTTATCATCTGCTTTTTGGGGAGGGATAGCTATGCTTATAAGGCCAACTTAAACTAGCTAGTTCCACCCTTTCCTTTTTCTACAATTCGTAAACGTTACTAATATCAGTTACAGCCCAGAATCCAATGGTAAAGCTGCCTGGGGAGAGATGGAAGAGGTAATCCAAAAAAGTAACCTTTCCATATTTTGGTTCTATCATACATTATACATACAGTGCATGATTCCATCCACTCCACAAACTGTAAGTTATGCTTTGGACAGCATGTAGAATACAACTTTGCAAATGCTTTGCTCATTGAAGTATTGCATGCGTCTACTCAATAGAAAGTCTCCTCTGTTTACTGAAGCTTGCATCCAGGTACATATGCATAACACTGTAGCTCACTCAGGACTCTGCCTGGATTACATTTTGACAGTATGTTAGTGTCTCCCAAATTTATTTGAGTTCATCTAGCAGAGGAAAGCTGCAGGGTGCAACCACACAGTACTGTTAGAGTGATCCCACTATTTGCTCATCACTATGCCATGGTGGTCCAGGTCTCAAAGTCCATGTGTGCAGCAGCAATGCTGAAAAGGAGTGCCAGAGCAGTTATATGTGAATGCATTTAGGAGCTCTACAAAACTCAAAAACCTGGACATGATGAATTCTGAGATGCCTTTATGGAAATGCAAATTGTGCCCCTTTCAGCTGTCCCGTGGAAGTTGAGGATGGGGCCAGTTCATGTTGTCCTCACCTCCATGTGCTAAGTATGTCAGTTATCATTTAAGGAAGATCAGTATCTTTATTATATGCTTAGTACAGATGTAGTGAGTTGGTAGCTGAAGCTACCTATTACAAATGGGGCAAACTAGAATAGGGATGGTAGAGGCAAGATTTATCTCCTGTGCTCTGGGCAAATAATTGGACTTGGTTACTAAAATCTAGAGCTAGAGAAATGTAACAATTATGAATCATGTAGCACTGAACTGTTTGGAACAGATACACATTTTGAAATTAGGCTTTATCTAGACTATATGTCATATGGCAGTTTGATAATGCTTTAAATGCCATAGCTCTATGCTGTAGAATCTTGGGGTTTATAGTTTAGTAATGTCATGGTTTCTTCTCTCCTTTCCTTCCTTCACTCCTTACTTTTTCTGCTAGGGAGATATAATCCACTCTCCTGAATGATAGCACTACAGCTGTCTAGCTAAAGACCTCACTTCTACATTTTACAAAATCCAGGATTCCATAGGACAGAACCAGGAAAGTAAAAGTGGTATCAAACTGCTATAAATGTGAAATATGGAAACATGAATTATTTGTGGATCATGGAGAAGTTAACCATCAGACCAGTGGCTATGATAAAAAATTGGATATTGCATAACCTGATTTGGTATGTGCTCAACTCAGAAGCAAGTTCTGCCAAATTTTGTAGGGCTTACTCACAACTATATGATTATGAAATTGTAGCCTTGATATATCAGAGTAAAAGTCACAAACTGTAATCCATCCCAAGTGAAAAATGCTTGAGTTCCATTGTTAAGAACATAACAAAGTGCTCTGCTGGATCAGATTGAAGGCTTATGCATCTTGTTTTCTACCCAAGACAACCAAATGACCTAGGCGACAGATCAAAATACAGGAGCAATATCTCTCACCCCCTCTTGCTTCTAAGCAACTGGTATTAACAGGGATATTACCTCCTGTCCTAGAGGTAGCAAATGGCAATCAATATAAGCAGCCATTGTTTTATTTTGCATATGTTTATAGTAAGGCTAGAAACCATGGCCAGAATTCTCTACTGGAGTTATATCTTCATAAGTGAACTTACGTACGTAGGGATTAGAATGGATCAGTTTCATAACGTACCTATCCAGTAGATGCTTCTGTTCTGTTACAGTATAGCACAGCTGGCAAAATGTCTGATGTGCTACCCATCTGCTACTTAAGTAAGATCACATTAAGTAAAAGGTGATATAAAATTCTGACACACATGATCATGAAGGACAGCAGAACTAGTGTTAAATCAGTCTTGCAATTGTGGTTTGAACTGCATCTCCCAGAATACCTCATCACTAGCTCTGCTGCTTAGGTATGATGGGAAGTGTAGGCCAAACCGTCGAACATTAAACAGATGAATTTTGGGACATCAGAGCATAGTCAAGATGGCAAAAGTGATTAATGAAGAAGAACACATATGCTAGGAAAGGCTGCAGTTGTTTGCTTTTGCCTGAGTCAAATGGAAAGTGAAAGATTCTGCCCCTCCTCTCCTTCTGCTGAATGCAAACTACTTTTGCACATTGAACACAGGTTGCAGCAATGAGAGTAAACTGAAGATGAAGTGGAAAACTTGGAGGTGGAAATATGAAGTGGGACATTTTAAAAGCAACTGAAAAAGTGGAACAACAAAAGATTAATGGTGACTGTCCCTGTTGAATTGGGATAGTTGGAGGTTATGCCACCTTTGCAGAAGAATTCTTCTTGGCCTAAGAATTTATTCACATTTATCCTCCCAGGTGAGATTTTAATTGTGTGATTGACATGTCTTATTCATGGAATTATATACAGGATCCGGTGGACCATTCCCATCCACAGAGGTTTGGTTCTGATCTCACTGCAGATGGGAAAAAATGGAAATGGTCCCATGTTATTCAGTGAGCAGTGACATAGGCACATCCACATCAGCATGTTAGTGTGCATGCATCATCATAGAATAACATGAGGCATAACAATCTGCAGGCAGTCAAATCCCTAGCTCACTGATGTGGTAGGCATATTGTATTTATAACCCTCCTGAGTGGATGAAGTGAGGTCCTAAGACCAAACAAACAAAACTGTATGGAACAAAAGACTGAATGGCGGCTCAGTGTCTATTGACAGGTAATGGTGAGAATCAGAAAGTACCTCTGAAGATTTTTAAAAATGGAAATTGAGTATCTTCTGTTACTGAGAGTAGCTGTTTGTTTATTTTATGTATGTGTTGTGTAAAGTCCTGATCATCTTCTTAATAATAACAGCATGTTAATGGAATGCTTCCTCATGAACAGCTACATGAAGCAGCCTGGGTGATATAGACCTCTCACTTCCACAAATAATCTATCTTCAAAGCAATAAATCCCGGAGTCTTCAGCCAATCAAGCTGCCTAATTGGTTGAACATTTACAAACACTTGATAATTAAATTTGTGTTAAACTATGTAAAAGGATTTATGTTCCACTTCACCCAGATTGCTTCCCCCTTTCATTTTGCAAGAGTGAAATTCCTTCTGCCTGATGCTTCATTCAGGTGGTTAGATGCATCACATTATGTCAGTAATGTCACATTAGTAGTTCATTCCACTGTAATGGGCTTGACACATCATTGGAAAGGCATATCAAGCCTCCCGAGTTTCAAACTGCCATGTTTTCTTCCCAACCAAAGAACTTTAATGTGATAGATTTTAATTAGACTGGAGGGTTTAGGGGGGTGGCACTGATTCTATTTTTGTCAAACCTTTAAAACAAAGATCTCTACTGTCTCATATATAAGGTTAAAGCTAGAGCTAAAGTTCATATTATCAGAGCTTATTTTTGAAGTACCTGAGGGAGGGTATACACACACACACACACACACACACATATAGGAAAAACATAAGCAAATTCAATCTAGTCCAGCATTCTGTTCTCAGAGTAGTGGATCAATTGCTTATGGGAAGTTCTCTCATACCAATTCTTATAACCAAATTAATTCATTCTAACCCTAGATAACTATAACTGGCCTGATTCTATTTTATAGAATCCTGGGGTTTGCAGAACAGGAAGGAGTAAATAGAATTCCCAGCTCTAGTGCCTCACCAAAACCACAGATCCCATGATTCCATATAATGTTGTGGCACTTCTAATGGCACATTGGGCTTGTCTGCATGGACCATATAAACTAGTTTTCCCATGTTTTTTCAGCAAAAAGTCTATGCAAGGCCCAGTCCTTGGATCTGGAGCAAACAGACTGGATGATGCCCAGTCCATTCAGCACCAAACCTGGGATATAATGCACCAGGTGGCAGAATAGGACACATTTTAACTAGCCTCCCAGTGTTGCAACTGTAATGGCGGGAGGGGCGCTCTTTGGCCAAGATAATCCAGGCTGCTCTGGAGTATTCTGGCCCATGCAGACATAACCATAGTGCTATAATTGTGAAATGTAAAAGGGCCTTCTGACATTTTCACTGTGGAACTTCTGGTAGAGTGCGTAGGCTCAACACTTACAAAAAAAGATGATCACCATCATCATCATCATCATCATCATCATCATCATCATCATCATCATCATCATCA
>NC_056524.1:239414301-239437095 GCF_019175285.1 Sceloporus undulatus
GGCAAAATTAGACCAGCAAGAATAAATAATCACCTGCCTACCAGTGTTGAGCCCCCACAAAGCAGCAGAGTTGGCAAAGAGAAGGAGAGGGGAATCACCACTGTTGCATGGACTGTAAGAAGGAGGGAAAGTAGTGTGGTATCACACAGGGAAGGCTGGGAAGAGAGGGAGTTAGTTGAAGAAACATGGGTAGGGTTCCTTGTGGACATGGAAATCTTATACCCTTCAACATTTCACAGATTGAAACGCGGACACCTGTGGCTAAGCAACATCACCAAATGGTCAAGAACACAAAAATTGCAGTGTGCCTGTGTCATACGTGGGCACACTTTACGTGACTTTCAGCATACGCTGAAAGCTGCACTGGGAGAAGGGGTGGCACATCCCATAGGGAATAATGGTGCCGTGTGTATGAGCCCCATTCATTTAAATGGGGCTCAAGCATAGGCAGAATTCCCTAATGAGAAGGCAGGGATCACTAGAGAAAACAATAATGCCAGGAAAGGGAGCAGGTAGAAGGGTAGACCGCATGCCAGATGGGTGGACTCAATAGGAGGGGGGGGGGTCACAGGAATGGGTTTACAGGACCTCAGCAGAACATCCAGGGTTACCATAAATTAGAGTCGACTCAAGGGCAGCTAACAACAACAACAAAGGTTGCAGTGGTTTGCATTTGCCTGAGTCTGGAGGGAAGGGCAATGTCCCTCATGAGTGAGTTAACTGACTGCAAACTATTTTTGCACACTGTTTGCAGTAAAAGAAGTAAGCTGGGGATGGAGGGATAAAGCAGGAGACAAGAGAAAATGGGAACTTTTAGAAGGAGCTTAAAAAGTTGGGTGACAATGGATTAATTGGGATAGTTGAAAGGTATGGGCATCCTACTCTGAAGGGTACCATCTCATTCTATGGTAAGTTTGGTTCTGAGCTCCCAAAAGTCTAATGGGGAGTGGCAATCCAGCCTCAACTTAAAGATCTCCAAGGAAGGAGACTTCACCACTCTCCAAGGATGTGAGTTCAACTGTCGAACAGCTCTTACTGTCAGGAAGTTCCTCCTAATGTTAAAGTGGAATCTCTTCCTGTAGCTTGCATCCATTGTTCTGTGTTCTAGTATTTGTAGCAACAAAAAACAAGCTTGCTCCTTCCTCCATGTAACACCCGTTCAAACACATAAACAGGGCTATCATATCACCTCTTAACCATCTCTCTTCCAGGCTAAACATAACCAGCTCCCTAAGTCTTTCCTCATAAGGCTTGATTTCCCAGCCCTTCACCATTTTGGTGGCCCTCCTTTGGACACACTCCAATTTATCAACATCTTTTTTGAATTATGGTGCCGAGAACTGGACACAGTATTCCAGGTGAGGCCTGGCCAAGGCAGAATGGAGTGGTACTATTATTTCTCTTGATCTAGATACTATGCATCCATCGATGCAGCCTAAAATAGCATTTGCCTTTTAGATGCGTCACACTGTTGACTCATGTTCAACTTATGATCTACTAGGACTCCTAAATTTCTTTAACACATAGTCTCCTTAAGCCAGTTGACCCCCATCCTATACTTATGCATTTTATTTTTTCTAAGTGCAGTATCTTACATTTCACCCTATTGGTTCATTTTGTTAGTTTTGGCCCAGCTTTCTAATCAATTAAGGTAATTTTGAATTTTGATCTTGTCCTCTGGGGTATTAGCTGCTCCTCCTAATTTGGTGTCATCTGCAAATCTGATAAGTATGCCCTCTATTCCTTCATCCAAGTCATTGATAAAGATATTGAATTGCACTGGGCCCAGGACAGAACCCTGTGTCACCCTATTAGTCACTTCTCTCCAAGATGAAGAGGAACTATTGTTGAACACCCTTTGGGTTTGGCCAGTCAACCAATTACAAATCCAACTAACAGTCACATTGTCTATCCCACATTTTACCAGTTTGTCTGCAAGAATTTCATGTTGGATTTTGTCAAAGGCCTTACTGAAATTGAGATATGCTATATCTACAGCATTCCCTTTGTTTATCAAGCTGGCAGTTTTATCAATAAAGGAAATCAGATTAGGCTGGCATGACTTGTTTCTCAGAAACCCATGTTGACTTTTTGTGATTATGGAATTGCTTTCTAAATGTTCTCTGTTAATTATCTGCTCTAGAATCTTTCCTGGTATTGATGTCAGATTAACTGGATGATAATTTTTGGGATCCTCTTTTCTTCCCTTTCTGAAGATGGAGATGTTTGCCCTCCTCCTCCAGTCTTTTGGGACTTTTCCTGTTCTCCAGGAATTCTCAAAAAGTATTGCCAATGGCTCTGTCTGGCTTCTCCTTTGCACTGTATAACAAACTCCAGGAGAACATGGTCACTCCCACTTAAGGATCTCACCACTTTCACCCCTTTAACCAGGTCATCCCTGTTGATTAGAATTTGCTAGACCTTAATGTTTTGCCTGAGTTTGGTTTCCAAGAAACATCAGGATAGTTGAAATCTCCCAACACTACTACATCTCTCCTATCTGAGATAGTGGTCATCTGTTCTAGCAAGGCATCATCCAATTCTGTCATCTGACTTGGAGGTTTGTAGCATTTTAAAGAGATACAGGTAAATGCTATAGCTCATTTTTGCCCAAATGCAGATGTTTGAGGAACAATGGTGTCACCCCAACTTAGGGTTTCACCTGGTGTGGTCTGCACCCTTGCCACTGTAACAGGGGTTTCATCACATGAAACGGTAAAGAAGGCATATCACATAGTTCAGTTGCTGGCTTATGGTAATGCCATGGTCTCTTTTGTGAGTCTTGAGGTGCTGACAGGGTGTTCGGGAGGAGGGTGTACTTTTGCACCCTAGGCCAGTGGAACTTGTAAAATACAATTTTTAATGTTGTGGTAGAGAAGTACCCCAAGAGGCCCCACTAGTGCCATTCTGATGCCAAGTAAAAACATGGCTCATTATTAAAATCTTTGGGGTTCTAACTGATTTCACCCAAATCTGCATATATGTATTGTTTTAAATTGGTTCAACAGTTTTTAATTTGTCTTGTTTAGACTGGTTTAATTGTTTGATACACTTTTAGTCTGCTCAAAATGGTGGTTTTTTTACTGCTTTAAATTGTTTTCAGTTGATTTAATTTATTTTACTGCACTCTGTCTTGAGATTCCATGATATAAAGCATGACATATATTGTTCAATAACTAAATAAATACAAATGAATAACTACTTTTAGAGCCTTGATATGTTAATCACAAATAATTACTTTAAAAATATTAGTTCTCAGTATCTCTTATGGTTTATCTGGGACATGGTGGCTCAAGTGGTTAAGATGCTGACTCTATTGATTGCAATATCAGCAGGTTGGCAGTTGGAGGCTCAGGTGCTGTGTGATGGGGTAAGCTCCCATCACAAGTCCCAGCTTCTGCCAACCTAGCAATTTGAAAGCATGCAAATGCAAGTAGACACCACTTCAGTGGGAAGGCAAACAGCATCCTGTGCAGTCATGCTGGTCACATGATCACAGAATCATCTTCGGACAACACTGGCTCTTCGGCTTAGTAATGGAGATGAGCACCACTCCCTATAGTTGGACACGACTTGACATCCTTGTCAAAGAGGAATACATTTAACTTTACTTATCTCTAATTCACCCAAAAGAGGATGAAATGACTGCATAGCCACCTTTGACACAGTCCCATTATCTGCGGAAGGTATATTATAGCTTATTTAACCCAGTAAAAATTACTTCAGAGTAAAAAACATTGGGTTAGAATATGGATAAGTCCCGATTGATAGGTGGATCTAGATTAATGTTGAGGTTGCATCCCTGGGTTTGTGATGCAAAGTCTAATATAAATGGTGGTGGGGACAGTTCCATAGGGAATCACTGGAGATTAGAGGGATGTATTCCAATTGGAGATGTAGTAGCCCAAAAGTTAACAATTTTATTCAAACCCTTTCACACACACACACACACACACACACACACACACACACACACACACATATTTTAACAAGGTTTAGTACATAAAACACCACAGTAATTTTTCCAGGTAGAGAAATGTGGAGATGCTCTCCAGAGGGTCCAGAAGAAGCAGCAACTGCTGATCCAAAGAAAGCTTGGGTGGGTTGAACTGACTCATTAGACAACAATTCCATTTCAGAGGAGCACACAGACAATGACCAACTGGTAAGACCTGTGTTCTTCTGCTGTGCCTTCTCCAGCAGGCTTCTGCGGTTGAGAAATCACATCAGAGGAGAGAGAAGCAACACATCTCCTGCTGTGCCCTCTTCAGCAGCTTTGCGAAATGACGAAAGCAGACTCCAGTTGCCCTTCTTCACACACACTTCTAAGCAAGCAGAAGAAAGCCCTTCCATCTACACCCAATCACAAAGATTTCAATTTCTTCCTCTCCTTCACCCCCCCCCCCCCCAAAAAAAAAAAACAGGAAAAGAAACAGATTCTTTCCAGCAATGTCAAGACTGCTGTTGCTTCCCTGCCTTCCCCAACCTGGGCAGGCTAAAAAAAGAAAAGAAAGAAATACAGCCCAGTCACCTTTTCTTACCACTCAGAACTCCACATCCATCTCCAAACAGCTTTGCTCTTTCAGCTCACCCTCATTCACATGCCTCTTCCTCTTTGCTTTCCTACCTTGTTCAGCTGTACAGGCATGCTGGGACAGCTATGAATTTTTAAAATTTATTTCTGAAGAATGCTGTAAATTTGAAATGATGTACATTAAGACAATGCAAATTGACATTTGCCTGTAATTTAATGGTAGAACTCTTCAGATGTTTCTCTTCTTTCATCCACTGGATAGGAAAAGAGGGTCACAACTGCTGGCTCTACCTGCAAGGTAGATGAGCCCACAGATTCCACAATGACTCTACAACTGGATCTTCCTGCATTTGGCAAAGATTTGAAGAAGGTGTCTGCAGCTGTTGGATTTGATATCAAGGTGATCAGATGAACTCCCTTCAAGCAAGGATAGGCTATCCACCGAGTAGCCTTATCCACCATTACCATGCCTGCCAGTCAGCCGTGTGAAACCGTCATATACACATGTATTTGTGCACATGTACAAACATGGGTTGGATCCCAATTGATCCTGAATTGTCATTGAGGTGGGGAGAATGGCCAGTGGTCCCAGCAGCAGAAGCAGGCCTATCTGAACTGAATGCATGGACATTCAGTTCACCACCCCATCCCACCCCATTGACATCACAGTTATACTTGTTAGTGTTCTGATGATACCCAATTCTGTTACCCCTTTCCATTTCAATCAAATAAAGCTCTATTTAATTACTGGTGCTAGTAATGGATAGAATAGGAAAAAACAAATTGAAACTTAACCAGAGTAGAAGTGTTCCTGGTCAGTCGAAAGGCATATGATGGAACAAAGTTTTGTAGTTGTAGAACAACATTTTGTAGTACAGTCATGCTTCCTTTCAAGACTCAGATGCATATAGTGTGGTTATCCAGACTTTGAGGAGGGCCAAGAAAAAAATTGTACATAAGAGACCAGTGCACCAACTTTGCTCAGTTACCCCCTCCTCTTTTGCAATGTAATGTGTGAGTCTGTCTTTGAAATCTGCTTGGAAAGTGCAGCTTATCCAAAATGGTGCAGCCAACCTCTTGACTGAAGCCAGTTGTAGAAAGTGTGTGGCTCCTTCAATATATGTTTTACTGGCTGCCAGTCTGTGTCTAGGCATAACACATGTGGTTATGATTTATGAAGCCATGTGTGACATGGGTTTAGACTACCTGAAGAAGTGTATTTCCCCATAGTAGTCTAATTAGGATTTGAGATGCATGCAGGAAATCCTTTTCTCTGTCTTGCCCCCTCAGAGGATGTTTGGAGGGGGTGTAAGAGAAGGTTTACTTAATGACTATTTAATACTATTTAAACCATCACCATCATCATCACTAATAACTTCTTATTACTTGCTAATATTATTAACTAGATATCTCTTAAAGAATGCACACAAACCTACAAAAAAAATTCTGAAGATATAAAATTGTGCAATGAAATAATACAAACTTATATGACTGGAATTCTGTTGGTGTTTTAGGCATGGGAAAGTTCTACAGAAGTGCTCATACTTTTTTTTTTTTTTTTTTTTTGGTCTGATGCAGAATGATCACATTCAGTTCAGAGTTGCAGAGTTGTTCATGTATGTACAACTGCAAATGGATGCATGTGTGCATAGATGTACACTGCACATAGATGACCATGCATATTTGGGACAGGTATACACTTGCCAGAATACTCTAGGGTGCCCTCAGAGTATTCTGGCTTTGAATTTCCACTGAATTTGCCCCCCTACCTGCTCTTTTTTGTTGTAGATTTTTGGCTCTCACAGCAAATGACAGGTGGCTACATTTCCACGTGGCCTCTGTTTATCTCCTGGCACTGCTGCTGAGGTAAGAACGAGGTGCCCACCTTGAGCACCATGTTTTTATCTCAGGGTGACTTGAACCCATAGCCAGAGTGCCAAGTGGCTTACAGGGACCAAGAGTGAAGGCAGCTGCCATCATTACTGCTGTTGAAAACCCACAATAAAAGGTGAGTTATTTAAATTAGAGGGAGGAAGCCCTAAATTATGAGCATTGTGAAGATAGTCCATACCCAATTCAAGGTTTTAGCCCTGGATCATTTAAACAGGATGCAGCAAGCCGGGGGGTAATTTGGGGGGAAATTCTTCCCTGTAGGCAAGCCTTTGGTTGTGCACTGAGTTGCACATTTGGTCTTTTGGATCAGTTGTGCAAGAATAACATTGCCAGCATAGCACAATTTATGATTTACACTGTACAACTCTGATGCATGGGTTTGTTCATTTCCCAGTAGCAATGCTGCTTTTCCTATGGACATTGTGCAGACAGTCTTTTGTAATGCTGCCTACAATTTCTAAAAAGTTCAACAATATGAAACATTTGCCAGTTCAATAATTTTGGTCTGTGAGATCCTTATTACTCTAGGAGAACTATTGTTAATGCAGAGACCCACACTACAATATAATAGCTGGGCAAACTTCTCAACAGTAGAACCAAAGTTGTCTCACAATATGTGCTCCATATTTGAAACACAGACAAGGAATGAAGGAAAGTCAACAAAGAGATTGTGTTTCTCAGTTGCTTCAAAGATGTTCAATTTCTTTAAGTCTCACGAGATACCAGTGTCAGTTTACCACCTGAATGGAATGGTAAGTGAAACATTCTCACTCAAAATGAAATTTACAACTTAATGCAGAATTTGTTTTACATTTGAGATGTCGCCCTCAAGTATAATAGAAACCAGAACTTAACAAACCAGAAAGTTGAATGTCAGAGGGTTTGAAAAAGAAAAAAGAAAACAGCTTTCATGTTGACCTCTGCTCTTCAGAAACTTCAAATCTGTTTCACATCAGAAGCTGTGGGGACAGAAGAGTGCATGGGAAATGAATAGGCATGGCCATTTATAGAGGACCAGTTAGGTTTCTTGAAATCCAGTGGGATTCATGACATAAGCAAAGAGCAACAAACAGCAGGTGATAGGAAGGATTTATATAAAAACAAGAATACTTTGAACTCAAATGCTTTTATTGATTGTCTGCACATTTCCAACCAAAGGGTGCATTTTAAAGAAACATATAAATAAATGAACCGGAAAAGTTATAGGATAAAAAAAATGTGAAAAGTAGAAACAGTGGGAAGAAAATATATGTCTGACATATTTTCAAATTTTAACATTAGTAACAGGTTTAAAAGTCTTCCCATTTGCTCCTTATTCCTTTTTCTTTTTTTAAAAATAAAAACAACAGAGTCCTGTTGGAATACATGTGATCAGAACATTTATTATGGCATGAGGCTTTGTAAACTGGAGCCCAGAAAAGTTTATGCTGTAATAACCTGGTTAGTTTTTAATCTTTAAAATGCACAAAATTTTGCTGCAACTGACTAAAAGACTGACCCATATTGGAATTTCTTTTTAAAATAAGAAAATACAAAGCAGCATACTTTAAGTCCTCAAAGCATCTGCATTAATATAACGTTTACAAATTCAGCAGCTAAGACATAATAAAAGGCACAATTCAACCAAGAAGCTCACTGCACACACCTTCTTTGCCTCAGTCTTCTCAGAAAAGGAAAAGGGTGCTCAACCTGAGGATAATGGAGCAGAGGACAGAATAGGGGAATTTCAGCACAGAATAAGTAAAGAGATAGTAGAGGAACACCTTGTTTATCTAAATGAATTTAAGTCTCCAGGACCAGATGAACTCCATCCAAGGGTATTAAAAGAACTGGCAAATGTAATATCGGAGCCATTGGCAATAATCTTTGAAAACTCCTGGAAAATAGGAGAGATCCCAGCAGACTGGAGGAGGGCAAACGTTGTCCCCATCTTCAAAAAGGGGAAAAAAGAGGATCCCAACAATTATCGTCCAGTTAGTCTGACATCAATACCAGCTCAAGATGTGTGTAAACTGGGTGTCATCAACATACTGATAACACCATGCCCCGTGTCTCTGGATGATCTCTCCCAGTGGTTTCATGTAAATGTTAAATAGCATGGGGGACAAAATAGCTCCTTGAGGGACACCAGATGTAAGTTCCCGCTTATCGGAGCAGACGTCCCCCAGCTGCACCATCTGGAATCTACCCAAGAGGTAGGAACGGAACCACTGGAGCGCAGTGCCCCCGATACCTAACTCCCTCAGGCGTTCCTTGAAGGATACCATGGTCAATGGTATCAAAAGCCGCTGAGATGTCCAAAAGCACTAACAGGGACACACTTCCCATGTCCTTGCCCAGACAGAGATCATCGACTAAGGCAACCATGGCAGTCTCAACTCCATAGCCCGCCTGGAAGCCAGTTTGAAATGGGTCAAGAAAATCCGTTTCATCCAAGATCGCTTGGAGTTGGAAGACAACTGCTCTCTCGATCACCTTTCCCAAAAAAGGATGCTGCCTGAGGACATCCACCTTTTCCCAGAAATTAAATGGATATGGGAGGAGGTTGTCTGGGCAGTAAGGAGACCAGTTGCTCATGAGGGAATCATCTTTGGAATAGCGGTATATAAATAAAACAAATTTAAAAAAACAAATTATATGCAGAGCTAAGCCTATGTAGGATCACAGTAAAGTCCTCCCTCCATTCTCGTGGTCTTCAGACTCACGTCCCTCACTTATGCACGAGGGATGAATGGAGGGGGAAAGAATGGGATGTGTGCCCATGGCCAATGGGGCTTGAATACAAGTGAAACTTCATTTTCATGATGAGGTCCAGAATGGATTGCCTACGAAAACGGAGGGGCGACTGTACACACTTTTGTTTCCTTTCCTTGGACATTGATGGGAAATATCAGTGAGCTACAAGGCTAGGAAACAATGTTTTGGCCCAGGGTATGAAGATGATGGTGTGGCCACGTGTTCCTCTTTACAGAGAACAATCATCTATCAGATGGGTTTTCAGTCCAAGTCTGGTTTAAAAAGAACCATAAGGCAAGAGAAAAGGGAGCATTGACAGTGCCTGTGAACAGTTAGCCCCTCCTGGGGAGCAGACTGATCAGGAAAAGAGGTTGTTGTTGTTGTTGTTGTTGTTGTTGTTGTGAGCCTTCCAAGTTATTTCCAACTTAAGTGGTTGTAAGGCAAACCTATTAGGGTTTTGTGGCAAGGTTTGTTCAAAGGAAGTTTGCCTTAGTCCTTCGTGAGGCTGAGAATGTGTGACTGTCAAGGTCACCCAGGGGATTTCCAGGTCAAACATGGATTTGAACCCTAGTCTGCAGAGTCATAGTCCAATGTTCAGACCATTACATCTTCCTGGTCACTTGGTCAATTTCCCCAAATATGGTGTGATGCACTGCAATTCTAACTTATAGGGACTTTTCCTTCTTTCCCAACTATACATGTAAATTAACATATGGAAATTTTATGCAGATTTCCCTTTGTTTTGTCCTCTTTTCAATGATTCATTAGCAGTCCCTCAGGAATAATCAGCAGCCAACTTCCTGAAAACACTATAATATGGTCAGATTCTCTTGTCTTCACCTACTGCTTGTATGTAATTGTATCTTACATAATTATATCAGATCTTATATCATTATGAGCTGCAAGAGATCTGTCAAAGCCCACATAACGTATTGATTCCTGGTTAATGCCACTATTGACTGCAGTATGGGGGACTGAATATTTGAATATTTTGTCACATAAACATGCTCCCCAACACACACAAAAAAAACAATAGCTTGCTGGTGGGAGAGCTATACTAAAATGAGTTAGTTATGTATATGTATAAATTACATTACATCAGATAGCAAAGGGTTCTCCCCCTCTTCTTGTGAGAGTCTTCAAATATCCAGTCCACTATCTCTGTCTGTCTAAAGTGGTACAGCTCAGGAAAAGATACATCAAATGTAGCTTCCACTTGACTCATTGAGAACTTGAAAATACACACACATACACATTTGTAATACAACTGCACCCAGACGGCACAGGAACTTTTATGTGAGTTATGGGAGTTTTCATTTATTTTTATTTTTTAAAAAATGTTTTCCAAGTTTTCTTTTCTCTCCCCACTCCCTTCTAACATGACAGCCACTTTGTCTCACTGAAGACTGTACTCGTGAAGATAAATGTGAACATTTCAATCATCTAAGACATTCAGGGTTATTTCCCATGTTACGGCCCTCATGAGGAACCCATAGGGAAAAGTTAAGAACATAAAAAAAAATCCCATCTGATTCAGACCAAAGCATTCTCTTTCCTACTGTGGCCAGTCAGATACTTATAGGAAGGCCACAAGCAGAAGAAGAATGCAACAACACCCTCCAACTCATTGTTCTAAGCAACTGGTATTAAGAATTATATTGCATCTGATTAAGGAAATGACATGCACTCAGCACAACTAAAGAAAATCTCCTAATCTGGAGTGGAACCATGTGACCCTCCGGATGTTCTTGAGCTGCTACTCCTAGCATCTTTAGCCATTATAGCTGATGGTGAAGAATGATGGGAAGTTTGTTGGTGTTGCATGCCTTCAAGTTGTTTCAGATGACCCTATCATGGGGTTTTCTTGACAAGAATTGTTCAGAGGGGGTTTGCCTTTGCCTGAGGCTGAGAGTGTGTGACTTGACCAAGGTCACTCAATGGGTTTCCATGGCTGAGTGGAGATTTGAACCTTGGTCTCCAGATTCGTAGTCCAACACTCAACCACTATATAGCACTCCAGTAATATCTAGAAGGTGACATGGTTCCACTCTTGCTCAAACCCTTTATTTATCTGATCCATTTTAAAATTATCCAAATGACTGGCCTTTATCCCATTTTGTAGTGGACACTAATGACCGTGTTTTAAATATGTGCTGTTTGAAAATTAAATAAGTACTTTCTTTTTGTCTGCCCTGAAACTTCTATCATTCAACTTAATTGGAGGCTTTTACTATTAGACCATTTCTTTATAGGGTCTACAATACAAATCTTCTATACCAATGTTTTTCAGCTTTTGGTCTTCCAGATGTTTGAGACTTCTATCTCCATAATTCCAGAGCATTGGCTATATTAACTAGAGCTTTAAGAACCACTACTCTATATCATGTGAAGACTCACCATACGGATGGTAAATTTTGTCAAAAATACATTGTATTCATATGAAAAATGTGCATGCAATGGAGATATCTCCACAGTTACTACAACAGGACTAGACCTACCATTAACAAGTGAGGCTAATTCAGGTGGCAGCCATGGCAGTTGTGTGTATAACGTAGGAATGCAACAGTGATTTCCTATTGACTACCCTCATTTCTATATTTGCTTATCCTGGAAGACAGAACTCTGTGGGCACCATTGTATGTCCTAAATTCACACCCTAAACTAGCCTTCTGCATTCAAGAGTGGTGGAGGATTTATTCTGTTGTCAATAAATGCTGAAGTAAAACTGACCCACAATTTCTGCTGGCTTTTATATGGAACGGATGCCCTTTTCCCTCTTCTTTAGCAGCAAAATGCCTTGGTCCAGTCCTTTCCACCAAGGGCTAGCCTGAAGAAGAAGAGCCCTCCCTCCGGTCCATCTGCCTTGGTCCAGGCCTCAGAGGGAGAGAAGAATGCTGGACCTGATCCCCTCCCCGCCTCACCATTCCCTTCTCTTTTTGTGTCATGTCTTTTAGATTGTAAGCCTGAGGGCAGGGAACCGTCTATTATCCCCTCGGTTGTAAACTGTCCGGATTCCCAGTGATTGGGCGGTATATAAATAAATCCTATTATTATTATTATTATTATTATTATTATTATTATTATTATTATTTTCACATCTCCCTGAGAAGTTGTTCTAAATTACCATCCATTGAGAGGTTGTAATGTCAGAAGCACCCCTTATTGGTCTTGCCCTTGATTCAGTTTGGAAAAGTCACTATCTGTGATCCTCCATACTACTACCCTGTCTATAGAACAGTGAATAAATTTATTAATTCCCCAAATTAGTGTCACAAAACATTATTTATTTTGAACTGCAACTCTCAGAATCCCATTTAGCATGGCCACTGTTCAAGCTAGTTATGGAGTTGTAATACAAAAAACTACATTTTCTAAACTTTGGTGCCAGCACTAAGCACATGCTTAAGCTCAGTCCCAAAAATTGCTGATTCTGTTCACTGGCTCTAGCTATAAATATATTTGCTTTTAATTTTCTAATGTCTTTTCATATGGATAAAACTCCTAATACTCAAGGCTTCTCATAGGAATTCTTGTCCTCTTACATTATTTCCTATCAAGTTCAAAGGCTAAAAACCATGTTCAGCCACTCTTCCCTAAGCTAGTGCAATAAATTTAGTCTCATTCCTTTAAGAATTTATGGTAGAAAAGATGTATGGTTTCTCTCTCTCTCTCATTTTTTTTTTAAAAAATCATACTCGTGGGGAAAAATTATACACCACATTTAGTTCACAAAATTGTAGAAATCTAATTATCTAGAGAGCCATATGTGTTACTTCACTATCAGTTCTACTGCCTTTACAACTAGCAGAATGTATGCTGAATATAAATATGTAGATCTATGTTTATATCTACATATCTATCTAGGATTAAGAGATGTCATTATATAGGTACAATGGATAGATATAGACAAGAATTCAGAGACATAGCCATGTTAGTATGAAAAATCAATATACAAAAGGATCTTGTGGCACCTTGAGACTAACTGTAAAAGAAATTTACACATGAGCCTTCATAGACTTGGGCCCCATTCTCACTTGGACATTTGCCCTGGGTAGATCCAGGTCAGATTCACTAAGCTGGCACTGAATCTCTCCATCAAGAAGTTCATACTACTTTTACCCCGATGGAAGATCCCCGGTGCAATTTACCCCGCTTGACGTTCACATTTCCAGGAGTGCTTCAAGATGGAGCCTCCTTGTTGTCAATCAAATTCACTTCTGCTGTTGTCAGTGGTGTCGTGTTGTGCAGCCATTCACCAAAGGCATGAGTGCTTCCCCCCTCCTTTAAAAAAAAAAATCTAGCGGGGATGTTTGCATATTCTGTCATTTTGACAGATTATGCGAATGCTACATGCTCCAGGGAGGGAACCCCTTGGCTCCCTCTCTAGGACCCCAGGTCCTAACCGCCCTTGCAGGCCTCACTGGCAGGGAGCCTTGGCAGATCAGTTCTGGGCCCTCCTCCTCCTCCTCCCTCTGGCTGATAGAGTGTGCCTTGGCCAGAGAGTGTGCCTTGAACCAGCATTGTGTGCTGCATCAGCGCTCAATTTCCCTCGCCTCCTCCTCCTCCTCCTACTTCTTTTCCTGCTTCCCTTGACGGCTGTTTTCCCTTACCCAGGCCTTGCTCAATCCAGCCATGACAGAGGGGAGAGGGACCCCCAAGGGTCCCCAAAAGACCCCTGCCATGGCTGGATCAAGCAAGGCCCGGGTAAGGGAAGACAGCTGGCAGTGGAAGCAGGAGGAGGAGGAAGAGAGGGAAACAGAGTGCCGCCACGCCGCACAGTGCTGGTTCAAGGCACACTCTCTGGCCAAGTCCCACTCTCTCAACCAGAGGGAGGGGGAGGAGGGGGCAGAGGAGGGCCCAGGACTGCTCTGCACAGTGCCGGTTCAAGTCACACTCTTTGGCCAAGTCACTCTCTCTCAGCCGGGGGAGGGGGAAGGAGGAGAAGGAGGAGGAGACCTCCCAGGGAAGTGAGGTCTCCTAGAGCAGGTAGGAGCTGGGGGCCTAGAGAGGGAGCTGAGGGGTTCCCTCCCTGGAGTATTTGCATAATCTGTCAAAAAAAAATTACCAAAAAAGGCTGTGCAAAAGGGGAGACATGTTCTGCCCACTGCCCACCCTCTGACATTTACCTCTCCCCCTGAACTTAACCCAATTATGATCGGAGCCAAGTTCACATTCGCTTGCACAGGATTTTCTGAAAAAAATGGAGAATACCTCACTATCAGAAAACCCACACTGAGGGCGTGCAAAACCCCAATACGGGTGTGCAAAACCTGGCGCAAGTGGGAACTTCCCACTTTTAAACCCGGGTTGCAATTTGGTACAAACCTAGTCTGAATGGCCCCTTGGTAGAGAAAATCTACAAGAGCTTATGCTACAACTTCTTTCACACAGTTAGTCTCAAAGATTCCTAATGACAGAAACAAGAGAGAAAAAGAGAGAGGGAGGGTGACCATCATGGATCTATTCTAACTCGTCTGGATTTCTATCTCTGTAACAAATGACTTTCCTTCCTACCAAACTTTTCCCAAAGCAACAACTTTCACCATCACTGATTTAACACACACCATCATCTGCAATAAGGTGATAATACCTGTATTTATATCTGCCAAGGAACTGAATATAGATGATGATAACAGTCACTGTAAAAAGTATAATTCTTTGCTGTGGTGGCTGTATCAGCATTTTTCTTAATTATGTTTTTGCAAGTTTATCTATTATACTATGAGCTTTCTCAAGTGGCAAAAGTGATAGGGAAAGAATATATTTTATGAGCCATAACTAACAAAATACATTTCCTGTTAGATATTCCCATTAGGAATCTTGAGAATTTTTACAGACACAAGGAGATACAAGGTTACATTTATTTCTTTTGGTCATCTTCAGCATAAAGTAACATTTGCTATGGATAGGAGTTTGCCTTCTTCCTCTGTGATGTATAGAAAGGAGTATGTGCTGAAAATTCAAGTAGTTTGGAAGAAAAAGACCCCTTATTCCAAGTACAGAGCACTCTCGCTTTACGTGGGGGGTCCATTTTGGACCCCCCTGCATAAAGCAAAAAGTGCATATGCTCAAGCCCCATTGGACAGAATGGGGCTTGGGCTTGCCGCGCGGGCATGTGCTTTTAATGGCGGATGACTTCAGTGTAAGCTGAAAGCCACCCATAATGAGCCCACATATGTAATTGTTTCAGGGCAAACCTCTGTTTGAATTGTGGTTTAGGGCCATGCCCATGATCTGTTTTATTTCATAAATACCAAATGCAAGGGAGGAAATGTTGTCTTGGATGTATATGACCACATGCTGCTTAGAATAAGCAGCAAAATACCTCTGTTAAAAAAACAATAAAGTTGACTTGTGTGGTATTATAGGAATCTGATCAAGAGATAAGTTTGGAGAGGTAATGTTAGGCTACATGGGAGAGAGGAAAGGATAAATCCTCTAGAGTAGGTATGGTTGTGGGGCCTTTTCCACTACACAGTTATACCACTATGATTCCAGTATTGCTGTCATGGCTGCCATGTTGCTTTTTGGCTGAGAATTCTAAATACCTTCCTGAAACTTCAAATCCCAGGATTCCATAGAATATTGCCATGTCAGTTGAAGTAGAATAATAGTTCTTTACTATATAGCGTGAAAGGGCAAAAGCAAAATAGGAGACAGCCGCCACAGTCTTAGAAATAAAAAAGTGAAATTACTTGAGATTATCAGTTTACAAAAAGATGAGACTAATCAGACAAGACAAAGGAAACAGGATAGCTATCTGTCTTTACTACTACAGTCATGTCTAAACTCATAGCCCATACTGCAGGTATTGCTGTAGTCCACTTCCAACATGCATAAATTGTTTCCAGTTTATGGTGCTGCTGAAGTGAAACCATGACAGTGTTTTCTTGGCAAGATTTATTCAAAGGGGATTTGTCATGACCTTCCCTATGAGGCTGAGAGAGTGTGATCTGCCCTAGGTCATGCCTAGAAAATAATTGCATACCCCTTGCTTTCATTTAGAAGTCCAAAAATTTGTAATTTAAGGATGTCTGGAGCTTAAGGGTATATATGAATATTGCTGACACTGTTCACAGCAGAGTGTTCAAGAAAAGATCATAAAGCATAAAGCAGTGTATTAATCTAATAACAACACAATGTGATATTTGCTTCTCACAGGCTTTTGTTTGCATTGCATGGACCTGGGAATTGTTGCCCTTCCCTGAGGACTGGAAAGCTTTTATTCCCATTCAGTCCCTATTGATCTGTGAAAAGCGCCAGCATAGCAAAAAGGAGACTCCCACAAGACAGGGGAAATTCAGAAAACTGTATAATTTTGTATTAAGTCACTCTTACTGTTCATGCTTGTATTTTATGAAATTTCCTTCCATTATACAGCAAATAGCTATGGCTTTCCCCTGTACTCTCTAATTGACACAATTCTTATTCAGCGTAGAAGTAGTACAGGAAGGGAGTACAGGAGTATGTGGGGTGGTCCTATCCGGCTACAGCTCACCCCACTTTTTCCTCCACACTTGTATTCTATCATTATTATACCTACCATGTTCCCTCAAGAAGGGTGGGGTGGGGTATAAATAACATGAATGAATGAATGAATGAATGAATGAATGAATGAAGACTCCATAGCACCTTACAAACAGGAAGCACAGACACCTTATCTCCACCAGATGCAGCATCACATCACCAGCCACTTCACAGACATTAGGCAGAATCCAAGTTATTCATGTTGAATCATGGATTCTATGACACACAATGACTGCCATCCACCTCTTTCTTTAAGGCCTTGGAGTCCATGAACTGCAACCTCCTTTCCCCACTGTCTTCCCATGCTGCATTCCCTGTTTTATAGGGAATGAACAAGATTGCAGAGGCATCTCCCCATGGCCAGATGTGAAATGATGACACTAGCTTTGAGATCCACTGGGGGAAGACAGGATGTGGTCTTCATTTAATTAGCCTGGCATTCTGTTAAGGATAAATACACACATAGTTTTTCTTTTGTGTGCATAATTCCTTTTTGGTGTGCTGGGAGGTAGTTTGTATTTCCTTCCTTCTATCTGTTCCCTTCCTCCATACCATGCCTAACCTCCCCCTTACTAAACAGGTTCTGGAACCCTCTGAATGGCCATTCCATGCTTTGTGGGAAATGGGCAGGATCCCAGAAGCATGTCCCCATGGCCAGATGCAAAATTATGATATCAGTGCTGAGATTCACTGGGATCTTCCAAAGGTCTTAGTGCTGCTGTAATCATTTTATATCTTGCTATGATGATGTAGCTAGATGCAAATAATGGCTTTTTGGAGATCTTCAGAGGTGATCCAATAAGTTGGGAGGGTAGTGGTATACAACTCAGCAAACCTACTACACTATGCTGAACCATACATGATTGCAGCAATGGACGTGCACAGTGCACTGATGAACCCTGTCACTGTTTCTATAGAAAAAGAAAAGGTTGGCTTGAAATCTGTTGGTGACATAGAAAGACATAACCTGTGTTTATAGCCAAATATATCATTTTATGGAACATTACCTCACTATCTCTTTTTTTACCTCCTGTGAGGAAGGCAAAATCCCTAGAGAGGAAATGTGTGCCCCATGGCAGCATAGTGGTTGAGGGAGGATGTTGTTTGAGTGATAGCAGTGGTTGGCTGCAGTTTTGCCACCAGGTGATGAAAGGAGAGACCTTTTTCTCCCTCAAGTATACACAGACTCAGGACCAGAAGGCAGGCTACCACAATTGGACAGACGGACCATTATGCAAATAGAGTGCTTTGCATGAGTAAAGTATTCTGCATTATCTAGGTCAATGGTTTCCAAACTTTTGTCCTCCATTTTTTTTGGACTTCAGATCCCAGAAGCCCCAGCCAACTTGACCAACAGTCAGTATTTATGGGAACTGAAGGCCAAAACATCTGGAGGACCGAAGATTGGGAAGCACTGATCTAGGCCAATTGTGTGAGTGCTTACTTTATGAAGGGGTCCACTTTACGTACTACAGAGGGTCCTTGGTATCCACTGTGGTTTGGTTCCAGGACCCTCCATGGACACCAAAATCCATGGATGCTCAAGCCCTATTAAATACAATGGTATAGTAAAATGGTGTCCCATATATAAATAGCCAAATCAAGGTTTGCTCTTGGAATTTTTAAATACATATTTCAAGCCATGGATAGCTGTATCTGTGGATACAGAGGGCCAACTGTAGTTTGTTGTAAACACTATTATGTCCAGCAAGATGAACAAAATCATCAGATTAATACCAGAAGCTGGGGAGGGGAATATGGGAGACAAAGTAGTTTTGCAAATGAGTTTATGCCCATGTCATCATGTTGGACAAGGGGGAGGCAGTGCATATATGAGGTAGGGTGAAACACAAATAAGAACGAAATTGTAGTTGACCTTAAATGTTCACTTATATTGTGAAAAGGATACAGGGTTGTCAGTGCAAAGAACAGGTGGGAATGGGTACTGCTTTCATAAGACTATAGAATCATAGTATTGGAATGGGTTCAGAGCATCCCAGCCCATAGCTGTGTATCCTCTTTTTGAAGACATCCAGAGAAAAAGACCCCACCACTTCTCTTGGCCATTGATTCCATTGCTGAACATTCCTTCTAATACTTAATAAAAATCTACCCTCCTGTAACCTAAAACCACTAGACATGGCCCTATCTTCTGGGACAGTAAAGAACAAACCTGCACCTTCTTGCTTTGTTGGATTGCTGCATGCAACATGTGATTTGAACAGAAGAATGGTGTATACAATCAGCCACTATTAGAGTAATCTGCCCACAGCCTGTTCTGCTGCTTATTGATTCCTGAGCTTCTGAACAAGTCTAACCCCATATGCACAATGGATAATATGTGCATGCACCAAATATCAAACAAGCTGCGGGCCTGTTCACAGAGTCAGATTTGTCTCCATGTAACAGTCCCCAAGAGTCCCTGGGGATGCATTCACACAGAGAATCTCTAAAATAAAGTGGAATCCCAACAGATACAGTTGTGCTTTTTTAGCAGCAATTTCTGTAATCACAGCAACACAATTTGCAGCTACCGTGATAACAGGAATCATTCCTGAGAAGTAGCAGCTGCATCTGTTGAAAGCTCAGTTAATATGAAACATTCTCTGCATGATACATCCCTGGAGAGCATGGTGGGGAGACAAAATTGACTGCATGGACTGTCCTGGAGTCAGCTGTTTGGTTTCAGTGCAATAGTTTCCTATTAAACATGTCATGGAAAACATGGAAGTATGAATGAATAGCACAAATCTCTCTCTCTCTCCCTCTCTCTCTCTCCAATCCCTCTCTTTTCTTTTGACAACATAGAAATTTTGTAATGCTTTCCAAACTAATATTATCAGACTCAAACTTATTTCTCTGACCTTATGTTCTTATGGCAATCCAAAAGAAATCTGATCACTATTACAAATATTTTTATACCTTCCCTTTTGCAGAATCGCAGGCTTTGCAACATTTTTTTGGGAAAAAAAGAAACAGAATAACGATGTTGAAAAATAGTTGGCGCAGGGATAAGAAAAAAGAAGGCTTGTAGTGAAGAACAGCTGAAATGTCCAAAAATGTCCCTTGCCACATGGAAATGTTTCCTTGTGGCAAGGAAAACAAAAACACCTTTAAAAAAAAGTCAAATGAGAAGAGCTTGGAAAATGTTGTATTGAGATTCTCAAAATGCTAGTAGTCCAGCAAAATTACCTTTCCAAGCTCTGCAAAGAAATCATGGTTATGCTGAGAAAACTCACATATGCATGAGTGCTTTGGGTAAATTCACACAAGCATGTTAACCATGAGACAAAGTAATGAGTCACATTGCAAAACAACTGCCATTATGTCCCACAGACCAAAGTCTCATGGCTGGCAGCTCAGGGGGGAACTGCGGTAACATCTATGTTGCACCGCACAATGAATACATCTTTTAGCGAGGGGCGGTTTCCATGTAGCCTGAAATAAGCAGTTGTTAAACCTCTGCTAAAAAAGTCCTCCTTAGACCCCCCAGATACATAACAACTATCAGCCTGTGTCACTGCTGCCTTTTTTGGGAAAGGTGATCGAGAGAGCAGTTGCCTTCCAACTCCAAGTGATCTTGGATGAAACAGATTTTCTTGACCCATTTCAAACTGGCTTCCAGGCGGGCTATGGAGTTGAGACTGCCATGGTTGCCTTAGTCGATGATCTCTGTCTGGGCAAGGACAGGGGAAGCGTGTCCCTGTTAGTGCTTTTGGACATCTCAGCAGCTTTCGATACCATTGACCATGGTATCCTTCAAGGAACGCCTGAGGGAGTTAGGTATCGGGGGCACTGCGCTCCAGTGGTTCCGTTCCTACCTCTCGGGTAGATTCCAGATGGTGCAGCTGGGGGACGTCTGCTCCGTTAAGCGGGAACTTACATCTGGTGTCCCTCAAGGAGCTATTTTGTCCCCCATGCTATTTAACATTTACATGAAACCACTGGGAGAGATCATCCAGAGACACGGGGCGCGGTGTTATCAGTACGTTGATGACACCCAGATTTGCTTCTCTGTGTCCCCGACTGATGCAGTGACTAGGGATGGCATCTCTCCTCTAAATGCCTGCTTGGAGTCGGTAATGGGCTAGATGAGGGAAAACATACTCAGCCTGAATCCAGAGAAAACGGAAGTACTAGCGATAGGTTCCCTAGGCTTGGGTAGTGAAATTTGTCCACCTGTCCTGAATGGGGTCACGCTGCCCCTGAAGGACTCAGTTCGCAGCTTGGGAGTGCTTCTGGACTCATCGCTCCAATTGACATCTCAGGTGGATGCGACGGTCAGAGGCGCTTGTTATCAGCTTCGGCTGATACGCCAGCTGCAACCCTGCCTGGACCGGGGGCACCTTGAAACTGTAGTACATGCTCTGGTAACCTCTCGATTGGATTTCTGTAATGCGCTCTACATGGGGCAATCCTTGTACCAAACCCAGAAGCTTCAATTAGTTCAGAACATGGCTGCGAGATTGGTCGCTGGATGTTCCAGGGCAGACCATATAACACCTATCTTGAAAGATCTCCATTGTCTGCCTATTCGCTTCCGGGCCCAATACAGGGTGTTGGTAATTACCTATAAAGCCCTAAATGGTTTGGGCCCAGGGTACTTGGAGGACCACCCCTCCCCATATAATCCGCCCCGCACACTCAGGTCAGCCGGGAAAAATCTGCTGAAGGTCCCAACTGCGCAATATGCGGCGACCTCACAAAGGGCCTTTTCCATCTCGGCCCCAAAAATGTGGAACAACCTTCCCGACGAGTTCCGTTCCACCACTTCCCTGGACCTTTTCAGAAAGAACCTAAAGACCTTTTTCTTTCACCAAGCTTTCCCCCCATGAGATGTGAAATTATGCCCTCTCTCCCTATTGTGTAACGATTTTCGCAATGTTTTTGGATCAGTTCAACCAAGCTGGCTGTGTAATAGCTTTTAATGTGATATTTTTAACATTGTTTTTATTGATATGTATGTATTTTTATGCTGAAATTTTAATCTGTATGCTGCTTTGATCATCACAGAAAAGTGGGATAAAAATAAATCTATTATTATTATGACTCCCTTGCTATTCTTATGATACCAAGGTCCTGTCTGCACTGGCCAGGATACTGTAGAGACAGCCCAAAGTGTGACCTTGTTGGTGCTTTTGGACATCTCAGCAGCTTTCGATACCATTGACCACGGTATCCTTCTGGAACACCTGAGGGAGTTGGGCATCAGGGGCACTGCGCTCCAGGGATTCCATTCCTACCTCTCGGTCACACTTCCCCTGAAGGATGAAGTTCGCAGCTTAGGAGTATTTCTGGACTCGTCCCTGCAGTTGACATCTCAATTCGATGTGATGGTCAGAAGTGCTTGCTATCAGCTTCGGTTGATACGCCAGCTGCGACCCTACCTGGGCCAAAGGGACCTCGAAACTGTGGTACATGCTCTGGTAACCTCTCGCTTATATTTCTGTAATGCGCTCTACATGAGGCTACCCTTGTACCAAGCCCGGAAGCTTCAGTTAGTACAAAACATGGCAGCCAAATTCGTCACCGGTGCATCCAGGTTTGACCATATAACACCTATTTTGAAAGATCTCCAATGGCTGCCCATTCGCTTCTGAGTGCAATACAAGTTGTTGGTTATCACTTATAAAGCCCTACACGGCTTGAGCCCAAGTTACTGGAGGGACTGCATCTCCCCATATAATCCGCACCGCACACTCAGAACATCCGGGAAGAATCTGTTGGAAATACCTTTGTCCAAATATGTTTCCACTTCCCAGATGGCCGCGGATTTGGAACAGTCTTCCCGAGGAGCTCCGTCTGATGACCCCCCCCCCAGAAACATTTAAAAAGAGGCTTAAAACCTTTCTCTTTTGTCAAGTCTTCCCTTCTGAAGAATGAAGTTGCGTATTTCCATTGCCATCAACTCTCTGCCTTACCCTCTTGAAGGATTGTGTTTAGAATTTATATATTTGTATGATTGTATTACCTATTTTTTATGAGATGGTTTGTAATTGTTTTAATAGTCTGTAAACTGCTTTGATGTATGGAAAAGCAGTATACAAATAAAATTTATTATTATTATTATTATTATTATTATTATTATTATTATTATTATTATT
>NC_056524.1:239437105-239450088 GCF_019175285.1 Sceloporus undulatus
ATTATTATTATTATGTCCCTAGTGCTTCCCTGACTTACCTCATTACAAAGGCCTTACATCATCACCAAAGGCCCCTTGGTGAAAGGATGTGGGGAGGCTATTTTATTAGGACTAAGCAGACAAGGCCCCAATGAAACTTTTCTATTCTAGAAGCCTTTTTAGAATTGATTGCAATGTTGTTTTTAATAGTATGTCTCTGTACGAATCTTAATGGTTTAATTCTATAGATTTTCTTTTCAAAAAAATTATATGTGTTTTCATTGATGTTTTTATATGTTTTTAATCTGTTCTGGTTTTAATATCCTGTAAGCCTCCCTGAGACCAGATATTGGGGAAAACACAAGATATCAATGAATAAAAGAACAAGAGCAAAAACAATTGATGGCAACATCAAGATGTGTCAAAAAGTCCATTGCCAGTGGTTTTATTCACCCCTAAAGTTGAATGTTTGATATCAAGCAATACAGGAGAGCATTGCAAACTGTTTCAGAGGTAAACCACCACTATTTTAGGCATCCAGGATTTTTTTATTTTTTGCCACAGAAAAAAGAACCAGTGGGAGTTTGGGAGGAGTGCCTGTTACAGACTGCCAAAATAAAGCTGCTTCGGGTCTCTTTAGAGGTATGCTATTTAAATGATGCATGGGTCCTAAGAATCCAGAAGCTGCACCAAAGCTGCACTCCAGTGCTTAGGAATGGAGTGTAGCTTTGGCGCAACCTCCAGACTCTTAGGACCCATGCATCATTTAAATAGCATACCTCCAAAGAGACCCAAAGCAGCTTTATTTTGGTAGTCTGTAACAGGCCTAGGTTCTGCAGAAACAATCTTCAGGGCTGCAAGTAGCCCCAGAGCCAATCTACCCTCACTTTATGAGAGTACAACAGTGGTGAACTGGCTTTCCCAAGAGAAGGTGAATGAGTTCTCAGCATCTGAGAAACCATGGGCCTGAGCCTGCAGGAACTGATGGGGGAGGTAGAGGATGGGTGGCGGGTTGGAGACACCTCATTCAGAGGGTTGTCATGATTTGACTTGAAAGCAGCTAACAACAATAAACAAACATCTCTTTCACATTGGGTATATTGGATGTTTGCTGTTCCTGCTCCAAGCCTGCTTTCCATGTTTCACCTATCTACACAAGCCATCTTGAGTTATTTGAGTCACCATACACCTAATAATCTCCCACACTTGTTCATCTCTGCAAGTGGCTGAATGTACTGACCCAGGTCAGTGAACTGATTGAGCCCAAGAACTCCATTTACAATGTTTGAGTGAAGAATGGTAAAAGCAAGGTGAGGCCCTGTTTTGGAATAAATTGAACTTTCAAAGGCTTTAGTTGTAATAAAACAGGAAGTAATGTGGAATTTTTTTAATCATATGCCCAAAGGAGCTGGAGTAGCTATCTCACCACAATCATTCATCCACAGCTCTTGCTTGATAACAGTTCCTATATATAATCATACCCTGTACTCTGGGAACATGGACACCATTCACTATTGATATCTTTCCAGCACTGATGTGATGACTTTGTTACATCCTCTCAAACACAGAGATCACTATATAATTATGGACATTCCATCTCCCACATTCTGCAATAGCACCTTTCCCTGGAAGACATTTCAGGGTTACTTGGAAGAGGATTCAGTAAGAGGAGTGACCAAAGAAAATACAATTCTGCCCCCTCCCTGTGAAAATTTCCTTTCATACCCAAATTTCTAGCATTGTGCACTGTTGTTGTTATTGCTATTACTATTATTAGCCTGCCTTTTTCCTCATATATAGAGACTCATGGTGGCTAACAAAAATGTAAAACAATACATGTTTAAAACAATGCAAGCATTAAAATGTAAATGCAGAATTGAAAAAAAAAACAGTTAAACAATTTTTAAAAGTTAAAAAAATTACATATTAAAATTTAAAATGTATTAAAAACTCTTGACAAAATTGTAGTAACTGAAAACTATAGTTGAATATTTAGAAATACAATTTAGGTACCTAAAGACAAATGGTAAGCAAAGGGATTGTGAACACAACAAAGAGTTATAGCTGTGAACAATTTTCATTCTCTGCACTGCTAGGAATTTGGGAACTGGAGAAAATATTTATTGAGGTGGGAGGCAATGCTCTAATTTTTCCCTCCTCATTGCTACACACCTGGCTATGCTACTTTTGAATGAATCCTCTTTTTTCTTGCTTGATTTCTGGTTAATGGTGGTGTGAACAAGGCTTCCTTCCTTCTCTGTCATGTCCTCCCCCACCATCCATATTCTCCATCTCACATATTTACTTATTTATTTTAAAATGTTGAAAAGAGGGGAACTGTTCAGTATAGTAACTGAATGAGGACTTGATAAGTTTTATAACTTGATTTTATGGGCATCCCATTTTTGTTTATGCTTTTAAGAGTTCTGTTTAAGGGGCCATGCAGCATGTTTAATACAACATGGTCAACAGGTCATTCTCCAATCCAATCAATCACTATTCCATATAAAAATTGATTTGTCCAGTACTTAGCATAAATACTAGCTTATTTTGTGGTGATTATGATGAGGTAGTGACATATCCAGAACTGCAAACTAACTCTGCTTTGCTGTCAGCCTTGGGAAACATTCTTGATGAAACAAAAATCTTTAAAGATATGCAAGAGTGTCACTTTTTCTGTATCATCCAATGAAAACCTGCATAATTTGAACTAGAGGATGAAGAGGAGAAGGAAAAAGGAGAAAGGGGGGGGGGGGGGGGAAGAATCCTGTATGACTACACAGAACTCCTTCCTCCTGATGCCACTGTTAAGTGAAATTTAATTACTTTTTGCAGAAATCTAAACAGAGAGAATTTAATTACTGCTTCTTGGTTAAAGTTGTTTTATACAGCCTTAAAGATTCAAGCTAAACAAATTCATTTGCTAGGACAAATCCTTTGCTTCCCCACACTACCATCAAAAACCCATAGGTACCATACTAAAAATCATCATAAAAAGCATGAAAAACATAAAAAGCATGGAATCCTTCTCAGGAGAAAGAATGTGTGTTTTGAAGGCACAACAAGCAAACCGTGAAATACACAGTTGAAACATTTGGGATCTCTGTGAAAAGTTTCCATGTTCTCTCTTGTTAAATAATGCTCTAAGGCAGTCTAAAGCATATGAATAGTTCTTTCACAGGTCACAGATTCTATTCAGTTCTTGGACATTGTTATTATCCGGCAGAAATAGACAGTCCTAATTAATATTCTACACATACCTGAGAGAACGGTCTTAAGGAATTCATCCTCTGGTGGCTTAGGGTTGTTGTTGTTTTTTTAAGCAAACACACAGCAAGACATTAAAAATTGCTACTAAATATACTGTAAACCCAGGAATACTATTAAAAGTTTAATTTAATAAAGACACTATCACTAAATAGACTTGTTTATCCAGTTTACCTTGTCTTTTACTATTCAATAGTGCTACAGTGTGTATTTAAGTTGAACTGTGAAGTCATTTTGCAAGTAATTATATTCTTGGCACTTTTCTCAACATAATAAAACAATTACCACAACAATCACATTTTTATTAGGTTCCTCTAAGGGAAGAGCCAATTTCTATTAGGAACAGAAGGTATTTTAGACACTGTTAATATTTGCTGTATATTAGATAGTGTACATATTGCACATTGATGAGGCAGACAACAATTCTAGGTTTCAATTCCATGAGAAAAAGCGGTAATTTCTCAAAAACTTACATGTGTTCTTACTCTCTCTCTCTTCTTCTTGTGATACTCTCCCAAATATATCTGTTTATATTATGTATAAAGCTAGTTTCAAGGAACTTTATAACACCACTAATTTTCTGCTATATTGCATTTGTGCATTTTTCACAGTGTTCTTGTTGCAGGATCAGCACTTTTCATGGATAAAATATTCTGCATGATCTAAGCCAGTGGTTCCCAACCTTTGGTCCTCCATTTTTTTGGACTTTAGATCCTAGCCCCAGCCAACTTGGCCAACAGCTTATTTGACAATAAGCCATATAATTCCTATGCTTTTAATAGCTGGAAATGAGTAGCTTTAGTACCATACGTGTGTATATATGCAGTTAGGGGCAAGGCAGGTTAAATGCTGAGCAGACATAAATTGATAAAACCACAATGTACAAAATCAAGAGCAAAACATGGTCACAGTGTGGTTAATAACCAGTTCTCCTCTCCCACTGGTTTTGTACATTTATAATTCAGGGCACTAAAGCACTGCAATGTTTCAGCGCTGTTCTCATCTTACATTTCTGTATTGCATGCATAAATGAATGACAGCGTATGACTAATTATCACATCTATTCTCCATGCATGCATGGAAGCAGGATTGTGGGTTCCTCCCACGCATAAATCCTCCATTGTCAGTGGCAGGCTAGACATTATTTTAATCTAGAGTATGAAGCTTTTTTTTATTAGAGCAATAAGCTCACAGCTGAAAGGAGTACCTCATAACAGAAAGACAAATATCAAACTATCTGCCTGCTAAAATTCTTCAGTGTATGGCAGTTCAGCTAAGCGATTACAGCCTGGAAATGGCTGTCAGGCATTTAGTATTTACACCATGCTATGGAGAAATGCAGTTTTTTGAAAAATCCCATCAAAATAAATAGGGCCATTTGTTTCCAGGATATAAAGGAAGACTCAGTTTCTTTGTCCTACCACTTCAAAGTCTCTTGATAGTATTTCCCCCTTTTTATTATCTTTTAGATATAGTTCATCCACTGTTTAAGTATTGGAAAAGCAACTGGTACCAAATATCTAAATATAAAGCAGATGCATAAGTGCATCTTGGGATAAAGACATTAAAGACAATTAACTGCCATTATACTCCTCATTTACAATTTCACTCACTCCAGTAGTGCACACCTGTGGCTTATTAGT
Organism: Sceloporus undulatus; assembly: GCF_019175285.1. Lineage (NCBI taxonomy): Eukaryota > Metazoa > Chordata > Lepidosauria > Squamata > Phrynosomatidae > Sceloporus > Sceloporus undulatus. The sequence goes on from NC_056524.1 coordinate 239,441,995, forward strand.
GACGCGGTGCATATTTTTAACCAGCATGCAGGTTCAAAGGTAGTGAGGAAAATCTGTTACTTGTGCCATTCAAATATCCTTCACATGAATGTTCAAACAGAAATAACAAACACAATGTTCATCACTTCAAAACCAATCATCTGTCAGTTGTAGAATGATGAGTCCTCAGCTTCGTAGGGGCAGCCTGTGCCAGGGGTGTCACAAGAAGCATTAACTCATTATTGGCATTCTGTTGGTTAGTCTGAACTAGAATAGACTCATTCAATCAATGGCGAGTCAATACCAGTTGTTAGACTAAAAACTGGAAGGGCTCATGTATCTTTAATGCATGTATACAACAGGGAATTTTAGCAGGTGTTGCTTTTTACTTGATTGCATGACATTGCATGCTAAAGTTCTCTCTTCTTTGCAAACTTTAAAGGTACAGAGGCCCTCTCCATTTTTCAGTATGATAATCCTAGTCAAGACATGGATAAATATAATGTATTCAATGGGTCTACTAATGGTCAGGACTAAAAGAGAATTTAGAACCCATGGCTCTGAGCTGGCAAGACCTGAGCTGGTCAGTTGATGAGTGAAGATCTTGGAGGTCTCTTATTCATAGGGTCAACTTTAGACAGTCAACTTGATGACAAACAGCTACAATTCAAGAAGCACTGGCAGACAGGAGGCTATGGCAGAGATAGGGAATGTGTGGCCCTCCAATATTGTTGGAGTGTAACTTCCATTATCCCCTATCATTGGCTCTTCTTGGTAGCCCTTATGGGAGTCCAACAATACCTTTTATGGTCTGCCCTTGAGCATGCATGGATTTTGGTATCCATGGGGGGGGGGGGGAGTCCATAATGGATCCTCTACAGATATGGAAGTCTAACTATATCATGTCCTGCCTCCAGGACTCTGGTGCTGACTCTGACACTGATGATGAATTCTCAGAGGTAGAATAATGGGGAGACATTCCAGTGCCAGAGATAGAGGGTAAGACCTTTCAGCAGCCACAGCATGACACAGACAGAGATGGAAATACAGACCTGGTAGTACTGACCTTGCCAGAGTGTCATCAAAAGAAGAAGGAGTGGGAATGCTCGGAGCATTTACCTCTAAAATGCTCAGCAATCAAATACCACCTGTGGGGAGCTGCCAGACCATAAATAGCCCAGCACTTCCCTCAGCAAACTGTTGCTGACAACTAACCTCCATGGTACAAACAACCTTTGTGCCATATGTTCCTGTTTGTGTTGCCTGATAGCCTTGGACATTGCTTTCTTTATTGACTATGCCCATGGACCTCCCTTTCGACTTGGATGTATTGCCTGGATTTATTGCTGAATTGTGTACGATTTGGACTGAACTGACTTCACTGCTTCAGCCTCCTTGCTGGTGAGCCATGCTTCTTCTTGTGTTTTTCTCTGCTCAGCATTTTCCTGCATTCCATTTCTTTGCATTTGTGTGCTGAGATCAAAATATACACCTGTTCCATCAACTATCATAGCATAAACCAGGGCCCCAATTTCATTTTTGAAATGCTTATCAGAAAGAGCCTGAAGGGAAAAAAAGCATTTGGGCAGATTTTCACCCTAAAATCATCTAAACAGTGACAAAACTGCCCGAAACTGGTTTTGCTAGATTCACATCTCCACACACCCTTTAAGATGCCAAGGCCAGGATTCTGTAGGAGATTTACATCTTTGTAAGTGGACTTGTGTCTGTAGGAATTCGAATTGGCAGTTTCATAGCATCCGTATCCAATAAAAGATTGATGTTACGTTATTATGTAGTAGAGCCAGCAGAGCAACTGATGGACATTTAAATCAATGCACAACAGGACCAATGTGCATCAGTCCCATAGTGCATTAGGATACTGATTAAAGAGTCAGATGAGTATTGAGATGTTCTTGTTGGTATCCTAATACACAACTTTGCAATTCACCAACAGGTTTTCTTAGCATGTCTGTTACATAGCTAAGTATACTTAAAGTTACACAACACTGTGATAGAGCATGTTGGCCTTAATCCTCCAAAAATGATAAAAAAAGAAATTGGAAGGGGTGCTAAATCACTTATAGGTGACTTAAAACTGATCTGTGCAGCTGCTGATAGTGTGGGTGAGGAGAGGGGATTGGCCCCTGCCCAGTGAAGTTACTTACTACTGACATACTCCAAGCCAAGCCCTTCCTCCAGTCCATCTGCCTTGGTCCAGGCCTCGGAGGTGGAGAAGATCTGCTGGACCTGATCCTATTCCCCACCACCACTCCCTTCTCCTTTTGTGTCGTGTCTATTTAGAGTGTAAGCCTGAGGGCAGGGAACCGTCTGACTAAAAGATTGTATGTAAAGCGCTGTGTAAATTTACAGCGCTTTATAAATAAAAGTTAATAATAATAATAATAATAATAATAATAATAATAATAATAATAATAATAATAATACGGTGGGATCTGTTGTTTCATACAGCACAAATATAGCACTATGATTTCACTTTAATTTTAATTGCCACTGGTCTACTGTATTGAATCCTGGGATTTACAGTTTAGGGATGGCTGTTTCTTAGTCTGAAAGCTCTCAGGCCTCACTAGACTTCAAAGCCAAGGATTCCATAGAATTCAGCCACGGCGGTTACAGTGGAATCATAACACTATATTTGTGCAGTGTGAAAGAGACCCTATACTGTTGTGTTTTCATCTCAAAAAATTAATGACAAAACCATATAGTTCTGCTGAGTTTTTTGGGGGGGGGGGGGGGGGGGGCTACAAGTATTTTTAATGCCTTCAGAATTGACCATTAAGAACACCTCTGTACTACCCCTATGAGAGAAGGTTTAATTCAATTAGCATGTTTCAGCATTTTTATTTGTTCTCAGTGCTGGGAAGAGCAGGGAAGAACAGTGTGAAGTGTTCTAAACGTGCCTCTTCTAAAAATTTGAATATACCAAGACAGGTGTACAAGATTTTATTGAATAGTAAAGGTGGCACTAAGAGTTTCATGGTAAAAAAAAAAATGTTTCCCACACGATACACCATGGAGGGCTTCAGTCCACAGAGTGTGCTCTTTGGCAGCCACCATGTCCTCAAACACATTTATGCACCTCTCCACTGAGAGCAAGTCAAAGACATGGCAGTAAAGCAAAGGTTTGTATAGGTTGTACAGAGAAACTGGCAAAGATCAATCTTGCCCTTAGTTGAAGCTTCTAGAATGGAATTATAAACTCACAAAATCAAAGAGCTAAAAAGTACAGCAATGAATATCTCATCCAACCCTCTACCATGTTGGAATGCATAACTAAAGTACTCTTGACTTGAGATGGCCCTCCAACCTGAGTTTAAAGACCTTCAAACGAGGAGAGTCCACCACCTCAAAGTAGTCTATTCCACTATCAAACAACTCTTAATTTACACAGTTCTCCATTCTCCTACTGAATTTTAATTTCATTCCCAGAGCAATGCCTGTGATCACATTCCCATCTCACGTTAATATGGGCCCATACAGACAGGTCAAAATAAAGCTGCTTTAGGTCTCTTTTGAGGTATGCTGTTGAAATTATACATGCATCATAAGAGGCCAGAAGCTCTGTCAAAGCTGCACTCCAGTCCTTAGGACTGGAGTGTGGCTTTGGCGTGGCTTCCAGCCTTAGGATGCATGCATCATTTAAATAACATCCTTCCAAAGAGACCCGAAGCAGCTTTATTTTGGCCTGTCTGTATGGGCCCTGTATTAGGTTGAAAAGTTCACCATGTCCTCTTTTGCGTCACTGAGTATCCTTTCAAGTCTCTTCTGTGTTATGCAATAACGCTTTGTGAAAAACTGCATGTACCATGTACTTATGACAATACTCTCCAGTGACAATTGGCAGGTATGTCACTGTATCTGAAAAGCTAGTAGATGTGATGTGATTGCCATAGCCCAAGGCTGACTCAGTTGCTTGCAGAATAATTTAAAGGAGTACCCTGAAGCAGGTGACAGATTTCAAGACATAGTGGCAAGCAAGCATGACTTAGAAGTAACTTATTAAAAATAATGAGTTATTTGTAATTATTATTGTCTTTTACTGGCTTAAATAAATTATTGTCTTTTACTGGCTTAAAGAGGGTGCAGTAAACTTCCAGCTCCTATCTGAAGAAAAGGAGCCCACTTTGGCTAGCTGTTTTCTTTCCTGTAGATTTAGTTCAGTAGAAGTGTGCCCCTTCAACCTGGGATCTGCCCCCCCTCCCTTCTTCATTCCTGGTGTGAGGGCCAAAAAATTTCCTGAATTGTATCTTGGAAAGGATGTTGTTAGAGTAAGTGAAATACAGAAAGAAGTAACCAAAATTATCAGGAGGAAGTGTACCCCATGAAGAAATATTTGGGGCTTTGAAGTTTAGAAGAAGGCATGTAAGTGAGGCCATTATAGGGATTTTCAAAGATTTCTGGTATGGAGCCAGTGGTTAAGGATACGTTTTTCTTACTCTATGTAATACAGTACTAGAAACCAGGGTCAATGAAAAAGCTCAATGGCAGTGTTAAGGTCCGCAGATACCAGTGAGGAGACAAACAAGCGAGGTCCACGATCCAGATGACTTTATTGCATGCAATGGGCACAAGGGAATACATTTCTCCAACTGAGCCCCTGATCAGAACAAACGACAGCCTTTTATAGCATTCCAACAGGCAAGAGATAATACTGAGTTTTGTTTTCCTTGAATTCCAGCAACCAGACATTCTCTATCAGTCTTTATATTAAGGCTCTTTGTTCTCCCGAGGCGTTTGGGCAAATGTGATAACCTTGAACATCCCTGACTGCCTTCTGCCTTCCATCCTCCCAAAAAAGCTTCTTTCTAAACTACATATTGACTCTTACATATTACCAAACATTAATGCCAAAGCTTGCTTATTATTGTTATTGTATAAACAGTGCCTTACTGTTTAGACAGTGCCTTTCTTTTACCCTCACAGCAGTGCCAATTAGTGGCTTCTGTCAGTGGGGTAGTGAATCCACTTGGGGCTTGGGCTGGAACTTTAGAGAAAATAAGCATGGTACTGAACCTATTTGGAGGATAAGGTTCAGCACCATGAATAGCTCTGTTTAAAGTTGATTCTAAAAGCCAGAGAGGATTCAGTCATGTGGGAGCCATCACACACCACTGAGAAATGGTAAGAAATTCAAAATACTCAAAAGTATCTTTGTCGGACAGCATATTGTTCAAATGTTAAATTCACTTCCAGAAGATATGGTGATGACCATGTACTTAAGGTTGCATCCACACTGCAGAAATAATCCAGTTTGATGTCATTTTAACTGCCATGGCTCAATGATATGGAATTCTGGGACTTGTAGTTTTATAGAACATTTAGTCTTCAATGTTCGAGAGCTCTGATGCCACAACAAACTGCAGTTCCCAGAATTCCATAGCATTGAACCATGACTGGATTATTTCTGCAGTGTGGATGCAGCCTCAATGGTTTTAGAGTCTAAAGATTATAAAGTTTAGAATGATTCATGAAGTAAACAGCTTTAGGATCAGAATAGGACTCTGAATAGCCAGTGGAACCATAAACGGGGATAGGTGCCTTGTGACTGTGTCCCACTTGTGGGTTTCCCAAAAGTAAAAAGTTGGTCACTATGGATAGTAAGATGTTGTATTAGATAGGGTTTTGGTTAGATCAAGTGATGTTATTCTTATGTTCATAGTATGCTGAGAGATTATATGCTGAGAGATTATAGTATGCTGAGAGATTATAGATTATTAGGAAAAATGGGTGCTGAATAACACAAAATAGTTGGACATGACTATTTCAAACCAGCACACAAGATCATCATCTGAACCATCCATGTTCTCCATCATAATTTAAAAGATCTTTCATTTTAAAACAAGGAGGATAATCTTGGAGTTACAGAACATCAACATTATTTGAGCAGAGCTTTGCAAATGCATATTTTAATACCTGAGTTTGGAAAGTTATTTGAGGTCTAACTAGAAATGACATAGATCTATGAAACAGTACAATTAACTCTCTGGTTTTTTAAAATAGATGTTTACGTAAGCTTTTTTTTGGGGGGGAGGGGGCTTACTAGAGGTTAGTAGTATAATCACATTTAAAGCTGTAATGGTTCCCAGAAGGCTTATTCCTTATTGAATATGCAATTGGCTCCCCCTCCACTAAGCTCTGTATGAATTTGATAGATCTCTCTGTAAAGAAGAATATGACAAATAAAAACCTTGGACAAATGGACCTATATCTGATTTCAAAGGAACTAGATCTAGTGTTAAAACTGTCCTTCTTGGTTAATATGACAGTGGCATTAAGACTACTGTTGTCCATGCACTTTATTTTTTCATTTTAACATATGATATCCATCAATACATTAAAGTTCAACATATCAAATTCCAACAATACATTCAAACCTTTTAAGTCCTATTTCTGCTTCTTTTGCAGAAATGTGTTTTAACATCTAGTTAGCATTTAAAAAAAAAACCCAACTATCTGATTGTCTGATTACTCCCATAAAGGATTGATGATGGAAACTCCGGGTCTCTACAGATTGGCAAGAAATGCTGGCATCGGGGTGGAGTGGGGGCATGGCAACTGCATGCTGCATACCCCAACTCTGCTCCAATGCCAGAGTCATGGCGCCTGCCCAGCCACATGGCATGCAGTGTCACTCCATTTCTTTGGCACAGTGCTTAGATGTGTTGCACCAAAGAAATGCCAAAAAGCTGCTACAGCAAGGGCAGCTTTTTACTACTCTAAAAAGGAATGGCATTTTGCAGTTTCTTTTTAGAGTGGCAAATTGCTGGATTGGGGCTTTGGCATGTGGTTGCCGTGGCCCCAATCGAGCGCTGAAAGGAGTGGCAGGATGCTGCTCTATCGGGGTGGTCTATAGAAGCCTGTCAATTTAAAATCCATTCTCCTTTTTCCAAATCTCTGGCTCACACAATCTGAAAATAGTAGTTTTTGTCTGCCAGAATTATCCAATCAATATGATCTGATAACCTGAGTAAAAGGCCTTAACTTTTTGAAATCAGATAGAAATATTTATCAGGTAGCTCAGCTTGTCCCATCTGAAGTTGCCAGGGTGTTCACCTTTTTTTTAATGATCCTACTTGAAATACTCCCATTTTCTGAAGTGCAATACAAAACAGGGCTTTCTAAGACAGTAAGAGTTAAATGTATCACTTTACACTATGAAGGTCCATATTACATTGTTCAAAGGGATGTTTAGCCTGGAGAAGAGAAGGTTAATAGGTGATATGATAGCCCTGTTTAAATACTTGAAGGGATGTCATATTGAGGAGGGAGCAAGCTTGTTTTCTGCTGCTCCAGAAACTAGGACCCGGAGCAATGGATGCAAGCTCCAGGAAAAGAGATTCCACCTCAACATTAGGAGGAACGTCCTGACAGTAAGGGCTGTTCGACAGTGGAACAAACTCCCTCAGAGTGTAGTGGAGTCTCCTTACTTATAGGTTTTCAAACAGAGGCTGGATGGCCATCTGTCAGGGATGCTTTGATTTGGATTTCCTGCATGGCAGGGGGTTGGACTGGATGGCCCTTGCGGTCTCTTCCAACTCTATGATTCTATTAAAGTGGTCATGGTTCCCAACCTGGGATCTGTAGTTTGGTGAGGTGGCAACAATTTCCTTTGAGAGAGTTCAAGTACATTTTCCTATGCTGTAAGGTTTGAGAACTAGATGGTGATGAAAGCTCATAGAAAGAAAATAAACTCACTTGAGATGTGGTGCTGGGGAAGAGTTCTGTGGATACCGTGGATGGCTAAAAAGAGAAATAAATGGGTCCTAGAGTAAATCAAGTCTGAACTCTCGCTAGAATCTAAGATTATGAAATTGAGGCTTCATACTTTGGCTACACCATGACAAGACATGATTCCCTAGAAAAGATGATAATGCTTGGAAAGATAGAAGGAAAAGTAGGAAAAGATAGTCGGAAAAGAGGGAGACCACATAGCAGATGGATAGAACAAATCAAGGAGGACACAGCCCTGAGTCTGAAGGACCTGAGCAGAGCTGTTGAGGATAGTCTTGGAGATGTCTTATCCACATAAGTTGAGGCTGACATAATAATAATAATAATAATAATAATAATAATAATAATAATAATAATAAT
>NC_056524.1:239450098-239470525 GCF_019175285.1 Sceloporus undulatus
TTTCTATTCCGCCTTTTCCCGATGGGAATCAAGGCAGATTACAGCAGATATTTAAACACAAGACAATTAAAATCGCAATCAAGATTAAAAAATTCCATTTCCCTACCCTCCCGCCAGTCATATAACAATTGAGCAAAACAAAACAAAAACAACCCCCAAAAAACTGTTAAACAAGGATTAAACAGTGAGAGAAGTAAAAAGAGATTCCTAATACAAATTTTGTTAAAATAAAGATAAATTTCAACACAGTTCCTATTTTGGGGGGAGTGAGGTATATTATCCCAGGGAGAAAAGCGGAGACAACCAGCAAGGGGTGGGAAACTGAACAAGGCTAGTCTGGAAAGGCCTGCTGGAAGAGACCTGTCTTAATGGCCTTTTTGAAGGCTTCTAAGGTGGTAATATGGTGGATCTCATCCGGCAGGTTATTCCAGAGCCTGGGAATGGCCGACGAGAAGGTCCTCTGGGTCACTGTAGATAATCTGGTCTTTTTTTGGTTGTAATAGGTTCTTCCCAGAGAAACTAAGTGTATGGGGTGGATTGTATAGAAGGAGGCATTCCCTCAAGTAGTCTGGACTGAAACTAGGTAGGCCTTTAAAAGTAATAACCAACACCTTATACCTTGCCCAGAAACTAATAGGCAGCCAATGAAGAGATTTTAAAAGTGGTGTGATGTGGGCAGCTCACGAGATGCCCGCGACCAGTCTGGCTGCCATGTTCAGTACCAATTGAAGTTTCTGAACTTGACATGAGGGTAGCCCCATGTAGAGCACATTACAGAAGTCAAGTTGAGAGGACTGAAAAGCAGTTAACAACAACATATCATGAAAGCTATACATCAAAGCACTCTAGATATCTTACCACATTGCAAGTTGCTTTACATTATATTGTGTGCCCTATTGGGAGAAAGCTGGGAAATAAAATAACTTCCAGAATTCCATGAGATTAAGCAATGACATTTAAAGTGGAATTAGAATGCTGTAACTGTATGAAGTAAGTATGACTCAGAATCATGTATAGCTCAGCCTAGTTTAGTAGTTCTTTGTACAGAATTGCACTACAGCTGGCAATTCTTCATCTTCTGGATTTATTGCAGATCGGCTGTAGCCCTCACCCCAGCCTGCTGGAGAGCAAGGATTGAAGAAGCATCCAGCCATGTTACCAGACACTAAATGAGCTTAGATATTGAATGAGTACATCATCCTCTGGGGTCTGCCATGGTCCCTCATTTTGTACCTGGTTATTGAGGGGACATAGCCAGATGCTTCTCCACCCAGCTCCCCTTCATTTACCAGGAACATATTTGCTGAGGGAGGGTACGGCTGCAGCAGTTCTGTGATAAATCCAGGGAGCAATTTTGGTTTTTGTGGAAGGGGGGAAGGAAGACCAACCTGCACAGTGATTTGCATCTGTATATGCCATTGACAGAATGCCAGTCATGGTCTGCAAGAAGTGAAGTGCATTTCTTTTGAAGATATCTCTGAGTATAATAAATAGGGAGGGACAATATTTCTAACCCAGCCATTGTTTGCTCATTGAAGTGAGGCAAATTTTATGATTGTAGTAGGTGATAAATAATTTCAGACAAAAAGGAGGGGGATGCCAAAACAGCATCATTATAATGATACAGAATCTTGTGTAACTTAAAGACTTACAAAATTTCATTGGGTGCAACTTTCATGGAGGATAGCCCAATTCATCAGAAGGTGCTAATTATATACTCCTTGACAAAAAAAAGTGCTTCCTTAAAAGCACACATATAGAACTGAAACTATTCAGTACCATTTGAACATTTCAATACTGTAAGTTATTCCTTACTTGTAAAATGGTACTATGAACATTTTTTAAAAATGAAAAAATGTTCACAAATCTGGACCTTTTAGTGTTGCCAAATTGATTGGAAACCTTTTGACAGGAAAGCTCACTTTCAGCATTTATAATTCTTCACCAGACTGCTGTAAACACGTTAATGTGCTTTGGGATAACGGTTCCTTAATAGCGATTAAGAAGGCTCATCCGGGTGCCTATTGTTTCAGCAATTCTATAGAGGAGTGGAGTAAATTAACATCAGTGGCATTTACATAGATCAGTCAAAAGAGCGGGAGGGTGGGGGGAAAGTTGCAGTATGATCATCTAGGGTTGAAATCTCATAATAAATGCACCGTATATTTGCTATTTGTACTTCTTGCTCCACATATGAGGTGGTCCCTAAAGACAAAGTAAGCTTGAAGATTGGTCCGACAACTCTATAAGGGAACTCTCAGGGCTCTTGTCAACCAAGCTGTCTAAATTACTTAAACAGGACTCAAAGGGATTTAAAGGGGACAAACGACATGACAAACAATTATATTCTAACACACTATTTATAACAATGCCCTTTCAGATTATTGTTCCACACAGACTGACACATCACTGTAATCCAAGGGATGAATCTAGGGACTTGCAAGTTAGATCGTGCACAGCTTGGAGGCGTTTAGGAAAAAAATAGAAACAAAGAGCTGACATTCAGGAAATATAGAGCATCTCAAGGATAAATTCTGCTGGGATGAGCTTAATTTATCAATGTCAATAACAATGGTGAACACATCGCAAGAATGCATGCATATTAATTGAAAATAATTCAGATTAAATCACTGCAGTTTGACATTTTGAGATAGGCACTTTATCTTTTCAAGAAAGAGAGCACTATAAAATCTTTAATCTGAAAACACATCTTAATTGCATGTTATCACCTCCTAATTGCTTCTATATTATATTAAACATTTTGCTAATTACTAGCCTGATCATGGTGTAAATACCTCCAGGCTAGGGTCTTACAACCAGCTGCAGCCAATGTGGCACAATAAGGCCCGAAATAAGACTTGATGATCCCATGTTGAATCATAGGCTTACAGTCATTATCCGTTGCTATCACATTGCCTTTCACAAGTTCCCTTGTGAGATAAAGAAAAGGAGGCAATCATGCAGATCAGCATGCTTTTGCTGTTGTTTTCCCATTATTTTTATCCATGTTTTTGTATGTGTTTTTATTAATCCCAGGAGGGAAAAGTTGCCTACAACCTATAATCTTCCGGTATGAATCACAGAATCATAAAATCATGGAGTTGGAAGTGACCTCAAGGGCAAGTCAGTCCTACCCCCCGCCATGCAAGATTACACAATCAAAACACTCCTGACAGATGGCCATCCAGCCTCTATTTAAAAACTTTCAAAGAAGGAGACTCCACCATACTCCAAGGGAGCATGTTCCACTGTCAAACTGCTCTCACTGTCAGAAAGTTTTCTCTAATGTTCAGATAGTGGCTACCATGCACATGATGAATCTGTTCTGAATTTTTGTCTGAACTTTAACTATCTTAAGTCCCCAAACTATATTTAGCACCCATGGACAGTTTATTTAAAAGAGATTAACATCTAAATACAGATTCACTGCTCTGCTGACACGACACCACCAGCCACCATTATAAGACGCCTAAAGTCAAAGGCATTCATACTTAATAGTCCCAACTAGATTGGATCCATTTCATATTCAGACCAAAGGGTGAAAGTGTCTAGTAAAACAACTGAAAATATAGTTTACAAATTTGACGTAACGGATAACATTCAGAGACATTATGAATCTGTACTTAGATGTTAATCTCTTTTAAATAAACTGTCCATGGGTGCTAAATATAGTTTGGGGAGATAGTTCATTTAAAGTTCAGACAAAAATTCAGATTGATCATGTGCATGGTAGCCACTATCTGCCACGGGTCTCTTAAGAACATTAGAAAAAAAAATCTGACAGTGAGAGCTGTTTGACAGTAAAACATGCTCCCTTGGAACATGCCTCTGAAGGTTAAATGCCATGTGCATAGTGTAATTAAATTTGCAGATAACTCATTGTAAACAATATGTTACTTCTTGTTTTAATAATAGTACCTCTAAGAGTATATATATACTGCAAAGTAACACAGTTTGATACCATTTTAACTAGCATGATATAATCCTAGGGAATCCTAGAATTTGTAGTTTGGTGCAGGGCTTAGACTTCTCTGCTAGAGAGAAATAGTCCATTCCCATGAACTTCAGCCTTAGAACTATCTAGCAGGGAAGTCAAACTACCTCACCAAAATGTGTGATGGTGATGATGATATAATTGAATTACTCAACAATTATAAAATTATAATTAAATTATCAGCAAGGTAAAAGGTATTTAAAAACATAATCGTTAAAATGCAAGGAGTACAGGCAATATAGCAATTTGTGAAAAATGCTCCTGTCATGATTAGTTAGCTTTCAAACCTATTGAGACAAAAAGTCTAATCCATTTTTCATATCATACTAATATAACTGTGCAGAGTATATACACCCACTTCTTTGGCAGTGTAACTAACTTTTTATTTACTTTTATAATTACTAAGGGATAACTTCACATACTTGGCATAATAAGAAAACAAACAATACATTTTAAAGTTTTTTGTGGGTTTTTCGGGCTATGTGGCCATGTTCTAAAAGAGTTTCTTCCTGACGTTTCACCAGCATCTGTGGCTGGCATCTTCAGAGAATGCTTGTCTGGAAAAAAGTGGGTGTGTGTGTGTGTGTATATATATATATATATATATATATATATATATATATATATATATACTGTGTGGGCCTGGGAATGCAGGAGTGATTTGTATATGTATTGTTCTGTGCTTCAGGCTGGGAGGCTAATGCAAAAGAGGATTAATGTCTGCTAATTGGTGATCATTATCTGCTGGGAAAGCCCCTGACTCTGAGTGGTTTCCCATTTTCATTTGCTGAGTCCTCATTTTGCTATTCCTCAGGACTGGTAGCCAAATTTTGTTCACTTTAAGGTTTTCTTCTTTCCAGTTGAAATTATCCAGATGTTTGTGGATTTCAATGGCTTCCCTGTGCATTCCAACCATAATGGCAATTAACTACTTTTAAAGCACTGTAACTGTCATTAATTAATTTTAAAAACTAACATCCTAACACCATTCAAAGGAAACCAAACTCTAGAGACAAAATGCTGGAATCTCTGCTGTTCTTATCAGTATGAATATTGACTATATGCAATACAGCAGGAGTGGGCACTTTTCAGTTTGGCCAAGTGTTGAGATCAACCTACCTACCTACCTAGTTTATATTTTAAGCTTTCCATTTTCACATTTTTAAAGCGGAGAATACTCAAACACAGTAGCCTCAATGGCATCTGGTAGCCTTAATCTAATGTCAGATTAGATTCTGCTGCCTCAGGCAGCCACGGCGTGGTTTCAGTCGGATCCGGGGCATGCGTCATCTGAACACCACACCCCCAGATCGGCCTGAAGCTGACCTTTGGGCTCATCTGCTTCAGGCCTTTGATCCAACAACAAGGTGGGAAAGGACCAAGTTATTTGCTGATTGCTTTAGAAATGTATCAACTGAGCAGACAAATTCTGTAAAAACCTGTGTGGGTCCAAAGCTTTGGGAGCAATATGCTTGTCTTCAGAGTGTTCTGCAATGCTGTAAAAATCTGTTTTCTCCCTCCAAGACAGGTGACCAGATGCCCTCCTTTTCAAGACATGTCCTACATTTCAACCTTCTGTCCAGGAAAAAAATCAAAGTGTCCTCATTTTGAGCATGGCTAAGAAGCCCATTGAATAATACCACATTTGCTTGTTACCCTTCGAGAAACTGGTGTACTTGGCAGCCTGTCCTCTCCTCAAATAGGGGGAAAGGATGGATTCTTCTAGAGTTCTTTTTTTTGCTAGGAACAGCAGCAGACAAGACTTGACTCTGGAGCTCAAAGCATGTTTGTTTCTTAGAGGGGAAAAGGACATCAAATGTGTTAGGCAATGGGCTACTTGAGGACACAGTGCAATACTGAAAGGATTTTTTCCTTAATTTTAGCACAATAGACAAATGAAAGGAAGAATTCAGATGTAGGTTCAGTCAAGGATTTGTTGCTAGTAAAGTACAATTTTAAGCATTTGTCCTGCTAAAGGTTCTGTAAGTGTTGTGCAAGCCAACAAGGAATTTTAATGAATGCAGGATCATCAGAAAAATATGGTTGAGTAAATAATGAAATACAGTATATCTAATATAGCTGTAAAGAAACCATATGAAATGAATTTATATGTATGTTAGCTTTTATTTTGTAATGTCCTACATTTTTTGAATGTTCTACATTTTTTGGTGCCTCATCCTCTTTTGTGGTTTTGACATCTGGTCATCCTACTCTGAGATCACAACTGTGGCATTTGGAACATGAAGGAAGGGCCTTTCATCAGTTGCTGGGCCTAGGCATAATGGAAGTGTGCCTATCTCTTCTCTCCCTCCTAGGTTACAGCTGTGGCAGTTGAAATGGAGGGAGGAACTTCTCTATGCATTGAATGTATGAATAGAGGCAAAAAGTAAATATATCTTCCCTTTGAGCCAAATCTAACTCACAGGTTGTTTCAAAGATGTAGGAGCATCCTGCTTTTATCACTCCAAGCACATTGTGGGTACAGATGTGCCTGACACTTAAATAATTGCCCCTATATCAGAAAGAGAGCTGCTTGGGTGGATAGCCATCAAAACAGGTAACCAGTCAAGCACAGACACATTCAGGCAATGTATCCCAAATAGAACAGAGCTCTGTCTAGCATCTAGCCCTATCCTTGCCCTTGTTTCATTGTCCTCTTCTTCTAACGAACTCAAAACATTTTGTATTCTTTTCCACTAGTCATGCATGAGGAGAAGTTGTTGCCACTGACCAGACTACAGTGACACCTGGGCCTTTCACAAGTTGTACCACTCAGCCAATTATTCCCCTTAATAAGGGTTTCCATCGCAGTTGTCAGAAAGAGACAAATGTGCCATTGATTTTAGAGAAAGCAACAAGCATTTTGCTTACTCATGCCTGCATGGTGTTTTCTGGACGACAGTTCTGTTCATTTCAAAAGACAGATTCCCAACGTAATGGCCATTAGCTCACAAGTTTCTAAAATAATCATAAACTGCTTCATAACTAAGGAGAGGAAAAAACTTCTGGATATAATGAAAGCTTCATTAGTAAAAATGAACTAATCATGGCTCTCTAAGGGAAAATTCTTTCTGTTCAGCAGGCACTGGCTCCCGTTGCTGTTCATACTTAATATAATTTATATTATTGTTTAAATACTACATAAATTTTAGATACTTTTTTCAAATGAGTTAATGGGCCATACTTTAATGTTTTAGTAGCATTTGGATCATGAGTTACTATCTATTGTGATAACAGATAAATCTGAATGGGATAACATGAACAAGAAAATGCTCTAGCAATTGACTACAACGTGGCTTTTAATGAGTTCCAGGTTGAAATTCTCCTCCACGTTTCCCAAAGATATCTCACCCATACAAAAAATGGAATGCAAAACTGTCTTATTTATTTATTTATTTAGGGGGGGGGGGGTCTTCTCTGAAACCTTCTCTGGGTCAGTGGGAATGTAGTCACTTACTTTAACTATATGAGATGCCTGAAAGTGTTTTCAGTTGATTTTTAAAAAATAAGGGCACCATGTGTTGCCTATGCAGCTTCTCACCAACTACATTTCCTATCACACCTCCAGAAATAACCAAATGTGATGTTGCCTTGCCCCTAAACCCCCAAGCTCTCAAGCATAACACCTTCAGGAAGTGTGTCAGTTGATGGTGTGATCTAGCTCATGAACGGCCAGGAAATAAAATAAAAATAAAAGTCTGAATCCTATTGTTATTTCCATCTAGAATGGCCCCATTCAGTCATAGAGATCTACACCATTGAAAAATAATTCCAGAGGATCTATTCTAGTTGGGATTAATCCAGTGTTTTTTTGTTGTTGTTGTTCTTAACTGCCTTCAAGTCAACTTCAGTTTATGGCAACACTATGAATGCGAGACCTCCAAGTCACACTATCATCAACAGCCCTGCTCAGATCTTGCAGTTACAGAGCTGTGAATTTCTCGATTGAGAAATCAGTCTTTCTTTTTTTCCTACTGCCCTCCACCTTACAAAGCATTATAATCTTTTCTAGTGATTCTTATCTTCTCATGATATGAGACATCTTGATATGAGACAGGATGATATGCGTCATCTTGGTTTTAGGGAGCATTCAGGCCTGATTTGCTTTAGGACCAATTTGTTTTTAACTCTCCCCTGCCTCCGCCAACCAATTTTACATCATCATCATCATCATCACCTTGCCTTGGCACAGAAAAGGCCAAAAACATGGTGAAATTGCCCCCAAGGCAACTGGAGACATTGGGAGGGGGATTCTGTTGTTTTTTCAGGGGATGCAGGGGTAGTGATGCAGCTCTACAAGGTCTCCCGGGGAGGCAAAGGAAATAATTGACAGTGAAATTCTAATGATCTCATGCAACCCATTTCAAAAGCATTGTGATGGAAAAGTACTGTTGAGATCCATGGCACATACTGCCATGGAAGCTGTCAATGAACAAAGCCCAGCTTTCTTCTTCCCTTTCCATATCATGGTACCTTGGAGTTTTCCTCAGTGCTGGAAACACAGTTTCTGGCTTTTTCCATTTATTTGTCCTATCTGTAATTTGGTCCAGTTTTTGGGGAGTTGTTATAGCAATGGCATGTATATTTCTATACTGCTTATCAGTAAACTCAGCACTCTCCAAGTAGTTTACAATCTGTAAGCCAATTGCCCCCAACAAGGTGGGTACTCATTTTACTGAATTATGAAAAGATGGAAGAATGAGTTAACCATGGAGCCCTGAGATCAAACTCTCAACCTTGTGACTGTGGTAATGGCATTTAACCACTGTGCCACCTGGGCTCCTGTTTTGCATCTGAACAAAATTTGGTCAATCTGATTTGATCCAGAGCTCATACTGATCAGTCCAACTATCCCAAATCATTTTATGATTCAGGATTTGGACAAATCAGTTGCACATCCTTACTTTCCAGGATTTCTTGATAGATACACATATTCAGGCATGAAAGTGCTTTTTCAAGAAGATCTGGAAATTTCTTATAGTGAAAATGTGGCTTTGAGAGGTCCAAAGCAATCCCTTTTTACCTGAATAAAAACATAGATAGAGCTTCACTAAAGCAAATCAAAGGCATGTATAGACCATCATTCGAGTCATATTGTTCATGGCCTGTGGGAAGCCAGAAGAAGTCGATGAGTGCAATAGCAGCTCATGTTCCCCAACAACTGAGCATGCATATGTCATCAGCAGGATTCTTGGCTGTCATTTTCTAAACCTTCGTCACATTTTCCCTTATGTGTCTTTTTTTGCTAAGCCAAATGGCCCACAACAATGCATCCTTTCCTTATCATTTTGATCATTGTAGATGCTATGTCTTCTGCCTTTTTCAGCAATACAGTATCCTTTGCAAAACATAGGAACCTGTAGTGTACACAGTATGTCCATCAAGCTCATTAATGTCCAGTTTGTTTCCAGGACTAGATACAGTCCAGAGTGCTGTCTTTGAACTATAAATCTGTACATAGTTTGGCACCATGGAACCTCATGAAGCACTGTCTCATACGTAGCTAACTTTGGCTTAAGATCATCAATGGAAGTCTTTCCCTCTATTTACAGTTTGTTAGCCATGTCATCATATAGCTCTATCATCTTTCAGAGGCCCAGTATAGATGAGCCATTAGCTCAATGGTGCTCAACATTCATATGTGCCAAGCCCTAATATTGCCTCACTTATGTCACAAGTCTGCGGCCCCATCCACATGGGGTGCGGTCTTGTGATGTACAGGCACCCAAGCACCCACACACCTCTGGGTGGAAGAGGTGTCATTGGGCTGTATTGCAGCCCTTATGATGCCTCAAAAGAGTGGCTTCTTTTGGAGAGTGCAGCACAGATGCGGGACTTACAGAGGTGGCTTCTAGCTGCCCGTCTATTGAGCCCCATATTCATTTTTCCCCCTAAGCTAAATCGTCCCTAACAGCGTAAGGCTTTTTCATGGGAAATTGCTCCAATCCCTTAGTCATCTTGATTGTCATTCTCTGTACTGTATGGGCTTGGTGTTTGCTGCCAAGCAGGGTTTTGGAATACATACCCAGTGTCCAGGAAAGCAGCCAAATGGCTGATAAGCCAGCTAGTTCTTAAACAAACAAACTCCCAGATAGCAGAGTCAGTGCAAGCAACACCGTCTTGGAGAATAAAGACAGTATCAGCGGAAGGATTACTAAAAGAGTTGTCAGACGGTCTGAGATTCAAGGTGTCAGGCAGGTTGATAAGGCAGTCCAGGGTCAAGGGTTCCAGATAATCAAGATAGCAGTCTAAGAAGTAAGGGTTTGTTCCAAGAAGCCAAGGGAGACAGAGACAAAGTCTTTTCTCCAGGAACGTCAGATAATCACTGGCAAGGGAATACACATGCTCTAGCTGCCTAAATAGTCAGGCAGCAGGCATTTAGGTGTGTCTGATTATGAACATGTTTCTTATAAAGCCTCAGTGATCTTTGAAGGCTGTCTCTTTTGATTTGATGCTCCTTGAAGGTAGGCACACTTCCCAGATCCTCCTCTATGTCCACAGTCTTGGCCCCAGGCAAACATGGCTGCTAAACTTCTGGAGGGGCCACAGACTATGCTCCAGCAGAGCTAGGGCCAGCCTTAGGCTCCCCAATTACAGGCTCAGGTCCCAGGGGCTCTGGCTCACCCTCTGAGTCCTCTGAGTCGTCTTCCAGGCTGGGCAGGACACCCACATAATATATAGCACACCAGGTATTGGAGTTGTCATTTTTGTACTTGCTAAAGTCAGGTCTCACTATTAATATACCATTTCAAAAGGTAAAAGGATGAGCAAAGTATCTGCTTTGTAATAATAATAATAATAATAATAATAATAATAATAATAGATTTATTTGTAACCCGCTTTTCCAACTTGTATGATCAAAGCGGCGTACAGTTGTAATATAAAACATTCCAGTAAAATTAACTAAAAACAAGATTAAAAACAGCATAAAGATCACAGCAGCAAAAGGGTCAGATGAAAGGGGAAGTCAAAATACACAGTTCCAGGGTCGTCAATAAAAGGGGTAGGGGTAAAATGATTTTTCAGGGTGGGAAGGCCTGGGAAAAGAAATACGTCTTCAAGTTCTTTTAAAAAAGAACTAAAGATATGGTGGAGCGGAGTTCGTCCGAGAGACTATTCCAAGATTTAGGGGCCATGATAGAAAATGCCCTCTGTGAGGTCCTCGTGTAGCGTGTCGTAGGGACCTCCAACAATTTCATCCCTGTCGACCTGAGTGTGCGGGGGGGATTATATGGGGAGAGGCGGTCCTCCAAGTACCCTGGGCCCAAGCCATTTAGGGTTTTATAGATTATTACCAACACCTTGTATTGAGCCCGGAAGCGAATAGGCAGCCAGTGAAGATCTTTCAAAATAGGTGTTATATGGTCAGACCTGGAACTACCAGCGACCAGTCTCGCTGCCATATTCTGCACCAACTGTAGCTTCCGGGTTTGGTACAAGGGTTGCCCCATGTAGAGCGCATTACAGAAATCCAATCGAGAGGTTACCAGAGCATGTACAACAGTTTCAAGGTCCCTCCAGTCCAAGTAGGGGCGCAGCTGGTGTATCAGCTGAAGCTGATAGCAAGCGCTCCTGACCACCGCATCCACCTGATTTGACAACTGGAGCAAAGAGTCTAGGGGCACTCCCATGCTGTGCACCGAGTCCTTCAAGGGGAGTGTGACCCCATTCAGGACTGGATGGCAGATCTCATCGCCCAGATCCGGGGAACCTATCACCAGTACTTCCGTTTTCTCTGGATTCACACTGAGTTTGTTTTCCCTCATCCAGCCCATTACTGACTCCAAGCAGGTATTTAGAGGAGAGATGCCATCCATAGTTACTGCACTAGTCGGAGACACAGAGAAACATATTTGGGTGTCATCAGCGTACTGATAACACCGCGCCCTGTGTCTCCGGATGATCTCTCCCAGCGGTTTCATGTAAATATTGAATAGCATGGGGGGCAGAATAGCTCTTCGAGAGACACCAGATGTAAGTTCCTTCTTATCAGAGCACACGTCCCCCAGCTGCACCATCTGGAATATACCCGAGAGGTAGGAGCGGAACCACTGGAGCGCAGTGCCCTCGACACCTAACTCCCCCAGGCGTTCCAGAAGGATACCATGGTCGATGGTATCGAAAGCTGCTGAGATGTCCAAAAGCACTAACAGGGATACACTTCTCCTGTCCATGCCCAGACGGAGATAATCAACTAAGGCGACCATGGCAGTCTCAACTCCATAGCCCGGCCAGAAGCCAGTTTGAAATGGGTCCAGAAAATCCGTTTCATCCAAGATCGATCGAAGCTGGAAGGCGACCGCTCTCTCGATCACCTTCCCCAAAAATGGCAGCAATGATATAGGCCGGTAGTTGTTGTAAATCAGGGGGTCTAAGGAGGGGGTTTTTTAGCAGGTGTTTAACCACTGCTGATTTTAATTTAGATGGAAACTGTCCCTCTCTTAGAGATGTGTTAATTATGCGGTGCAACATAGTTAGGACCGCACCCACCCCCGAGCCGCCAACCATGAGGGGCAGGGATCAAGAGAGCATGTCGTCTTCCTAATGCTTCGAAGGATCTTGTCCACTTCCTCGGTACTAACAAACGCAAAGTGATCCAGTATAACAGGGGCCACGGAAGCTCTGGACACCTCTACTCTAGATTCTGAACTAATACTGGCGTTGAGATCAGCCCTTATCCGAGAGATTTTATCTGCGAAGAAGTTGTTAAACTTGTCACAGCAGGCTTTAGATGGTTCCAAAATAGCGTTCAGGCTAGGAGGCAGTTGAGTAAGCTCCCTCACTACCCTGAACAGCTCTGCTGGACGCGACTCCGCGGATGCAATACGTGCAGCATAGAACGAATTCTTAGCTGCACTTATTGCCACTCCGTAGGTCTTCAAATGAGAGTCTAGGAGTGCCTTGTCGGCTAAGTCCTGATGTCTTCGCCAGTCGCACTCTAGACGTCGCAGAACCCGCTTCCTTTCCCTGAGGTCTTCCGTATACCAGGGCTGTTTTTTGGAAGCAGGCCTGAGAGGATGCTTGGGAGCGATACTGTGTATAGCCCTGGAGAGATCAGTATCCCAGATGTTTGTCAGGGCATCAACAGAATCGCCATCAGTTCCAGCCATATACCCCTCTAGGGCTTCTTCCAACCTTTTGGGTTCCATCAGCCTTCGAGGGTGGACCATCCGAATAGGTCCACCACCCCTGGGGGGGCTTAAGGTAGAAGCCTTGATTCGGGCCTCAACCAGAAAATGGTCTGTCCATGACAGAGCAGAGATATTAGAAATCTCTGCCCACGGAGTCTCCCTGTCCGTACTGAAGATGACATCGAGGGTATTACCAGTACAATGCGTGGGCCCTGAGACCAATTGCGACAGGCCCATGGCAGTCATGGTAGACATGAACTCCCAAGCCGCACCTGTTGGACTTCGACTGGTCTCGAAAGGTATGTTGAGGTCCCCCAGGACAAGAAGCCTGGGGGACTTCGTTATGAGAATAGTTCAATATGGCTGGAAAAAAGAAGTCATGTTGTAGGAGCATTTTTATTTGAGCTCTTTGATATTTCTGTTTTCCAGACATGCAGACCTAGGAGGTCCATCTTTGCTCACTATCAATTAGTTTGTTGAGATTTTTTTTTAAACTATAAAAGCCTTCTGACTTTTGATCTCACATTTGGCCTTTTTATCTTTTTTTTTTGGGGGGGGGGTTAAATATGTTGTTTTTAAATCAGCCATTTTTTAAAAAAAAATCAAATTTGTTCTTAACTGTGTACCTAACAATGGCTGTAGCACTAACTCCCAAATGTGTACATGGTTTGTTTATTTGTTTGTTTGTTTGTCTGTTTTGAGAGGGAGGAAGTCTGGCATTACTGTGGATCTTTTCTGAACTGGTCTGTCTGAAGGCATCACCAGAGACTTAATTATCTGGCCAAAACTGAACTTGATGTATTTTATTTATGGCAGGAATGGACAACCATGGTTCTCCAGATGTATTTTTAATATATAATTTCCATCAATTATTCACTAGCTAGCATAAGCATTGGTGAGGAATTAAGGACATTTTTGTCCAAAAACATCTGGAAAGCAATAGTTGCCCATCCCTGATTTATAGACCTTTCTTTATTCTGTGGTTAGTGCTAACAAGTGAAATTCCATCATTACCCCCAACTAAAGCAGACTCAACCTGAGTAGTTTTACTTAATAACAGGAAGGAACAAAACATTGACATTTTAAATCCCATTTACCCAGGGGGGTCTAATTGGTGAAAATTATGTGCCCCCTCATCTGCTGTTAAACTGCAACTGTAAGCAATCTTCATCAATGACTTTGTTGCTCAGCGTTGCTGGGAATTGCAATCCAACACATGCAGGTCTGCATGAGTTCTGTTTCAGTCTAGATAATGTGTAATAGAAGATGCTTATAAATACAAGTCCTACTTGAAACAGATCAACTTAAATCAAAGAGAGTTAAGGTAGTCATGACTAATTTGCCACACTGATTTCGCCATTTACTCTAAATAAAACTAGGTCTGAATCCATCACACTGGCCAGAGTCCCCTTGGGCAGTTACAATTCAGGGACACTAGAGACGAGGGGACGATTCCCTGATGTTTAGGAAGCAGGTGAGGCTTTCAGATACATGCACTTCCCAAATGTTCTAGTGGTGTTTTACCAGTGCTTACCCCGCAGTAAATGCTGATCTGAAAATCTTCATTGTGTAGCTGCTTAAATATGGTGGTTATGCATTAGTAGAAGCACAAGAGGATTCCAGCAACTATCTTTTAATCAGTGTTAAATACAACTTGTTTATAACCTATACAACTGATAATTCTGCAGGGCTCAAGTCCTAGTTACGTAAAGGACTGTATTCTCCTTAAGCCCCTACTCATGTTTTGCAACCTGCTGGTGAGCCCCTTCCATCTGTCCCACCACCAATACAGATATATCTGGTGCAAACACAGAAGAGGGCCTTTTCAGTGGCTTCCTCCAGGTTTAGGAACTTCCCTCCTACACAGGTTAAACTGGCATCCTCCCTGTTCTCTTTTCAGAGACATGTGAAGACCTTTATGCTTCGATAGGCCTTTGAGGACTGATTGTACAAGGTCCCTCCTATCTAAGCAATGTGCTGGATTTTATATTTGTTATTTTTCATGTGCTTTTAAACATGGTTTATGTTTTTAACTGGTTTTAATTTTTAATCACTTTTGAACCTTTGTATTTTGGTAAAAATTTAACTAACATATACAGTATATTGTAAACTGGCTTGAGCCTGAACTGAGGAAAAGGTGGTATATAAATGAAATCATCACCACCACCACCACCACTATTCTGGACCCCCTCCATCATAATGAATGAAAAATGAACAAGAATATAGTATGGCATTTCCTTTGAGATCTGAGATGAGGAATGTGCAAGCTGTGAGTCACAAGGCCATTTTCCCAACCCCAAGGACCCCCTAGTCCCCCAAATTTATATATCCTTTACTTTTTCCACCACATACCTCTTCAGGGAAATTTTACCGTGTTTTAAACCTCCCCAGAGGGACTGTTTATATTGCCTTGTTAAATAAAGACCTATTTTAGTTTAAAATTGCCGAGGGGGATGGTAGAAGTGGAGGGATAAAGTCCTCAACAGTCCTGAAGTGGACCAATGCAATCCTTCCCAACCACTAGGCAGTTGCTCACTCTTGCTTTAGATATGAACCAGCAATGGAGAGAGAGACAGAATGGCTTTAAAATAACTGTGAGTATTATGCAAAGTGTAGCTAACCCACACATCTAAGCAGACGTCCCTCCCTGCCATTTTCAGTCATGTGGCTTGTGCCTCTGTTGCTAAGAGGACAAAGCCCTCAAGACATTGGCCTTTAAACTGAAGCATAAAGAATAATCATAGGACTGTGCAAAAGCACATTACTTCAAGAGCAGTTGTGCTCTTGTGCAGTTATCATGCATTTCAAAAGGACTTGCACACTATCTGGTGGATTTTACATTTTCATCACCAAATCCACTGCAACCTCAGAATAGATGAATTGGCTTTCGACCACTCCAAAACCATTACTGTATGCTAATAACTAACCTGAGAGGCCAACATTGTCTTCCTAAGCCTTCCTGTTGGAGGCCACCTGTTTCAGTTTCATTCACCTATTGTCCGATCCATAATTTACATGGTAGCATTAAATTACACCGTAAGCAGAGGTTTAAATACTGTACTCTTTGGAGCTTGTTATCTCCCAAGCAAGGCATGGGGAAGGATTAATGTAATTCTTAAGAGAGACCAATGCTTCGCATTGACAAGGAAGAATTTTCTGAGAGCAAGTTGGTTAATGGCAACCAGCGTGTTTCTCTGCATTTTTACCTAGCCATATGCTGGTGCTTATGAAATCTGGAGCCCCTCACTTCACACAATATAGAATACCTCACTAATTTTGAAAATCCTTGGTTAAAAACCTAATTGAAGGGAAAACCCTCTCAACCATACAAAAGGCATTATTGCCGGAGATTAAACTGCTTGATGCTATGTATTGTTCTAGCGGTAGTCAGGAGGGAATATTAATTGAGATGTTCCATGGATTACAGTGTGTATTCCACAGTGGTTCACATGTTTCCTGGTGGTCTTTCCAACAGGAACGGCACAAATGAGGGGAATAAGATGGATCATTTGAAACCTTACTAGTTAAGTCATTGTTCTGCTTCACACAAAAAGGTAATGCTTGGTTGATTTGCTTTATTTCTCTGTTGTTCTGGGTTGGGCTTTTCCTCTCCCCCTCCCCCTGCACCACTCACCCTAATCTCAGCCATTTCCTCTGTGAGTCAGCAGCAGCTGGGCCCAGTAAGACCACAGGAATTGACTCTTGGTGAAGTGCTCTGATGGAGCTATTACTCAAGTTCAAATCTTTGTAAACCTAATCAGACTTCTGAGCCACATGGATATGCAGCAGGCAAGAGCTTTAGCCTGCATAGTTTTGTTAAGTTATATGCATTTCTTTGTCACATAGATATATTGACTCATGCTGGCTGGGGGATTCCAAGAGTGAAAGTGCAAAACAAAACAAAACAAAAACAACAAAAAACCCACCTTTTCCAAGTTGTGATACAGATACACATGTCCATGTGTGTGCTCAAGCCTGTTCACTCACAGTGAGAACTTATATATGTTTTCTAGTCCCATGGGTTTTATGAGATGTGGATAGTTAGGATTGCATCCTGAGTCACTTTACTGAGTGAGATATTTAAAACTGTACAAGTTCCAAGACATTTTGGGTTCAGCTACACTATCTAAAAAATGAGGTTTAACATCATTTTAACTGCCACGGCTCCATTTTACAGAATCCTGGAATTTGTAGTTTTGTGAGGCACTGGCATGCTTTGGCAGACAAGGAAAAATACCCTGTAAAACTACAAATCCCAGGATACCATAGAGTGGTGCTACAGGTGTCAAACCACACTATTTTTACACTGTAGATGCACCCTTTGTTGCCTAAGACAAAAGGTAAGCTTGTGTTCCCATCTGTGCAGAGAAGACAATTGGACTGAATAATGATTATGACTTTCACAATGGTGGTGGGAAAAATAATTCCTATTATTATTATTATTATTATTATTATTATTATTATTATTATCTTCCCTTCCACCTAATAGGAGTAGCTGGACAGCTGAGGAGAAAAGATCAGGAAGTGATGGCTGCATCCAGTGTCTGCTACCTGCAAGAATTGTCTCAGTTTCTCTAGTTATAAGACTAGTCCTAGGTCATTTCCCTTACTGTCCTCTCTCCTGCAACGTTTATCATTTTTATTAAATCTACTCTAGAGAGAGCCTCTAGATCTCTAAAAACAATCCAGGAAAAGTGTAGAAGGCCATATCTTGGAAGAGAACTCTGCCATGCTAGCCGCTGCTACTTCACTAGTGAACAGACAGTTATTCTAGTCCTCATTGACAGTGAGCAGCCCAAATATTGTAAAGGCACCAGCTCCTGTTCGATCTTGGAATCTAAGCAGGGCCAACCCTAGTTAGTAGTGGAATGGGAGACCTCTAATGAATACCACATCCTGTAGGCTATATTTCAAAGGAAGAAACTGACAAAACCACTCCTGAGTATTCCTTGGCTAGAAAACACTATGAATTTCATGAGGTTGCTGTAAATTGACAGGTGACTTGAAGGCACGTACACCCACACATAGTGAGATTAACATTGGTAGGATTGAAATATAAAGGGTTGAACCTTAAGGTTTAATACACATTGACTGAGTTCCTACATCAACCAGGAGGTATGAAGCACTCTGTCCATACAATGTCATGTCCTCTCTCTGCCCTGGCAGCCTTCAAACTTCAGGTAAAACTGCTGCTATTGCTGCTTACAGGTGGAGAGGGGACCCAGAGTGGAGGCAGTTACCATGATGAAGGTTATCTGGTCTGACCTTTGTGGAAGCAGGAATATATGGGAATGGGCTCATGAATACAGTGCACCCTCCTTATCCTTCCCCTTGGAAATCAGTCCAGCTGCATCTTTACTATTTGAATTGCTTCACTCTTGTCCCCTCCCCATCAGTAAGCAGAAGCCGTGGCCTCTCTAAGGGCTTGATAGGTGCTGGAGGAGGGCAGACTTAGAACAGTATACAAAATGTGATAGAATAGCTCCCAGTGCTCCATCCCAAAACAGATGTATGCAAATGCAGGTCATGCTTAGGTGCTTGTATTTCACTAACAGGATTCCACCCATGTAGTGCAGAAGATATCTTGATTACTAGACAGTCTGGAAGAGTATGGGAATGTACCACTGAACCTGCCCAATTCACCAACATATCTTTGTATTCCCAGTGCATATGCACACATTTTATAATGCACTCTGCCTTTAGTTTCTGAAACCATATATCATTAAAAAAAATTACTCTTTAACTTCAAGCTGTCTTGGATGAAACCGATTATCTTGACCCATTTCAAACTGGCTTCAGGACAGGCTTTGGGGTTGAGACTGCCATGGTTGCCTTGACAGACGATCTGCATCTGAGCATCAACAGGGGTAGTGTGACCCTGTTGGTGCTTTTAGACCTCTCAGTGGCTTTTGTCACAATAGATCATGGCATCCTCTTGGATCACCTGAGGGGATTGGGAATTGAAGGCACTGCATTGCAGTGGTTCCATTCCTTCCTCTCAGGTAGATCCCAGAGGGTGATGCTCAGGGACAGTTGCTCCAGTAAAAGGGAGCTCACCTGTGGAGTCCCACAGGGTGCTATCCTGTCCCCGATGTTGTTCAACATCTATATGAAGCTGCTGGGTGAGATCATTCGGAGTCATGGAGCTGGGTGTTATCAGTATGCTGATGACACCCAAATCTATTTCTCCATGTCTTGTTCGTCGGCCTCGAATTCTGATGGCATCTCCTATCTCAATGAATGTCTTCGGGCAGTAATGGGCTGGATGAGAAAAAACAGATTGAGACTGAATCCAGACAAAACAGAGGTGCTCATGGTAGTGGCCCCGAAACCAGGAATCAGGTTGCAACCGCCAGTCCTGGACAGGGTCACACTCTCCGTCAAGGACTGCATCCACAGTTTGGGGGGTGCTCCTTGATTCGTCGCTCCTGATGTCGAATCAAACAAATACGACAGTCAAGAGCGCTTGTTATTAGCTTCGGCTGATACGCCAGCTGAGCCCTTTCCTGGAAGTAAGGGATCTTGAGACTGTTGTCCACGCACTGGTAACCTCATGTCTAGATTTCTGTAATGCGCTCTACATGGGGCTACCCTCGTACTTGATCCAGAAACTGCATCTAGTACAGAATATGGCAGCCAGAGTAATTTCCAGAACATTTAGGAGAGACCATATTACTCTGTTTCTAAAGTCCCTCCACTGGCTGCCTATTAGTTTCCGGGCCCAGTACATGGTGTTGGTTATTACCTTTAAAGCACTAAATGGCTTGGGTCCAAACTATCTTCGGGACCGCCTTCTCCCCTATAATCCTCCCCACACACTCTGGTCCTCTGGGAGAGGTCTACTTCAGCCACAAACATCTAGTCTTTCGGCTACCTCCCAGAGGGCATTTTCCATCGTCACCCCCAGACTGTGGAATGGCCTGCTGGATGAGATCCGTCTGCTTACATCCTTAGACGGCTTTAAAAAGGCTGTTAAGATGGATCTCTTCCGGCAGGTCTTTCCATAATAGAGAACCCGGCCTCAGGAAACTCCTATGAATAAATAGATACTGCCGCTTCCATTGATTATTGTTATATTGATTATTGTTATGTTGTTTGACCTTTGGGTCAGTTTTAACTTGTATGTTTTTAATTTTCTATTAGATTTAATACCTTTTTAAGGGGGGGGAGGGAACTAGGGATTTGATATGATTTGTATTTTTAACTTGTTAGCCGCCCCAATTGTTCTCAGAGGGGTGGGATACAAATAAATATTATTATTATTATTATTATTATTATTATTATTATTATTATTATTATTAT
>NC_056524.1:239470535-239485454 GCF_019175285.1 Sceloporus undulatus
AAAAATATAATATATTAGAGTATAGAAACATTTATTGGCACAAAGTCATGTGATGCTGGCAAGTTTGAAGGCAGGCCCAAATAAAGAATTTTGTGAATTACTGGCATTAGAGAGATACATGAAACAGGAAATTAAGTTTGCTGTGAATACTGTAGTGATAAATTCTGGTGTTAAAACACTCATCATGACAGTCCCTAAATGTGTTAGCTCCAAAGTGAGACCAAAGATACAGGCAAGTGTGTCTATCCATATCAACAAATCACTTCCAAAAGTTTCTATCTTCACCACCAGCAGGTCTTTTGTAAAGCTAATGGGTCCATTAAAGATCAAGGCTTTCCAAAATATGTTGCATTATGATAGGGTTAGCTTTCAGTTGTTATAGAGTGACTTTGGATGCACCTCTTTCTGAGATGCCTTTAAAAGCCTGATTTCAGCAGGAAAGGGGGGATACATGTGTGTGTATAAGTATGTCTATGTATATTAATATATGAATGTGTATGTCAATGGGACTTGGACCACATGCTAGCTGTGGCATAGTCCAACCCAGTATGGGATACAGCCCTGCCCATTGCTGGCACGCCATTCATGATGACCTTCCCTTTGTCTGAAAATAGTTGCTTACCCTTGCTTTAATATTTAGTAACTGACAACTGAAAAAAATGGATTGACACCATTATGTCTGCAGTGATATGAGAAAATATGAAAATTCAGTTTCTTGTGTTACGTGAAGATGTTCCATTCAAATATTTGCTAGTGTTTCAGTATAAAACAAAGCTCCATGTTTAACAGTAGTCACTTTTGCAGACAAAATTAGGAGGGTCGAGTGTTTTTAAACCAACATTCCTTATGCGAACTAACTTCACTACTGATCATGTGGCCGTAGATTGCTTTCCGGTCCTGCTGCATCTTACGGATTCGATTCAGGTCCCTCTCCTCTCCGCTTTCTGCCTGAATCAAACTTGCTCATGCAGCCTTGGGATGCAGTTCCCAGACCTCCGTCGAGCCCCCTCTGAAACCCCTATTCCCAAGGGTTATTTTCTGACCTTCAAAGCCTTGAAGAGCAGAACTCTCTGCACACAGTGAGAACGCACCTCAGAGCATTCCTGAGATGCGACTTGTCAGGGCGCCATTACCAACCGGAAGCTTCTGTGGTACTCCACAAAGCAATGCTACTTCAGGGCATTATAGGAAATTGATAATAGGAAGCAGCAAACCAGTTTATTGTTTTTAACTGCCTTCAAATTATGGTGACCCTGTGAAGAAAACATCTCCATGATCCCCTGTCCTCCACTGAGCTGATCAAGTCCTGGAAATTCAGTCTCATCAGTCTATCCATCTGGCATGTTGTCCTCCTCTCTTTCTACTGCCTTCTACCTTTCTTAGCATTATTGTCTTTTCCAGTGAGTCATGCCTTCTTGTGATATGGCCAAAGTCCAACAGCCTCAATTTAGTCATCTTAGCTTCCCAGTAGAACTCAGGCTTGTTCTAGAACCCATTTGTTTGTCTTTCTTTTGGCTATCTATGGTATCCTCAGCACTCTTCTCCAGTACCACATCTCAAATGAGCTTATTTCCCTTCTATCTACTTTCTTCACTGTCCAATTATTGCATCCATACAAGGTGATGGCAAATACTATGGCCTAGATGATCTTGACTTTAGTGTTCAGTTTTATATCTTTGCACTTAAGTATCTGAAGGTTTAGAATATGATGGTGGTTCCATTTCTTTAAGGTAAGTCACTATAAGTTGCAGTTTATGGTGCTGCCACCAGCAGCTCCTGCTGGGTCAGTATGTCCCATAAGAGACACATTAGAGAACATCAGGTGGCATATTTCGGGTTCTCCCTTTAACCAAGAGTTAGCCTTGAATCCCAGTGATAATCACATTTCAGTGAACCAGCCCTCATTCTAACTAAAATAAAAAGTTCTTTTTGATGAAATGTGCATTTGATTTTGCACAAGGGAGTGCTTCAGGGATTGACCTTACAACCAGTGGATGCCTCTGTAATGTCTCCAGAGAGTGGGAGGAAAGCAACAGCTGATCCATGCTGCCACCCATGCTTGTATTGTTGTCTAAGGTCACCTTATATTTGCAGAGCTCTGAAAAGTATTACTATGACTATTTATGATGGCACCAAAAACAGAGCAGCTGCAAATTGTTCCAAACATTTCTTAAGAACAAGAAACATAGTTCCACTCTAAAACAAATAAACCTCTTTGAACTGGGAGGGAACTGAAAGCCCTCTAGTTTGAACCCAGCATCTTCTGTGACTAAAAGCTGGCAAACTATCAGATGTCTTCTACTTCTATAGAACTAATAAATCCATGTATGGATGAAAGCTCACACATATAGGAAAATGCAAAGCTCTTCATTTGAGAAAGCATCCTGGAACACACACACACACATTTAAAAAACAAAACCAACAGTTATCTTGGACTGAGTTTCAATGAAACGTGATGAAGTTTTCTAGATTCTTGCTCTCTCTCTC
Organism: Sceloporus undulatus; assembly: GCF_019175285.1. NCBI lineage: Eukaryota > Metazoa > Chordata > Lepidosauria > Squamata > Phrynosomatidae > Sceloporus > Sceloporus undulatus. The sequence goes on from NC_056524.1 coordinate 239,473,023, forward strand.
TCTCTTTACACACACACACACACACACACTGAAGATGTAATCTCACTTTATTTGCATTGGTTTTCTCTGTTCTCTCTCCTCTTAGAAAAACAGTATGTTTATTGCTCTGTAAAGTATGTTGGGGAGCCCCAAAGCTGATTTGGACAACAGCTTGAAGAAATTACTTTTTCATTGTTGTTCCAAGAATCCCCTTGCAGGGAATGTGGGAGTGCCAGTCCAAAACAGTAACTTTTCCAAGCTTTGGTTTAGACATTCATATGAAGACTGATACAAGACCTGTTTTTACCCTACGCTACCCAATTATAGCACTTTGATACCTTTTTAAATGTCACAATGTCATTCTACAAAATCCTGAGATTTGTAGTTTCATAAGGTATTTAAAATTTTCAGACAGAGAACTCTAGAGCCTCACCATGGTACAAATTTTCAGCATTCTGTAGGATACAGTCATAGTATTTAAAACCATATCAAAGTATTATGATTAGATAGGATGAAGCAGCAGTTGGTAAGACCTAGGCTTACATTCATATCCCAGGTAGCATCAGAAGCAATGACGATAACAAGAGCTGGCACAAGCCAGCAGCAGAAACACTGGTGTATCCAAGCCATTGGGTCAGGCAAGAAAGTGGCAGAGGGTTTCTGCAAATGGAACAAGCTATGGATCAGGGATGTTGCAATGATCTGCTATTCTTCCCAATCCAGTACCTCAACCTGCCTCATTGGAGGGCTGAGAGATTTAAGCTTGGAATTCTTCACGAGAATCACTGCATGACCTAAACAAAATTACTAGTCCCAGCTAGAGTAGACCCATTCAATAAACTGTTCAATGGTAAGTCAGCATTTATATAGATCCCATTGGATTAGTGGGTCTACTCTAAGTAGAAGTAGCAATTGTCTCAGAAAAATATTTAAATAGCTACAGATAACAATAGATTTGTTGTTGGCATGTGCCTTCAAATAGTTTTTGACATGGTACGATGAACTTATCAAAGAGTTTTCCTGGAAAAAAATTATTCAGAAGTGTTTTGCCATTGCTTTCTCTCAGGCTAAAAGAGTGTGCCTTGTCCAAAGCCACCCAGGTTGTATCCATGGCTGAGTAAGAATCTGAACCCTAATCTCCCAATCCGCCACTCATATCACCACACCAGGCTGGCTCCAGGGACGTAGCCAGGATTTTGGGAAGGGGGGGGTCCAGACTAAGTGCCACCATTTTGAGAGGCTAAGAGCCCCCCCCCCCCGACACAAAAAGGGGGTTGAGCATTTACATTAGAATGGCACCACTTTAACTTCCATTATGGCTCCGTGCTATGGAATCTTGGGATTTGTAGTTTTGAGGAGCTGTTTGGCCATCTCTGTCAGGTGCCGCAACAAACTACAAGTCCCAGCATTCCACAACATGGAGCCAAGGGCAGCTAAGTGGCATCAAACTGGATTATTTTTTTCAGTGCAGATGCAAACTGAGTCCTTCCTCTGAAGGCGTTTACATCAGATAAATTCAGCTTGATAAAGCAAAGCGCAGCTGTTCAAGCAACGAGTGGCAGCCACTCTGTTCATGCTCAGAGACACTCTGTTCATGCTTTGAGACACTGCATTCCAACTTCTGAGCTGAGCTAAGAACCCAGGTTGCATCCACACAACATTTCATTCCCACTTCCAAGAGGGATTTTTTATTCCAACACACACACACACACACACACACACACACACTACATACACACATGCACACAATTTTTAATTCCAAGACTCATCTATCTAACTGTCTATCTATCTATCTATCTATCTATCTATCTATCTATCTATCTATCAATCTATCATAATTTTAAATTCCAAGACATTATACCTTCCTTTCCTTTTATGAAAAACAAACTCCTTTAAGAGAATCCTATTTTGGGAGAAAGGCAGGATATAAAATCAGTCAATACAAAATTATTGTGCAATAGTCCATCAGTGCATAGTTTTCACTATAAGACTTTATAACATTAGAACTGTATAATTACAATTAAAATCACAGTAGGCTCAGAGTGCTATAGAATCATGGAATCATAGAGTTGGAAGAGACCCCAAGGGCCATCCAGTCCAACCCATTCTGCCCTGCAGGAAATCTCAATCAAAGCATCCCCAAACAAATTATGTAATGGGGGTGTCCATCTACATTGTAGAAAGACATACTATAGATTAATGCTATGGAAAATCACCAGCTTGAGTCCGTATATTGGGAGAAAGGCAGGATATAAGAAAATAATAATAATAATAATAATAATAATAATAATAACAACAACAACTGGGTATTGTAGTTTTGTGAGACATTTCACCTTCTTTGTCAGGGAGCTCTGGTGCCACAACATACTACAAATCCCAGGATTTACCATAGCATTAAAAAAGTGGTGTTGAACTGGATTATTTCTGCAGTGTGCAGCCTTATTAGACTGCAGTTCCCAGCAGTCTGTGGTGCTGCTGGATGATGGGACCTGCAGTCTAGCATTGCCTGGAGCAGGGCCATAGGACTGAACAGCCCCAGTTCATCCTCTGGCAGAATTTGGGGGGAACTCCTTTAAAAAGGCGAAAATAAGGAAAATAAAAACTCCTTGCAAAGTAAAAGCCAGAGCCCTGTCAATGGACTTTGCTTCCAAGGCAGGAGGGCAGGGAGGTCCAGACCTTTAGATTGATTCCTTACGTTAATTAATTAATCATGGAATCCTAGAGTTGGAAGAGACCCCAAGAAGGGCCATCCAGTCCAACCCCATTCTGCCATGCAGGAACTCTCAATCAAAGCATCCTCGTTGACATGCTGAAAAGGGGCCAGCTAACTGTATTTTTTTTTCTTTTAAAAATGAGAAAAAACAAGGCTGGAAGGAGCCAGTAAAGGGCCAAGCCTCGATATCTGGACCCCAGAACATACTCTAACTCCCAGAATTCCATAGCCATGAGCCAGATAAAGCGCTGCCAAACCTGGTTATTTCTTCAGTGTGGATGCAGCCTGGTGCAGTCTCTTGTCCCTCTCCTCCCTCCCTCCCTCTCCTCCAGGGCTTTTGGCTCCTCCCCCTGAGGCCCCGCAAAAAGTTGCACTCCTCTTGGCTTTGCAGAAAGGAGCCAGGGCCAGGGCCAGGGGGAGAGAAAAGGGCGCTTGTTGGAGCGTGCGAGTGCACGCTCGCAGCCTCAAACAAACCCCAGGGTGCCACTTCTGCTCCTCCTGAAACCTAGCAAGAGCAAGAGGTGCCCTCGTGTTTGTTTGGGGCTGCGAGTGTGCACATGCACACTCCAACAAGCGCCCTTTTCTCTCCTCTTGCTAAGGGGGGGGTCCGGACCCCAGAACTCCCCCCCCTGGCTACGTCCCTGCTGGCTCATACAACAACAAATAAGAGCAGATGAAAGTAAAAACATAAAAAGTTAGCATGTTAAAACACAGAGTCTAGTGTTTAAAATAGTGTTAAACTAAAAAGCAGTTTTAAAATGTAATAAATTCTTTTAAAAAGGAAAGCCCTGCTCCAGATCTTAGAAAGCTGTTTCATCTGCAGTCTAGTCAGTTGCTGAAATAGAGCCAGAATAAAAAAGGGCTTTGGTGATCTGTGGAAGAACAACAGGGAGTTAGCCTTTGAGTTTGCTGTAACTCGGAATTTCATTCATTTCAATGGGTCTTTTCTGAAGAGGTCCATTGTTGAGTTTACTAAAAGATTTTGAAATCCAAACACATGCACACTTACTTCTCTTCTGTCCATGTAATACTCACACACTACTTGGAATAAACTGGGGAAATGGTTTAAAATTGCAGTATCACATAAAGATCTCTCTCTTTCTCTCCCTCTCTCTCTCCCTCTCTTTCATACTCTCTGTTTATATATGGCTCTGCAACTGGACTGCTAGAGTGGCCCTCCAGTGGGTTCCATAAAAGACAACACATCATACATCTACTTATAAGTATATAAATAACTATTTTTTCTATCTTGCCTCATTCTCTTTTTAAAATAAACACAGTATCTTAAAAATCATTGTTACATCTTTATAATTCCCAAATTCAGCCTGCTTTCTTATCTAATCTGTCCCATCACATTTTCCTCCTTGCTCTCATTTCCTTCCTTTCCTTTCTTTCGTTCTCTCTACTCCCTCTTCCATTTGTATTGGAGCTGGACAATTGTGATGACAATGATTCCTTCAGCAAGCTTATTGTCTGGGCAAGCAAAGTAGGTACAACAAGGACAAATTATTCAGTTTACTAATAGTAGCCAAACATAAACTATTCCAGAACACTCTCAAAAGGCTCTTAAAGGCTCTTTCTTAAGCTGGTATCTTGTGTTATCCTTTCACTGAAATGAAAAAGAAGCTCACATGAAAATGGTATTAGAAGGACCCTATCAGCAGTGAAAATGCATCTCTAATTGATCTTTGAAAATAAAGCTTTGGAGTTGCATTGTTAATTTGCCTCAGCTGTGCCTCAGATGTTTCTGGCAACCAAGCACTGTAAGAATGAAATTATATCAACCTTTTAAAAATGAGGGCATGTTCCCCAAACAGAAAAAAGTGGCTTTCTGATACTTTACTTCTGTTTGTATGATCGGACATAAACTATTTTAGTATGTGTTTGAAATCAGTCTCCTTGTAAGATTTGTTCCAAAGAAAGCAAATATTCAATATACAAGAAAAGATGTGATGCTTTTGTTTAAATTGGTATATTCTCTCATCCAGTCCATTTGAACCACTTTGTGCAAAGTAATACTAAAGGTAAATGTTTTCCCTTTGATGTGTTTGTCAAGTCATGTCAGATTGTAGGGGGCAGTGCTCATCAATGTTACTAAGTCAAGTGATCCAATGTTGTCAAAGACGACTCCGTGGTCATAGACACCTTCTTTGAATGTCATGGTTACTTAGGGTGTAGTAAGATTCAGATATTAGTAATCTGGAATAGAACACATCAGTATGAAAGGTAAAGACAGAAACTTTAAAGTAGGATGGGGAGACACTTTCAAAGTGTTTTATGTTAACTTTTGGTGAAGCTGTTATGATTTGTGACATAGTACATAAAAGACAGTGGGAAATGACAACTGACCCAAAGAAACATCACCTTTTCTACTGTTATTACATGGCAAAGATATTAAAGCCTATAATGCGATGGCATCAACCATCCTCAGGTTTGGTATCTACATCTTTCTGTCTATCTTGTTCTGTTCTTCCTATACTGCCACCAAACAGTACTGTCTTTTAACAGCAGATCCTCTCCCCTCAAATGCCACTTAGCATTGGCAGTCAAGTATTCTGATCCTTAAGATGCATCAAAGAATATCAGTGATCTTTAACATACATTGTAAGTTGTAGCAGAAAACTTTTTCATGTCTGCATGCTACAGCCATTCTTTCATGGCATCACCAACAGTGAACACCCTAGTTTTATATCTTCAGAGTTTGTGTTGGCTTGGGCCCAGGGCTGGTTTCACCGTGCTAATCACAGTAGCAGATGCACAGATATAGCAGCAGTGATGGAAAATACAGATGAAGCTACTATGTAACCTGTCCTGCAACCACTAAGATAAGCTTGCTGCCCCCAGGTGTAGTGAAAGATGCAATCATAACAAGTGCTGAAGTAAGAGTAAATTTGTATGACTTTTCTATGTAGGATATGTAGGACACAGCAAAATATATCCAGCCAACCCTTTGTGGATTTATGAGCCCAGCATTAAGAATTTCAGAAGAGGAGTGCTGGATCACAATGCTGGATGTAACACAAATGGCAGTGATATGTTGTTTTTAATTACATTGCACATATATTACTATACATTATCCAGGAATTCCTTAGGATGAAAGTGAGTATACAATATTATTTTTAAAATTAAAACTTACTACACCATTTCTTCTCACCTAATGGTAAGAGTACCTTCTCTCTGTCCCACCACCTTCTCAAGTTTGTTTGGGGGGAACAAGGGAGAGGGCCTGCTCAGTTAATGCTCTCAGACTTTGAAACTCCTTCCCTAAGGATGCCAGGATGGCTCTGTCCTTGCTTTCCTTCTACAGGCAAATGAAAACATTCTTGTGCCTTCAGGTTTTTAGAAACTAATTAGGATGGGCTTTTAATTATGTGATGCGCTGTGCTATTTTATGGTTCATATAGTCCTTTAATTAATTTTATTTATTTATTCATTTGCTTCATAAATTGCTTGTATTTTAAACAACTTTTATATTTATACTTTTACTGACGTTTGGATATTGTGTTTTTTTAATCTGTATTGTTTCAAAATATGTTGTGAGCTGCTCTCAGTCTCATTATTGGGAGAAATAATATAATAATATATAATAATAATAAAAATTTATTTGTATACCACTTTTCCGTCTGATCAAAGCGGTTCACAGTAGCATACAATATAATACAAAACAGTACAATGCTCAAGCAATACAATATGACATCAATCATATCGGCAATATTACACAGTACAATAAAAGTCTCCTAACAAATACAAGTCCATTTAAAAACAGTTGGTTATGGTTGGGTATCTGGATCTTAATTAGGGTATTCTATCTCTAAAGAGAATCAGGGGGGTATGCTATTTGAAAAAGATGCATTTTCAAAGCCTTCTTGAAGGCTTCCAGCGTGGAACATAGCCGGATCTTTTCAGGGAGAGCATTCCAATGAGCGGGAGCTGTCACCGTGTAGGCTCTCTGATACGTTTTTACTAATTTTACCTTGGGGTATTCAAGTACATATGTCCCAGATGATCTGAGGGTGCGAGGGGGATTATGTAGGGAGAGGCACTCCCTCAAGTAACTCGGGTCCGAGTCATGTAGGGCTTTAAAGGTGACGACCAACACTTTGTATTGCACCCAGAAGCTAATAGGCAGCCAGTGGAGAGATTTTAATATTGGTGTTATATGGTCCGATCTACGGGTACCTGTGACCAATCTGGCTGCGGCGTTCTGAACTAACTGAAGCTTCCGAACCTGGTACAAAGGTAGCCCCATGTAGAGCGCATTACAGAAATTCAAGCGAGAGGTTACCAGTGCATGTACTACAGTTTCAAGGTCCTTTCGATCCAGACAGGGGCGCAGTTGGCATATCAGCCGAAGCTGGTACCAAGCACTCCTGGCCATCGCATCTACTTGAGATGATAATTGTAGAGATGAGTCCAGGAGTACTCCCAAACTGCAAACTTTATCCTTTAAGGGGAGCTTAACCCCGTCAAGGATAGGGTGACAAATTTCCCTATCTGGATTTGGAGTACCTATCATGAGTACCTCTGTTTTTTCTGGATTCAACTTGAGTCTGTTTTTCCTCATCCAGCCCATTACTGACTCCAGGCAGGGGTCCAGAGGGGAGGTGCCATCTTTAGTCACTGTATCAGTCGGAGACATGGAGAGATAGATCTGGGTGTCATCAGCATACTGATAACACCGAGCTCCATGCCTCCGGATGATCTCTCCCAGCGGCTTCATGTAAATATTAAATAGCATGGGGGATAGAATGGCGCCCTGCAGAATGCCAGATGTCAGCTCCCTTTTACGGGAGCAGCTATCCCCCAGCCTCACTGACTGGAACCTTCCCGAGAGGTAGGACCGGAACCACTGGAGCACAGTGTCCCCGATACCTAACTCTCCCAGGCGTTCCAGAAGGATACCATGGTCAATGGTATCGAAGGCTGCTGAGATGTCTAAGAGCACCAACAGGGTCACATTTCCCCTGTCAATGCTCAGACAGAGATCATCAACTAAGACGACCATGGCAGTCTCGACTCCGTGTCCTGCCCTGAAGCCAGTTTGAAATGGGTCTAGATAATCAGCTTCATCCAAGATTGCTTGGAGCTGAAAGGCGACTGCCCTCTCAATCACCTTGCCCAAGAATGGCAATAGGGAGACCGGTCTATAGTTAGTCATTAACAGGGGGTCAAGGGAGGGTTTCTTCAAAAGAGGTTTCACCACTGCCTGCTTTAAAGGCAGTGGAAATACTCCCTCCCGAAGAGATGCATTTACTATAAGATGTAATGCAGTTTTTATAGCATCTCCCCCCTGGACAGTCAACCAAGAAGGACAAGGGTCGAGAGGGCACGTTGTCCTCTTCACCTGACCAAGGAGCTTGTCCATGTCCTCGGTACTAACAGACTCAAAACAATCCAGAATAACCTTGTTTCCAGAGTCACTGGACGCCTCTACTTTAGGATCTGTCAAAAGACTGGCGTCTAGATCGGCCCTTATCTGAGAGTTTTTATCAGCAAAAAAGTCATTAAAAGCATCACAGCAGGCTATAGTTGGCTTTAATAAAGGGTTCAGGGTAGCCGGGGGTTGAGTTAGTTCCCTAACCACCTGAACAGTTCTGCTGGACGAGACTCTGCTGATGCAATCCGTGCAGCACAGAACGAATTCTTTGCTGCATGGATTGTCTCTCCATAGGAACGCAACATCTTCTCATGGAGAGCCTTGTCAGATAAGTTCCCATGTTTCCGCCAGTAACGCTCTAGTCGTTGCGCAGCCCGCTTCATCTGGCGAAGATCTTTTGTGTACTAGGGTCTTTTATTTGGAGCAAGCTGGCAAGGGCGCTCGGGAGCAATCCTGTCTATTGCCCCGGTGAGGTTCGTATTCCAATTGTTGACCAGGGTTTCGGCAGGATCGCCATCATTCCCAAATATAATACCCTCTAGAGCTTCTTGGAACCTTTTGGGTTCCATCAGCTTTCGAGGGCGGACCATTCTAATAGGCCCACCACCCCCGAGGGGTTTTTGGGTCGTGACTTTTAGTCCTACCTTGACCAGAAAGTGATCCGTCCATGACAGGGGGAAGATGTCTTTTATATCCACCCACGGATGTTCTCGGTCCGTACTACATCGAGTGTGTTACCTACACAATGTGTAGGACCCATGACCAATTGGGACAGGCCCATGGCTGTCATGGATTCCATGAACAACCGAGCCGCACCTGTTGGATCCGATACGCCGGCCTCGAAGGGGATGTTGAGGTCCCCCAGAACAAGAAGCCTGGGGGACTCCAACATCAGCTCCGAGACCAGCTGTGTCAGCTCGGCCAGGGAGTCTGTTAGGCTACGGGGTGGACGGTAGACCAACAGAATCCCCAGACTGTCCTTGGCCTTCAGGGTCAGGTAAACACACTCAATGTATCTCAGTTTCGTAACCGGATGCCTGGTCAAGGTAATATGGCTTTTATGGACTATGGCCACGCCTCCCCCTCGCCCACTTTCCCTAACCTGCTCCTTTACTGTATATCCAGCTGGGAGGGCTTTAGCCCAGGTCACACCACTATCCTCCCCCAGCCAGGTTTCCGTGATGCAGGCCAGGTCAGCATTATATTCCTCCAATAGATCGTATATAATATGGGATTTATTTTTCACTGACCTGAAAGACAAGATATAAATTAATAGATTAAGTAAACAAACAAATAAATCGAATAAACGTGTGTGCATATAGTCAACAGAGCAAATGCACAATTCCTAAAGAGCAGGTTGAATAACATTCTTACTTCAAGCCATATAGAACTGAGTGAGAGTAATTCTATCTATGCCACTGTCAATTTACTATGGGGCGCCCTTGTCACGTGCCTCAACCCTAGCATGTGATGAGGGCATCAAAATGGCGGTGCCCTGTACAGATGGGCAGCACCATCATTACGTAAGTGCTATGCGGCATTCCCATGGCGCTGCATGGCACTTACATAACAAGTGTGCCACTGGCGCAATCGTTATGTTGCTACCGCAGCAGAAAAAGAACCTACTTTTTGCGGGTTCGTTTTCTGCCAGTGGGAAACTGCATGGTTTGTTTGCTGCATTTTCCCCCGGGCAGAAAACTAGGCACCATCAGACTGCCCTTTTGGGGCAGTCTGTACCAGGCCTGTGCTTTGGATAACTATGGGTACAAATAGACAGGCCATAATAAATCTGCTTTGGGTCATTTGGAGGTATGCTGTTTAAATAACACACACGTCTTAAGAGGCCAGAAGCTGTGTCAAAACTGTGTTCCAGTCCTTAGGACTGGAGTGTGGCTTTGGTGCAGCTTCCGGCCTCTGAAGATGCATGCAGCATTTAAACAGCATACCTCCAAAATGACCCAAAGCAGCTTTATTTTGACCTGTCTGTCTGGGCCCTAAGATATCTTTTTCAGAGACCCCTTTCCAGGGATCTCAGCCAAGAATGCCATCCTATGAGCAATGCTCATGTAAAATTTAACTGCCAATCTGGTTGGCTTCTTTATCTGAGGTCCAAAACACAATGAAAAAATAATCCAGTTTGAGACTGCTTTAATTGTCCTGGCTCAGTGCTAGGGAATCCTGGAAATTGTAGTTCATTGTGGTACCAGAGCTCTCTGACAGAGAAGGCTAAATGTCTCACAACAGTTCTCAAAATTTCCTAGCAGTGAGCCAGGGCAGTTAAAATAGTCTCAAATTGGATTATTTCTGCAGTGTATTTTGGACCTGAGATAGGGTTCAGGAATACCAGATCAGACAGGAAAATGTCTTGGATTAACCCACAAAACAATAATACTTTTTTTTAAAAAAATGCAAAGAATTTGCTGCCATTTAACAACATCTAAAATCATGAAGTGGCCACAGGTAGAACAAGTGGATTTGAATGGTAGATTTTTCTTAAATTTTCATGAAAAGACTCACTAATAATAGGCCTGACAAACTATCATCTTCTTACTTCTTCTAGAGATGTTTTATTATTATATTCTGCATTTGAAGCTTCCCCATTTCATTTTTCTGCATTGAGACAAAACGTGTATGCCTTTCAGAGGGTCTATAGAAATAGTTTTGATCTTCATGAGTTTACATCCCTTGACTTTCTCTTTGAATTTGAAATTTGAAAGAAACTTCAACATTCAAAGTAAAATCAAATCCAAAGTGTTCAAACCTGCACATTATTTTTTAAAAGCACAAGCATCTGACAGGACATTCTATCATTGTGGGCCCACAGCCATTTAATATTTGGACTAAAAGCTTTTTCTGTTCACCTTTTATGGGAAGAAGGAACAAATTGTTATATAGATTAATGTTTGATGTTACATGATGTAAAAGACTGAATACCTGAAATGATGAGCTGCATACAAATCAAGATGAGTATGAAACTTTTTTTCCTTCTGAAACAGTTGTATGTTGCCTAGACTTTAAGGAATTAAAATATTGGTTGGGATTTGGGAACATAAAGAAATTACTCTCTAGAGCTCTAGAAAGAGAAGTGCTGGAAAGGAAAACAGAGCATGCTGCTCTTCCACTGGGGATGGAGTGTAGGACAAGGAAGGTAAGAGCAAAGAGAAGCAACCATCATTCTCTCCCATGGCATTTTTTCCCTACACTTGTGGCTGCGCTTATATTGTGGACATATTAAACAACTTAATAATGTTAAAAGTTAAACCATATATGCATAAACATTTGGAAGAAAGAATCACATCTCAAAGACTTTCATCTAAAAAGTATGTCTGTTATGGTGGGGCAAGACAAAATGTATTAATACTGAGGAAGTTTACTTATCATTCCAAAATTTTCTCCCCTGATTCGATCTATCAGATATAGAAATCTTATTTGAAGTCATGAAGATGTAACTCTTGAATTGTGAAAATTGTCTCCATACTATCCAGTTTGCAAATTTTGTCAAAAAGCAAATGTTAAAATTATCAGTAAAGGAACTGGGAGGAAAAACACACCCTGCTAATAGTTTGATGCCTTTATGCAAATCTATGAACTATCTGTTCTTAAAATACTGTGATTCAGATCACCACACTTCAAAAGGTTTATTGTAGAAAGCCACTTGGGGGTGTTCTCACTGGCTTATACTCTGGGTTACAAATCGATTTCAAGGTATAGCGTTCCTATTTGAACCCGAATTAACTCTAGAACTGTTCTAGAGTAACCTGCAATCGTTCTTACTACGATTCGAATCTGAATCGGTTTTTTTAAAAAAAAATCCAGGTTAGAGGCTTATAACCCGGAGTAAAAAAATAGAAGGGTCGAGCCTACTATTTTTCCTTGATTCGGGATAGAAATCGGAGTATTTAAACAGGAATGACCAGCCTCTTAATCAGGTTAACGGGATGGGAGGAGCAGAGCGCGATGGGCTGGCTCGGGGGAGTCGCCCTTTCTGTCCCCATCCGTCATCACCGTCGCCATTTTTGCTTCCCTCACCCCTTTGTCCACGGCGGTCTTTCAATAAGAGATAAGGATTATTAATTTTTAAATTTTTTTAATGGTTTACAGGCGCTTAATTTCTTCAGCACTTTAAGCGCCTGAAGTCCCGGACGCTCAAGCGCCTGCATCTGTCAAAGGACTCTTAAAGGCTTCCCCCGGTGGATTGCAACCTCCCCTCTGTGTGTGGAGAGCCATTGAACACCATTTGTAACGGAGGAGAGGGTGGATGCACAGCAATCTGGGGGGAAATAGAGCCTTTCCTTCTCTCTTTCCCAAACGGAATCTGGGGAGACATAGGAAACCCTGGATATGTGTGTGTGTGTGTGTGTGT
>NC_056524.1:239490454-239585126 GCF_019175285.1 Sceloporus undulatus
ACCCTTTCACACTATAGGTGGAGCATGAGGAGCTGCTATTCCATTAGTCCATCCAGCTTCAGCTTGGATCCAGGTCTCAGATTTTGAGCCCCTTTGGAACGCAGGCCCCCTTTCCACCCCAATAACACACATCACACTCTTTCAACCAAAACATGCAACCTCATGAGAGACATGTGAAAAGTCTTTTAATTTTTATGTTACTATTACATGTCGAGCATTGGTGTACTTTCGTCTAACAAGAGCACCCAATATGACATTCCTACTTTAATTTACAAGCATTTTGGAAATGTCTGGTCATTAGTGAAGGGATTATCCTATCAATATCCTGGTTTATTTTTTTTCCTAATAGACCAAAGTAACAACAAACATTAGATCAAGTAACTTTAAAGCTTTATTTTTGTGGCTGTTTTCATAATGCAAACTCATGAATTTGTCCCTATAGTCAATTTATTTTGCAGAGCCATTGCAATTTTTAGTAAGTGCTACGTTACTGAAACTTCTTTTGGTTTCTGCTACAGTCATTCAGTGTACATAAAAAAATCTGTAGGGCTATGTACAGTTCACTAAAAATTGGCTGTGATTGTTACACAATAATCTCATTCAACAAAATAAGGTATTCGTTTCCATGAAAAAGAGAGAAGAAGAGATGCAACATCTCAGAAGGATGATCTTTGAAAAAAATCTGTGGGATACTACTAAAACAGAAGCTTGTTTCTATTCCCCAGGACTCTACTGTCATATATTTTAGGACAGAACAGAATGTAAAACAGATGTTATTGATTGCTTGAAACCATGCTCTAATGCATAGATGACATTGTCCAAAATTGCATCATAAGTGTGACTGTGAATTAGATGCGTACTCAAGAGTTTGCAAATCCTACTAGAAGACCCAGCAACACTTGCTCCTAATGCCTTATGGCTTTGCCTGTGGGCTTCGCTTTTGCCCATTCATGCTTACAATAAACTCCAATGTTTGCAGTTCTTTAAGGGCCATGAAACAGAACAAAACTGATCTCTCTTATTCCCAGTTTAACTGCACCAGCACATTCTCTTTATTCTGCAAAAAGGCTTTAGGATGAGCCAAGATCCAATAGTAAGGATTTTGTGTGTGTGTGTGTGTGTGTGTGTGTGTGTGTGTGTGTGTGGTTGATCTATCATTTAGAAAAGCTTACAAGTGCTAGATAATAGGAGCATAAATACAAGGAAATATAATGAACTAAAGTTCATCCTCCCTTTTTCCTTGCAGGAGTGTAACTATATGGGAGGGGGGGGTGAGGGCAAAGAGAAGCCCCCAGTAAGGATTCTTCTCACCAATGAAATTTTCCTTCAGTCCTCAAATTTCTAGCATTCTAGGAACTTAAAACGTCAGAGAGAGCCAGTGCAGTGTAGTGGTTTGAGTGCTGGATTACATATCTGGAGACCAGAGTTCAATTCTCTGCTTGGCCATAGAAACCCACTAGGTGACCTTGGGTGAGTCACACACTCTCAGCCCCACAAAATCTTATTGTAGGTTCACCTGAGGGTCACCAGAAATTAGAAACAATTTGAAGGCACACAACACCACAAAGCTTCAGTTTAAAATTTATAAATACAGTTTAGACATCCAAAGAAAAGAGAGAGGCAAAGTTATTAAAGGGATAAAAACAGAGAAAATATAAGCGTTCTGAGTGTCAATGATTTTCAGTGTCACACTCTCTGTAATGCTAGAGGTGTGGGCACAGAAGGAAAATTTCATTGTTGGGAAGAATTCTTACTGTGGAGCAAAGCCTCATTTTATGAGAAGCAGCACTGGACTACTATCAGATTCAAGTCCCTTCTTGGCCACAGAAACCCAAATTGCATCCACAATAATCCAGTTTGACACCACTTTAACTACTATGGCTCAGTGCTATGGGATTCTGGGAGCTACAGTTTATTATTGGCACCAGAGCTCTCTATGACAGAGAAGGCTAAATGTCTCACAACACTACAATTCCCAGAATTCCACAGCATTGTGCAAGTACAGTTAAAGTGGTGTCAAACTGGTTTATTTCTGCAGTGCGGATGCAGCCCTACAGGGTGAATAGGGGAAATTTACACTATCTCAGCCTCAGAAAAGGGCAAAGGCAAAACCCCTCTGAACAAATCTTGCTAAGAAAACCCCATGATACGTTTGCTTTTGGGTTTCCATAAGCCAAAAACTACTTGAAGGCACACAACAACAACAACAAAACATTTTACACCCTCCAATAATTACACCCCTGGGCCAGTCCTCTTTAGCTTGCCTCCCCAGACCTCTCTTCCCTGAACCCACTTAACCTCTGTAATATGACTATAATAGTACAGGCTAGCTTTCAAGAATGAGATGATAATGATTGAAATAATGTACCTGATGTTCTGAGGACTTGAAAGGGGGTATATGAATTCTACTGAGTAGCATTATTACTTCTCTTTCTGTCACTACTACTATTATTAACTATCATCATTATGCCCTCATTTGTAGTACTAGGAAGAGTAGGAAGGAAGAGAAAGAGTTTTAGTACTAGGAAGAGTGGTGGCAGCAGCAGAAAGCAATGTTAGGTAACACAGCAGCAGAAACCAAAACATTACAGACCACTCAGTTATCTTTTTGTCTCTGTCATCTACCATACTCTAAACCCCCTTTTATTCTTTCCACATATATCTCATAACCATTAACATTTTTTTGAAAAAAGTTCCCAAGGGTATGCAAATGTTCTAAGCTTGAGTCATCATAAGAACACTCATTACTTAATTTCCTGCCAACCTTTGTGTCAAAAGCAATATGTTTGGGCCATATTGTTTAATGAATATCTAAGCTGAGAGACCACCCTTTCTTTAAACAAGAAAGAGAAAAAGAAATTTCTGATATAAAAGAAGCACCCACCTTCTCTCGAAACACACACACACACACACACACACACATATATATATACACACGCATACACACACACAAGCTTTGAACAGAATGGGTTATGTTTTGCACTGGATAGGTTCTGGTTGAATGAGATCTGGGATGTGTGCCAAATTAATGTGTGTGTGGGGGGGAAGAGCTTCTTTCTTCCTCTCCAATAGCTACAATGTTCATTATTAAGAAAAGCATATGAACGGCAGCATTTGATTTTAATAACATGAATGTCTTCATTAATCTGTACTTTCCATTGAGCCTCATTATGGTGAAAATGCTGAGTTAATGCAGCACCTATTATTGTTGATTTTCCCTAGAGGAGGAAAAAGAGGGCGATGGGTGTGCTTGGCTGGGGTGGGGGGCTTTATTTCCCCCAGTCTCTCTCTTCTTTCACCATGCATTCAAGGGCTATGAGGTGTGTGTGCAATTTAAAACACACACACACACACACACACACACACACACACACACACAGAGAAACTAAAACAGGCAGGCTGTCATCAATGGTGCTTCCCTTCTCTCAGGTCTTCTTTGGAAACATACTGTCTAAGAAACTGGTGAGAGGACAAAAAAAAAGAAAGCGTCAGGGCTTGAGCTGAACACCATATTTATTTCAGCGTTGTGTGTTTTGGATGCCTGTCATGTCAAGGATCCTCTTTCCATCACCTGCAAGTGAGCTGATCTTTTCCTCCCTCCTAGGCCTCGACTCCACTCCTCCTAAATCAAGAGCGGCTGATAGCTGCAGCCGCTTTGTATCTGCCCAGCAAATAGTGGCCTTTTGTCCCACACAAGTTCCTAAACAAACTTAATCTCTCTAACACTGTGACAGATGACATTTAGATGTCCTTGTTCCCCTTAAAATGAGTTTTATTGACAATCAGAGAACAAAAAGAAGGCCTGGAGAAAGACCAATGTTTTATAGGCCCTGCTAAACAACATCTCCCTTCTCAGTATATAGAGGGTGTAGAGAAAGCCTGAAGTTGCAGCCCCCCTTTCCCCCCTGCTTTGCAATATCACCATGACAACAGATATAGAAATCACTTAGTGACTCCTAGAAAGAAAACACACTGACACAGTCCCCCTTGTATGGCGAATCAAACTAAAGCCTTCATTGAAATGGGCTATTGAGCTTGGGCATTCATGTAGAGGATGGGGTGGATTTTACACAGGTAACTACAACAGAAAGGCCAGCCTGAAGTCCAGCCACAGCATATGGTAAAGTCTCTGCTTAATTAATGCATACTCAATAGAATTTATCCATTTTAAATTTGTTTTCTTTTACTTGAAACATAATTAATGCAAAGGGCAACATTAATCAACATCTTGCAACTTAAAGGGCATTAAAGAGTGATCTTTCCCTCTCTTTTTTCCCCTCTTTCTTTCTCCCTCCTTCTCTCTTATGCAACAGAATCTTTCAAGTAGTTAAGCTAACAGCATATGATTTTCAGGCCCATTCGAAAGGTCCTTAATCATAAGGCAAATCTGAAGAGGCCTCTACTGGCCAGGCTCACTAGCTGCAACAAAGTTCTCATCTTAATTGATTTGGATGGGAAGTGCAAACAGAGAGAAATGATTGCAATTTTGTATTGTAAAGTTGTACGCAGAATGGATTGCTCACCAGTGTGTTGTGCAAGTAGTGAATATCTTTTGATTGTTCCTATCTGTCTGTAAAAAAGTTACATGTATGTTAGAGACCTTAACTTCTCTCTCTCTCTCTCTCTCTCTCTATCTATCTATGTATATATATATATAACAACACAGAGAAAAATTCAAAGACAAAGCCGTGTTAGCCTTTATCATACACAAATAGATCTTGTAGCACCTTTAAGGCTAACTGAGAGAAATAAGTTGGTAGCATAAGCTTTTGTAGATTCAGTCTCTTGCATCAGATGTGTTGACATACATCAAAGCAAAAGATTAAGTTGTGTCCCTATGATGTTAAGCATTGTTTTTACATTGTTTGACTAATATCAGGAGCAAAATCTGTTGGATGTTTTTCTACAGCTTTTCCCTGTATGCTTTGATTTAAAAAAAAAAAAACATGGCATGGGGGGAGAAAATCTATCTATCTATCTATCTATCTATCTATCTATCTATCTATCTATCTATCTATCTATCTAATTAGAATGTGAAGTTTTAAAAATCAGTATTAATGAAATCCAGAATACTACAAAATAGATTTTCAAATGATAGCAAAATTGTGCTTCTCTTTTTTCTTGTTTCAGAACAAAGAAAGCAAAGTGACCTCAAAATTCTTCAATGCATTACTTGTAAGTAACTTTTAGCCTTACAAATAAAACTAACTATTTTCTCTTTATTGAAATAGTGTCCTTAGTGTCCTTTAACTTCTCATGAACCTTCCTTTATGGTGACTAAATCTAAATTTGAATGAAGATTCCATTGGCTAGTTCTTTTTCAGTTAACAGTTACCTTGTTTTCAGATATCTATAAAGTAGGCATAAATATGACTCTACCCAAGGTTGATTGCTCAAGTGTTTTAACTCCAATCTGTAATATTACTTTGAACCTTTTGAGAAGTTCTGCAAACTGAAGATCATAGGATGATGTTTTGCCTCCTGTGGGTTTCATTTACAATATTAAATGAATAATGCAGATTGATCATTTGAGATGTACATTTTAAAAATCAGAATAAAACAAAAGAGAGATATTGCAGTTAACCTTTCCCCTGCAAAAAAATCTTACAAACTTTTAAAAGTTTAAAGAATTTAAGATTCCTCCCTTCTCATATTCTCTGTTTTGCAAAGAATTGTATAAAATGGCAAGTCTCCTACTCTAATTATTTTTGACTGTGTCATATTTGATGCATTACCTTTGCATCTTTGTTTATATAAATTGTCATCACATTTTATCCTTGATTGCCTTAATGGTTGTCACCTCCTTTGAAGTGTATAGAGATGCATAGTGGTGGAGAATGAGCATATGGGAATGAGTCCAGCTTAATACTGGATTGCTAGGATCTCTTCTTTAAAAATATGTGCTGTAGGTCTTAAAATTGCCACCTTATAGTCACAACAGTGACACCAACTGGGCAGAGCAGGAATTTGAACAGTAGCGTTTGAAGATCAACATGGCATACACTAACTATTTATTTATTTATTTATTTTCCCATCAAAGTTACAAAATAACCAGAAATGCACCGAAATAAGTTTTCTTTTTCTTCAGGCTATAAAATTAAATACATGCTAGGGAAAGACTTATATTTTCTTTGCAAATTTGACTTTCAGTGCTATCTGGTGCCCAGGAAAAAGAAAAACTTTCAAATTACTATCCAGTCTTTCTGTAATTTAAAGCTGTTAATTGTAACTTCCCAATACTGTATTATGGACTTCCCAATACTTTATTATTCCCTGGCATAAAAGAAAATATGATAGAAAATGACAGCCTAAATGGATCACATAATGTGTGTGTGTGTGCGCGCGCGC
The DNA here is from genome assembly GCF_019175285.1 of Sceloporus undulatus. NCBI lineage: Eukaryota > Metazoa > Chordata > Lepidosauria > Squamata > Phrynosomatidae > Sceloporus > Sceloporus undulatus. Next base: position 239,496,803 of record NC_056524.1, read on the forward strand.
ATGTGCACGTGCCGTAAATGTATATATTAAACAGTTTATTTTCAAGTGATTTTGAATTTTCTGAAATGGTGTGCCCTGGTCATGTGAACATAGTGATACACAGTAGAAACTTAAGCTACTTTGTTTTTTAAAGTTAAATTTCATTATTCAAATTTATGTAGTTAACCAGTAGTATAAATAAAAACATTTTGAATTATGGTAGCATAAGGAGGTTAAATGAAAATGTCTCTTTTGAAAAATAATAATAACATAGATTAACCACTGCATTGAAATTTTGTTTAAACTACCAAATTTCCAAATGGGTTGTTATAGAAGTATCCCATCACCCAATTGTGAAATATTTCAGTTCAAATAGAGCTGAATATATGACACCCACAAATTTGCCCCGAGCACTCATGTTACGAAAAGGCCAAACACTGAAGAATCCATCGCTTCAGATCCTTAAAGTACGGTAGTTTGTGTAAAATTATTGGGGGGGGGGGGCAAGATGCACTCAGAGGAAATAGAAATTAAGAACTATTATGGAGTATTAAATCCAGAAGACAAAACAACAGTCATCTTGTATATCTCTTGAATGTTACTGATGCCTTAGAGTAATGCCCGTCTCTATTTTTGCATGTTTATCATATCCAGTGGAATATATGAGATGGTCTGAGGATCAAAATTATACTTAAAAGAGAAGCAGTATAAAGGTCCTGTTTAAACCTTATGGAATCATTCCCTGGCACAGAGATCACAAAAAAAACCCAACAATAATAGTTACCATTGCATAGGAATATAATATACTCTGAAGGAGATTTCTGCTGGAGGTCGGGGGTAAGAACAGATCTTCATGGGTATGTCATGATTACATCTCTCTGTGGGTTTAACAACAATTTCATTAGCTCCACTTTGAAAGAATCCTCACAAGAATTTTTTGTACAAGAATATTCAAATACATGTCACTGTTTAAATACATATGGAATGATTTAGCACAGTACAGAAGGCACAAAGTTATTTATATCAAAAACAAATTTAACAAGCAATTTCAGACATTTCCAGTATCTGTCAGGTTGGAAACTGTTTGCAGTATGCCACAAGGGACTGGCCAAGAAATGATTTAAAGGTTTGCTGTAGGTACAGCTATGGTAATGCTGCCTTCCTTTCTGTTATGATTGCAGTTATGCCATTTGCTTATTTTTTGAAAAAAACCAGGGAGTTAAACTTCCACCTAGAGAACATTCATCCTGTTTTTTCTGCTGTTTGAAGGTATCCAAGTTATATTTTATAAAATATTGCAGGAAATGATGTAGAATATATTGGCCGAAAGAAGCAAGTCATTGTAAAGAATATGCATACATAAAACATATCTGTACTTTTTAAAAAAATGAAATTTAAGAAAGGGATAATGAGTTACTTGTGTTTTTTAAACAGAACATTATTCTCCAGCCACTGAAAATATTAGATTAGCAAGAGAGGTGTGATGCCCAAAGAGCTACAGTTTAGTCAAAAATAGATTAAATAGTGAAAGACTTCAATATGATGTTGAACTGGATACTGTTGAATTGGATAATACATTGGTTTTCCCCATAGATAATTTTGCCAAAAATGCAGTTAGATAGAGAGAGAGACTGAAAGGGAAAGAGAGTAATAGAAACCCGCATTTAAAAAATAAATAAATTATTATGCAGTACAAATATTGAACAGTTTTAAAAACTTGAAACCCCATTGCTCTTTTTAAAACATCCAATATATTCAGGGAGAAATATTTCAGGTTCCAAATCCTTTTCTCTTTTCATCAAATAAAATGGGTAACAAAACATTTTAATCTATTGCACTATTTATTATTTGTACTGTACATTTTTTTAAAAAATGTCTGATTTATAGCTTTGTTTCGTGAGTTCTGCATAGCTTGGTATATTTTTATTGTGTAGCAAGTTGTAGTTCTATTTGCAATATTATCTTTATATTATTATTATAATATCTTTTAGTGTAGCAACACGGTTGCAACTATCTTTTGTCTTGGTGGTATTGTTTGAATTTTTCTTCTTTCTGCTCACAAGGGCAGGCAAAATGGAAGGGACTCTGTGAATCTACATAACTGGTAAAACTAATATGTGAGTGTCTGTACACATGCATACATATAAATATATAACCCCAACTGTATGCTGTATTGAAAGCCAGCAAGCACGCATTTTGAACTGAATTTGATCACAACTGATTCATTGTAAGGAAATGCTTTTAAAAATATGACTAGGAAATGCGGCAGCTAATGGCTAGTGGATAAACAGTTGTTCTGCTAGTCTTGTAAGAGATGCACACAAAAATGATCCCGCTATTGCTTTTGCACAACAATATTCCATATTTTTTTTTTTTTTTTTGAGAATTTGACCCAGAGGAAAGCCCATGAGCTGACAAAATCCTGTTTCTCTCTCAGGTGGCAAACCAATGCATGGGCTGCACTACTTTGGATTGCAAGTGGGGAGTGTCCCTGGCCGAATCCTTCCACCATATAAAGAACTCTTTCAATATAAATGGCAGAATGGATCTTTATAGCACACCTTTGTTTGATATATCGTTTTCTGGAGTAATTTTTTTCCCCTCATATGGAAGGACATACAATCATGTGAGCCCTGCACCTGCAGTTGTAAATGGTATATCCCAGATGCAGGATTACCACCAGAGAGAAGTTTATATGAACAACACAAAGAACCCGAAATAACCAATCGAAATATAGGAGTGCTGGTGGGCAACAAAAGGAAAAAAAAATCAGCAAAGCCAACACATCTGCTCCCAGTATCTGCCAAATAGTTAGGCAATTCTTGTAGAATAACTTCACTTACCTACTGATGCATCTGGGTTCCCATAATTATTATCCAGGGACACAGACAGAAAGACATAAACAAAGAGAGAGTCAGAACACAATATAAATAAATAGCAGTTCACTACCACAGCTAGTTTGCCCAATGTAAACTCATTTTAAGTTTACTAATGCTTTGAAATCGTCACTCACATTTGTTAGGTGACATTTTACAATTCATTATTGTATGCATCAAGGGATAAAAATGTTTATGGAGCAGGAATGTATGTATGTTTTTTTAGAAAAAAATACTGATATGTGGTGGCAAGCAACAAAATAAACTCATATCTAGATACATATTGGGGTTCGGAGGCATAAACTTTTGCAGCCATTCCCGTATTACCCTTTGTACATGTACAGATGTACATCCCTTTATACATGGCAATGTGTGTGTGTGTGTGTGTGTGTGTGTGTATGAAAAGTGAACACTGAAAATTGGTTTTAAAGCCATGATTTAGTGATTTACAGCATCGACAATTCAATTTCTTGCTAAAGGCAGACTTGAATATAGGAGGTGGAGAACATGAAAGTGCTTGAAAAGGATCTCTTCTTATGCAAATCATTCTAAATAAGAAAACTCTTTTTTTAAACAAGGAGAGATACTGTGTCCATAATTATTTTGACTATTTTGTCTTGTAGCAATGTGTCAGGATTATAAAGGACCTTTCCTCATTAGTTGATGTTGGTTCCCCAAATGCACCAATTCAATCTATTAGTGGTTGGTTGTTTATTTAAGGGTTATTGGGCCATTTTTTTTAGTAAAAGCTATTGGGACAGCATACATCCAAGATCTATCTATCTATCTATACAAAATATATAAAATCACAGTGAAAATGAATATCAGCAGAATGACAACCCTTTTTTAAAGGACATAAAGTGCAGGAAAACATGCAAGTGATACTAAATGTTTAAAGCCTGAGCAAACAGAAATGTGTTTGCCTGTGCTGGAATAAGAGGACTGTTGATGCATGAGATCTGTAGGTTTGCAGATTAGAATCTGTCTCAGCTAGGGTTGCCAGGTGTCCCTTATTATAAAAGATGTCCCTTATTTGAAGACTAGAAAGCTTGTTTTTTTTAAAGACTGGCAGCTATCCCTTGTAAAGAATTTATCCTATTTGAGTGTTGGAAGGCTTTTCCTTTTACAAAGACTGAACAAGATGCCAAAAAATAGTGTATTTTCAGGTGTGGGTCTGTCATGAGGGCAGAAATGTGTGTGTCGTGCTTCTTCCATAGAGAAGGGAAGACCTTCTTGTTCTGGTAGATCTTTGAAAATTGAGTTTTTAGGGGCTCTAAACTGGATTTGTTTTATTTGTTGTTTCTTAATGTTTAATGGGGTGGTTTTAAAACAGATTTTAATTTTTTGATAGTTTTGTCACTTTTTAACTTTGCATACTGTAAATAATAATCTATCTTTGTTTTTAATTGTTGTAAACCAAGTTGAAACCCAAACTGGAAAAACAGTGGGTGGTTGTTGTTGTTGTTTTTATTTAAATGTGGACAATATGTAAATTTTACAGACAAACACATGGCTAAGTTAACTGAAATCAATAATTTCATTTGGTGTTTAGGTAGAGTACAAACTAGTTTCTTCCTAATTGTCAATCTGGCGTGTTATGAATTTCAATGGACTTTTATTGCTGTTTTGAAAATCTGGCAATGCTAGTCCCAGCTCTACTTGGAAATACCAAGAACTTGAACCCAAGACTTTCTGCATGCAAATGACATGCTCTTCCACTGAACCTCTGCCCTTCCTCAAGTAGCTAAGCTCTTCCCTTGACAGAAAAGACACTCTTTCTGGTCACAAGCCACCTACGTTCAGATTTGCGGAGGAGGGGAGGAGGAGGAGAAGGACTGCCCCACAAAATGTTTGGTTGTGCTCACATTTTTTTTCTGTCTAAACAGGATTGCAAATCGTGCAGGTAGGAATTTTTTTTCCCTTTAGCTTCCAAGGAGAAGGGCTATATTTATTGATTTATAGGTGTATATTTACCACCTGCCCTATCCTGTGGACTGAGACATCGCTGGTACAAGCATGATAAACAACATGTTTTCATTGCATTAAGGAGGGTAGAGTGAAAACCTGCAGTTTTTTTGCCGCAAGTTCTCAAGGGATAAGAAGCCACCTCTATCACACACATAACACATAGCTTACTGAAACGCCTGGAAGTTCTTAGTGGATGAACGGTAAAAGTCTCTGGATGTATTGCTAAAATAAATATTCATGTCCATGAATATGTTATGTTTCCTCGCCCTTATCCTCCAACAGTGCAGAATATCATGGCTTATATTGGTTTCAAAAATGTGCACATTTTTTTAAACACACAGACACACAGAGGACCTGCAACAAATCGTTGCAGTGTGGAAAATGGTTTTACTTGGGATTCCAAGACGTTAGCTGTGCTTTTTTTCCTGGATGCTCTGTTAATTTACTATTCCTCCCTAGTTTTCAGTTCAAACCCCAACACCATCTTTATCCTCCCAACAATTGACTAGCTTTCTGTTGTCACTGAACCTGCTTAGCCCTGATTTATCTATCCTCCCACACCAAGTTTCTTTGGTACTTCTGCAGATCTTGAAGTTTCCAGAAATCTGTTGATACTTCTCTCTTGTGTGCCAATAATGCCATTTTGGCAACATAAGGATAGGCACTCAGAGAACTGAGTTCACTTTTAGTGTAGATGATAAATCAGTATTATGATATAATAATCAAAGTCCTTCTTACCTTCAGATTTCCAATGATGAGGAAAAATGCTAAGAAATTTTTCCATTTGAACAACATATGTAGGATTTGTTGGGTTGGACCTGGTCCATGGAAATCAATGAAGCAAGTTAAAGATGACTAACTTAATTTCTATGGCCTTTTCTGAGCATGAGAAATATGGACTCAGCTGACAATCTGAGTTTTTCAGGCTATGTAGCCATGTTCTAGAAGAGTTTATTCCTGACGTTTCACCTCTGAAGATGCCAGCTACATATTCTGGTGAAATGTCAGGAATAAACTCTTCTAGAACATGGCTATATAGCCTGAAAACTCCACAAAATACTATGGATGCCATCCATGAAAGCCTTTGACTTCAAATCCTTATGATATTTTTAAAAAGAGAGTAGGGAAGAAAGATAGCAGACATGGTAATTTACACTGATTATTAATATTATTTGTACTGTATCATTATATATGTGGCAGTGTGTATTCTATTATATGTAAAACAGGGAGGAGCTGGTCATGAACAACTTGTTTTATAAATTTCAATATTTATTTTTTTAAAAACAACCCTCAATTATTATTTATGTTACTTATGTTTTGTTTTAATTTGTGTTATGAACCATCCTGGATCCCTTATTTAAAAAATGTATTAAAGAAACAAAGGATTTTTGCTGAAGACAGGAAAGAAGAAGACAAGGAACAAATATATAGTTTTATTTGTGCACCCTCTCCCCCCCCCCCATTGAAATTTTATTCAACCTGAAAACCTACACACACTTACCTAGGAGTAGGTTTCAGTGAAATCAGTGAAGCTTATTTTAGAATAGACAAGCCAAGGCTTTTATAAAGCCCTGTGAATTGTCAATAGTTCATCAGAATGCCTCCAAACAATCATAATGATCTTTCTGAACAGAATTTACTGTATGTATCAGTCTACTTCATGTATAGGTTGAGGGCAGGTTTGGGTGCTAAAATTATGGACTTTTGATGTGAACTATGCTAATAGTTTTGATTTGAACTATGCTAAGCAATAACAAGGATTTTGATATGACCCATAGGTAAGTCAAGGGTGAAATTTGTAACATAGGATATAAAGGATGAAGCAAAGGAAAATGATGCCAAAGTATGTTCAAAATTCCAGTGGGCGTAAGTGTTTATGCTCATCCTGAAGGCTTCATGGATGAGAAGGGAATTATGGTAAATGGTGGCTGCGATGTGTGCGGGAAATGACCGGGACGGGTGGAGTTAAGAAAGTGCACACATGTCAAAAAAAATATAAAAGCAAGAATTAAGGTAGAGTATTAACACTTTTTGAAAAAGGATCCACCCCTTCTCTGAGTAGTTCTGCTGCCACTATTTTCCTGCTCAGGCATTCAGAAAACGCCATAACTGGTGTTGCAACAAAGACGGTTCCCTTTTTGATAAGAGAAGGTCCAGTACGTCCATTGATGCGTGGATAAGATGACCCATATTTTTTTTAAAATATATTTTATTGAAATTTACTCTCTTTACACAATTGCATTACATGAAACCAACAAAATTAACAATCACTTCTATATTCCCCAAACCCAACCACTATGTATACTTTCCCATCAATGATTTACCTGTTACTATTATTCTACTTCCTTTCCCCAAATAACCTGGATGATTCATTAACTCATTGTTACTGTTTTTGACTCGATTTTTTTTACTAAAATTTCTAGACATACATGAGTATATATAGCAGTATTTTAGTTTGAGAACTAAATTGGATTCGGCTTACTTTGGGATACAAGTAGGAAATAATTTTGAAGACATATTAGGCCAGATTCAATGGCTCATGATGGCACCAAAGATACCCTTTTGCCAGAACTTGGAAACCTGGAAACAATTCTTTTGTGGACTGCATCCCCTGGAGTTCTTCAGCTTGCACTGGCTTTCACAGGATAGAAGTAATGTTTTTTTCAAAGAAGGCATCTTTTTGCCTGTGACTGTTTTTCTTATGTTCGTAGAAAGGCACCTTTTGAGCCAGCCTTCAGTCTTTCAGAGTTGAACAGTTCCTAATGATTTACATATACTATTATTTAAATATTTCTGACCAATAAAATATACATTGACTACAATTCTGTGAACTAGCATAGGCATTTAAATCACGTGGCTATGAGTACTGCTGAGGGTACATAAGTGACCATTGGCTTGTGGTCATGGCCTTTAGAATATTGTGGCTCATGTTTGTTGTTGCTATTGTTGTGTGCTTTCAAATCATTTTCAATTTATGGTGGCCCTAAAGTGAACCTATCATGGGGTTTTCTGAGGCTGAGAGTGTTTGATTTGTCCAAGGTGGCTTTCCATGGTCAAACCTTAGTCTTCAAAATTGTAGTCCAATGCTCACATCACCGTACCGTGCTGGCTCAGGTTTAGGAACTGGAAATTCTTAATTCTGTAGCAAATAGCCTGTGTGTGTGTGTGTGTGTGTGTGTGTGTAAAAGCAAACATATATTACTGTTGGCTTTTTTCATCCTCATAAAATAATTTTTGTACCATGAAGGAATAAGAGGCTTCAAGCAATCATAGTAAAACTTACAGGAGTCTGTGGTCTATAGCATGGCCATAGCTAAGAGCATAACCAGAAAGAAAATATCCAGGAGAGAATAACCAATAATATAAGAGGAATTGCAAGCTGGAGTTCCTGTGTAATAAACAGAGCAATACAGATCTGGAACCACAACCTATTTTTCTTTTCTTTAAAGTCTTACCAGTAGAAATGACTTTCGCTCACTGGTGGGCTTTGGTACTGGGAAGGTGATATGACTGAATAACACTGAATGATTATCATTTCACTTCTGTATAAATAAATCCATGCCAAATGTATTTAATTCTGTGGTTTCACTAGTGCCAATGACAATAATTCCTGAAACATATGCCAGCACGTCTCTTTTTGTTAGATAGGTCAAAATTTGAAGTTGATGAATGTCTAAATCCTATAAAGTTGTGTTATTATAAAAAGCAGTAGTGGACAAATCTGTACAGGGCAGCTAGGTATCATATATAAGGAATAATTCTGCTTTAGGTTTTTATTTAAGGAAAAAACACCAAATAAATAAAATTCAAGATCCCATTCAGTATAATATAGAAGGTTTTATCTAATAAATAATAATAAGAGATTTTCCTCTTATATGGTAAGATAATGACACTGATGATGATGATGATAGTGATGATGAAAAAGCTGTTCATGATTCTAGAAGAGCACAGAGACAAAAACAAATTTCTGTCTAAGAATACCAGGAGATGTGATGTTTTTCTTAGCCCATTAAACTGGAAAGCAAACAATATATTTAGGTGAAACATCAAAATAAATTGGCATCTATGTAAAAATTAGTATTATGCTTTGATAGCACCTTTCTTATTACAGAAATCTTTTAATCCTGTGGGTTTTACTTTTTTGTGTATTGTTGATACAAAGGCTATTGACTTAATGGCTTCTATATCATCCGTTAACCTGTTGTTTCATTAACATTTCATTGCCCTTAATCTTTTTTCTTCATCATGAATTTATATGCTTACAAAGTTATGGTTTTTTTTAAAATTAGCATGATGTCATAACATTTTAATAGGGATATATATATATATATATATAGAGAGAGAGAGAGAGAGAGAGAGAGAGAGAGAGAGAGCACTTCTGAACAAATGTTTGTTGTGAAGTGTGCTGCCTAAATGTTGAAATTAAATGCTGAATGTTTAAATAACCATTTAAACAAAGATTGAACTTGACAGAAATATTCCTACACATCAGTAATAATGGATGTTTAACCTTCTCAAATAAATATATTTATATGGAAGGATCAATATGCAGGGTTTCCCCCTCCCCCCCTGTTTCAAATAGACCAGCTGAAACTACAGAAGTTCTAGTTAGCAGCAAATCCTCCACTCTCTAAGAAAATTGTCCAAAATGTGTTAAGATCTATGTATAATGAAGTTATATGACATCATGGTTGCTATACCTGCCTCTACAAAGAATTTAATATTGATTTACTGTACCTGTTTGCCTATCCTTGAGCACCATAGACAGCCATTACAGCTGCTGCTGGTATGTATTTTATCTTTTCATAATTGTCATTTCTGGTCTACTTAAGATTAAAATATGAAAATTGCATCACATGGTCATAAACAGTGCATTAGCCAGGGTATCAGCAATCTTGTGGCACAGCTATTATTTTTATTCCTATCCACTCTCAGTTTATTTATGAAAACTGAATACTGTTTTAGCAACTTCCCTCTTTTTTAAGAGTTAACTTGTGGTGTAAAGTGATTGTCTTTAGATAAAGTTTTTCCGCAGCTGAATTATTGTCTTTTGTCTTTTATAACCATCCCCTGTATAGTTTCATCCCAAATTTTGAAACATTTCGCAAAAGCTGACAAATTGTAAAAACATTGTACAGTAATAGTTTTTATTTTAAATTGTTACCTGCTTTTGTCAGCACAATCTTGTGCATGTTGATTTAGAACTGAAATACATCTCTGAGTTCAGTGGTGCTTATTCTCTGTACAAATGTGTATTGAACTGTATCTGAGTTTCCTGATTTTTATACAAGGACTGATGTGATGTTCACGTAGTTTAGAAGTTTTCCAGCAGTTGCAAAAAGGTGAGAAACAGAAAGGTGTGGATTCATTTGCATTGGTCAAAAATCATATGCCTCTTATGTGAGTGAATATTTTCTGCATATGAAGGAACTCACAGTATGTCTGTTTTTACACCTGTTCCAATGTCATCTTCATTCATTTATTGCTAAAGAGCAGCTGAAAAGCAAAAAGAAGCTCTTGTCAAGGGTCAGGATTCTGGTTCTCTCCTTACAGTCTGTTTATGCACAAGTTACAGCTGAAAAAACAGAAAGTAAACACTGTCTGAGAAGATCATCCTTGAAAACACTATTCTTTATCTATCAGTCTTTCCAAACAGTATTTTTTTTCAATTGCAAGGGAAATTATTTTTTTAAAAAAGAACTTTAAAAAAAAGTATGAGAGAGAGTAGAGTTGAACTTCTTTGTTCTGACTAGCATTCAATCATTTTTTTACAGGAGATAATTGTATAATTTATGAATGATTACCATCTAGTAATTAATGGCAACATGCAACCCACAAAACACATTTTTCTTATTAAAGTTGAGGGAGGGTTCTTTTTGTTGTTGTTGTTACCATCTAGCTAATAAAAGCTTCTCTCTCATTCTCTCTCTCCCTCTCTCTCTCTTTTACACAACAGAATTTTTGACAGGGTTGACTCCAGACAGCTTTCCAGCTGGGGCCTGGGGCCTGGGTGAACCTTCAAAATTTTTCCCATTTGAGCCGCATCAAAGTGAAGGAAATTCAAGGATCACTAACGTCTCAGATGGTAGCACTTGCCCTAACAACCAAGGTTCAGGAATTCTTTGGAGTAGGCTGAGGTCATTTTTCTCCCCTTTTCTCCTAATGCTTTTCTCTATTAATCAGAGCTCACCGCTCAGATTGGTCTTCAACTTCCTCCCAATCCTTGCTAAGCCTGTCATTTCTAGCTATTATTTACTTTAATGGACTTTGGCTGATCCCTTATGAAGCTTTGGATCTGAGAATAATACGGCTGGAGAGTAACGGGTGCGAGCCCGGGTGTGGGTTTGCCTGCAGATTAACCATGGCAGATGGGCTTTATTGCAGCTTCCTGTGTGCCGAGTGTTGATTGAGAGGGTATAATGAGAGAGGTGGTGTCGACACAAAGGCCGCAGCCACTTCATTGCACCTTGCGTCTAAACAACCCCTTTTTTCTAAATCTTTGGGTTGTGAAATTTTTAGGAAGTCAGAGCACAAGAACAAGCACAAAAACAACTGTAAATAACCATGAATGTTAATCCATTGCTAATTGGTCCCTTCGTTCATTATAGGTACATTTTGCTCAGTGTTGTGTTTTTTTTAAAAAAAGAGGGAAATTAATGATATGGACAGTTATACATAATTGGACTTTTATATCAGCTTAAATGCTAATGCAACCAAGTAGCAAACTTAATTATTATTATCTCATTAATTTCCAGGATGAATGTTTCCAGTGAAAGCTCATCTCCCAATCGTCTTGTTGCATTCTACATGTTTTTGATACCTAGGGGATGTATTATTGGGGAGGGGGGGGAAATCAATTATCTTTTAGGTACAGAATACTTTTTTAAATATATAACAAATGACATCAGGAAAATTGTTCTAATTTCTCGTGCAACTTGTCACAATAATCACCAGTTTGTAAAGACAAAAGGCCAAATATAGTCTTTTGCAAGTACAACTTTACATATATATAACAAGTCTTTGGTTGCTGGTCTCAAAAATACCTTTTTACACAATCCTCACTTTAAAGATTTCACTTAATTCCTCCTTTTCATTGATGGATTAAAATCACAACTATTGATTCCTTTATTCCTTTGGGGCTTTACCCATCTGTCTTATCTCTTTCATCCCAGCACCCCTTGGTCTGAGAGAAGTGTTGTACAAATGAACGGAGGAAAATCTGGAGAAGATTCTAGGTCAAGTTTGTGTACAAGAGTTGAAATTTTTAGTGACAGTCTTTCCTTGCCGCTGAGCAAAAGTTTCCACACAGTGTTGCACTAGCTAGTCCAATTATCCCCCTCCTTTGAAAACCATTATCAAGTTTTTCAAAACTTCTTTCATTTCACTGTTGTCATTCAATGAAAAGGAAACTAACCACCATGTCAAGACAACTCAGCTGCCTAGCAACCAAGGGCCACATGTTAATTCTGACTTGCTTCTGGTCTTGACTAATGGAAAGTGACTATGTTAAGCCAGTCAGAAGAGTTGTTTGTTACTTGTGAAGTGCAAACAAAACAATATTGTTTTCCAGAGTACCGGGTTGTGATTGATGTAAAGATTTACAGTAACATCATTCATTTCCCCTAGTGCTTTAGCAGGATGGATGTCATATCTTTTCATGCTTTATTAAATGCATTATAAGACCAAATAAACATCATGCTTTTTGTCCCCAAAGATTCCAAAGAGAGCTTTTTTGTCTTATGCGAGTGACCTAGAACTTGTGTATTGTAATGCATTTATTCAGTATGTCATTCCCATGTCAATAAATAATTTAATAATAAAATGAAACCTTAGCTGTGAAGGGGAGAACAAAACAAATAAACAAATAAGAAAAGACATAGCTGAATAATATTGGCAACCAAAAAAGAAAGACAGATGGGGAAATAGGTTAAACTGTTATGAATAATGTCAACTCAGGCCAAACTTTCCCACACTTGGGAAGTTACATATTTCTGAGGAATAGGAGTGAGATGGGCTTGGATGTGCAGAGGAATAATGAATTTGCTAGTATAAATCAAAAGCACCTTGTCTATTGAAACATTTACTACCATTGGTATTGTGGTTATGACTTAATGAAGTTATGCCATTTCCTAAAATTTTCAGAAATAACATTCGTTTTAATTATTATGATGCAATATGAGAGAAATCCAATTTTAAGCAAGCTGGTCAATGCTATTTGAAAGTCAGCTCCCTTTAAAAACGAAAGATAATTGGGGTGGGGGGGAGAGAGAACATAAGATGCAGCCAGTGTGCTATAGTGGTTTGAGCATTGGACTATGACTCTGGAGGGTTTGAATTCCCATTCGACCATGAAATCCACTGGGTTATCTTGGGCAAGTCGCATTCTCTCAGCCTCAGAGGAAGGCAAAGGTAAAAAGGAAAGAAAACCTCATGATAGATTTGCCTTACAGTCACCATAAGTTGGAACTGACTTGAAGGTACACAACAACAAAGAAGGATCTGGCTAGATCAGACCAAAAGCCTACATAGGTCAGTGTCCAATTTTCTACTATGGCCAACTAGATTTGTCTGGGAAGCCCTTGAGCTGGCAATGAATGTAAATATCATCTGTTTAGACATTCCAGAATTTGGAAGCATATTGGCTCTGGTTGTAGAGGGAGAGTGCAGAGATATAGCTCAATTAACAAAATAGATGTTTTCCTGGGCATTGCTTCTTTAACAAAAAAGAAGGTAGAAATAACATGGAAAGAAAAAAGGATAAGTTTTCACACCACAAAAAATGACAGCAGTTCGACATTTTTCAGAAGACATTTTATCAAGAACTAACAAGATGCACATATGAAATTAAACCACCAGGTCAAGTAAATCTTGCATAAGGAAACAAAAATAGTTTGAACCTTCTAGAGACTACATGAAAGCTTCTTCTAAAATGCACTCAAGGATAATGATTTCTTTCACCAGACTCCATTTTTCTTATCATTTCCATTCTGGTGGCCAAACTTAGGCTTCATGTAAAACATTCTGGAGCTAACTGGCAAGATAGCCTTATCTGCTCTTGCTTTGCTGTTGGCACATTCTAAGTAAGGAATTCTTGAAAGAGCTGCTTCTTTACCTTGCCTGTTGTAGGCAGGAATACACAGCCACAGAATGATGAGCTAGAGTAAAATCCCATTCTTCACATTTTAAGCTTCATTGTACCATTTACTGCAGACATACTGTTGGAACCTGGAACTGTTTTTTTTCAGTCCTCCTTCACCATCCTCACAATTCTAATGCTAGTGAAAATCATTCAACTAGACAAGGAAGAAAAGGGGAAGCTGGGTGAACACAAAAAGACTGTAAGATGAAGCTTCTTTGTTAACTGAGGTATGCCTGTAGAGCTATCATCACTTGTTCTACTACTACAATGGATTTTAATCTATTCAGTTCAAATTGTCTTGCTTGACTGACTGTAGTCCATCTAGTCATCCTTCTGATCATTAGTTCAATTTCAAGTTCTGAAACTTCACAAACAAGATACTCCTTTCTCAATTTTGTGTTTTCTACATCTGGTATTCATTGTCTTTATGAGAAGTGCATTGTCTTTCTGGGAAGATGCAGGGTCTGTAGGAGCCAAAGCAGAAGGTCCATCTACAGATGCTGTTAATATTCTACTTCCTAAATTCATATTCCACAGTATTAGTCTTGCATACAAATATTGTATGACATATGGTTTTTAATGCACAAATTAGAAGCAGGGAAATATTTAGTCTGAGAGAAACATTGCTCAGGTTGTATTCTATATAAACAAAAGATACTTTGAAATAGAATTACAACTGAGGACAATACAAATGTGTTGGGAATGACCGCCACAGTTGGACATTGGCCCTTGGGAAATACAGATTGTGTTACCCAAAATGATAGGTTGTGTTTGTGTTTCTGTACAACAATGGATGCAGTAAGATGAATTAAGTCTTCTGCAGATTGCTCAAAGATTCATCATCCCTTATTTTTCCTCCCCTCACATTTGCATCATGCATTTCATATAGGAAAGCTAAGAAATATTGGAGATAATATGAATCCATTTAATATGATCATCATATGTGTATGTGTGGCAGGGGTGTACTCAGAGAGAAAAGCAGCCATATTTGTTGCAAAAAGAGTAGCAAAGAGAGGTTTGGGCACAGTTTAACGCCAAGATAAAAACCTACTTTCATCTAGTGAAGTGAGGTAGCAGTTTCTGATCCCAATGAGAATTCAGTGTGATGCGGATTGGACTAGAGTACAGAGTACATGTCTTCTCTTTTCCAACATCTGAGCCCCCTCTCCCCTCTGTGAAGAAAATCTACTGATAATTAGAGTAGATCACCATTGTCTTGTTTCATCATGATTCATTGAAAAATGCCATGGGTTCTTTTTGTCCCAACGTATCCAAGCACTCCAACAGCAAAAGGAAATCAATGTATCAGGACAATGTTACTCCTATACAGGTATTTTTTCTATTTTAAAAAAACTGTTATAAGTAAAAATGTATAGAAAATGGCTGACATTTTGGGGAATTATTTACAACTGTCTGGGTGACAATGCTGCAGAATGCTTACATCATAGGCCTTGTTCTGTGTGGATTCTGCAACAAAGTATACCTCTGGATGACTGAAATTTCCTGTCCAGATTCAGAACAAGTATAGATTTATTGTGATATAAATTTTAATGTATCTGATTCCTACTTCATCAGATTCCCAGACAGAGTTGTAGGTTATATCAAGAGGAAATGGGGAGATCTTCTGATTTTAGACTGAAACTTTTTGTATAAGTAGGTTAGGATTATATAAATTTGGGAATCAAACTTCAGGACTAATCTCGTGAGTGAGTGACAATTTGTAACTCAGATTTTAGTAACGCAACCTGTTTGGATCAGAGGGAGAATAGGGGTTAAGGAAATAACTAATGGTTATCCAAATATATTTTCGTTATTTCAATTTGTAAATTAACTCTTCCTTTTTGATGCTATTACTTACATGTTTTTGTGGATATACATAATACCTGAGAGATATCTTGGGTGTTAGGGAAACGGGATAACTGGACACAAGAGAGTAGACAGCAACTCTGATCTAAGGTGGTGGAAACTGAATGTATGTAGTGAACTTTGTTAGTATGTTAGTATGATTGTGGATAAGAAAGAAGATATAAAGATTGAATATAGATTAGACAATGGAGGACAGTATCTGAACAATTATAAGGGGGGGAAAAGAAAGAGAAGACTTTGAAGATCAAGAGAAGTCGTTAATGTGATCTACATACTTATCGATTCAGACATTTATTACTCCATATCCATATCATTGTATGTTTGATATATGTATGTAATTTTATTTTAAATCAATAAAGATTATTTAAAAAATTCCTAACAGTGCAATATCTATTTACTTATTCTAGATTTACTCATTTACTCAATTTGTAACTGTTATATATTCAAAATCACTACTTAGACAGTATTGCCATAATTGTAACTCTCCTCCAACCTGAACAGCTGCATGGGGGGGGGGAAGGAGGTCTATTCTATAAGTGAATGATGTTTCAGTCAGGTTTGGGGGAGGGCTCAGAATATGGAGAGGTTACTTAATGGGGAGAAACAGACTGGGAAAAGTGGATAGGGGCTGCAGCAAACACACACCACAGGTTCAATCTGTCTTCAACCTGGCAGAAAAAGGAGCAGATAAGATCTGCTCCTTTTTGGGCCGAGGAAAAGCCGGCTTTGCTGGCCCTGCCATGGCCCCATAACAGCTTCATGATGATCCGGTGGCATGTCCGTGTAAACGGCATGCTGCCAGAGCATCATAAAGCCACTTTGAGCCAGCTTAACTGCATCATCACAGCATGCAGCATTTAAACATCCCTCTGTTTGCACCTTTAGTTAATTATACTTAAGTGTTTAGTATACTTAACTAAGGCTTGGGACAGACCGCCTGAAAAGGGCAGCCTGCTGGTGTTATGCCCAAGATTTTCATCACGTGCTCTCAGGATAAACAGGTTGCCCTTACAATCTTGGGCAAACTGTGTGGCTTCCCTCTGAAGGAAAAAGAACCTGGGAAAAGCAGGTTCTTTTTAAGCCACAGGGGCGGCGTAACAAGTATGCCACTGGCGCACTCATATAAGCGCCGCACAGCAATGTTACACCGCCAGCATGTTCTAGGCTTAGGGACCGTGTGGTTGCCGTGTGGTCTCTAACCTAGAATTGGCACTGGTACACCGCTTGTTGGTGGTATGTACCAAGCCTCAGAGGCTGAACAGACAGCCCCTTTGGAGTGGCTTGCCACCCCTCCTTTGAGAGTTATGCCAAGGCTCCAATCCAGCTGTTTGCTGGCTCAAAAAGAAGCAGCAAAATGCCTCTCCTTTTCAAGCCGGCAAAAAGCCACTCTTGGTGCCATATTGCTTTTGCTCCTTTTCTTTGGTACAGCATGTGTAAACACTGTGCTGCAGGCGCATACCCATGACACCCACTATCTGGTTGAGCAGGCAGCGTGGCGGTGGCTTTGGGGTGGAGTTGGGGCATGTGGTTGCCATGCCTCCACTCCACCTTGATGCTCTGTTATAGTGCCCATCTGTTTGCCCCTAAGTGAGCTCTCATTGGCTTGACCCCTCCTGCACTCTTTGCTGTTGGGGTACTTGGCTACATTGGGTAAATCCTTAATGAAGCAGCTGTTGTAGAGTAATGGCCGATAATAATGAGCATCAATGATGGCTAACAGGAGATTTTTTTTTTTTTAAAAAAAAGAAAAACTACTACGTAAAAATACAAGAAATAAACCCCAACAAAAAGACCACAAAGTACAATAAAATGATATAAATAAAGAGTTGCAGTGGTGGGAATGGGATGTAAAATGAGGACAAATAAGACTTTTGTCATCCAATGAAATGTTCTTTCAGTCTTCCAAAGAGCAATGAGGACCAGTCTCTTCCAGCAGACTTATCCAGGTAATTTTTAAATTGTGAATTTTAAATGACAAATTTTACATGTGGATTGTTCTCATATGAGCACATCTTATTTGTCCTTTTAAGCTGATGGGTGTTGTTTGTTAATTGTTGTCCCCCACCTTGATCCAGGGGCAATACATAAATAAATTATTATTTTTATTATTATTTCACATTTTTACCATTGTAGAAAGTGAGATATTGAAAATCATCCATACCTTGAACCCTTCTATATGCTATGTTTGCATTCCCTTGGTAAATTTGCCTGCCCCTTTTCTTTGGATGCCTAAATGATATTTCTAAATGCTCAACAGCAGTTTTAAGCTATTGCAATGATAGAAATTTGGGAGCTGAAGTGGGAGAGGAGCAGAATTCTTATCTGGAGACTAAATGTCCTCATTTAGTCTCCTCCCCCATAGCAGTTCTATATTATAGTTGAAACAATTACATCTCACCAGTGTGGAAGGAACAGGCAAATCTGTTCCTTATTAAGCTCTTCATGTGCTTTTAAGCGCCCTGACTCAAGGCCCTTTCTCTGCTTTCTTATGGATCTTTATTTATAAATGAGACTTGGACTGAAAGCATTTTACCCAGAAGATGCCTTCAGAAAGGGAGCTCTTTAGACAGAGGGCAATTCTCTTTAAAGCAGGATGCATGGCCACCCTACAGCTCCTGTTGTAATATGCCTCATTTTAGAATATGGGATCACCTAGAGCCAGTGCTCTCACAAAAACCTTTAAAACAGCAAGCAACATTCCCTGTGGACAGCATCTGGCCACCAAACCTGTTTTTGCAGGCTTTCCACAAAATTTGCTGTTGTATGCCTTCAAGTCATTTCTGATTTATGACAGCCCTAAAGTGAACTTATTATGAGCTTTTTTTGGCAAGATTCTTCAGAGGGGATTTGCCATTGCCATCCTCTGAGACTCAGAGAGTGTGACTTGCCCAAGGTCACCCAGTGGGTTTACATGACCATGCTGGGATTTGAACCCTCATCTCTAGAATCATAGTATAATGCTCAAACCACTACAGCATGCTGGCTCTCCCCCAAAACTGCTTCATAAAATTTGAGTAGCAAATTGCACTGTTAAAGTTTGGTAGTAAATTGGGGGAAGCCCTTCAAAACAATCAGAAAATAACACATTTTAAAAGGATATGTTTGCCACCTGATTTTCACGGCAAAACAGGAGAAATCCTCTAAAAGAAGTACTTCCTCCTTGTTCACAAGGAATATTTATCAACGCCCATTAAATTCAGGTGATCCCATAGCAAGCATGGAGCAATGTGAGGAAACTACCCACCAGATGCAATATAATTGTACATCCCTGTCTTAAACAGTTGGAATATATCATACAGTAGATGTGGATGAAAAGGGCTTTCTTGTTTCAGGGATACAATCTGAGAACAGGCAGTAAAAACTAGAATCATAGGCTTGAGTTAAGAAATCTGAAACTGCCACATTTGTTTCTGCTAACATGGCTTTTAAAGCTGGGAATTGAAAGAGCCTCAGCTCTCATGTTACTTGATCTCACAATTCATATGGCATACCATATGGTTATTACAGCAATGTTTTAAAAGTTGTTGATGTGATGACAAACCTCTTAATTGTTAAGTCAGACTCTGATGTAATGGTAACTTTCAAATATGTACAGATTTCTGGAATATGCAACGGGGAAAAACAAACATGTTTTTGCTTCTGGAATTTCTATGGACCTTTTCCATAGTAGTCTGCCTGGAAGCTTCACCAGATATTTAGTTGCCTAGTAAGATTCTCTCTTATCTTGCTGCAATGGATATATTTTAATTATAGCAGGAATAAGTAATTGTGGCCCTCAGATGTTTTAAACCTGTAATCCCCACCAACTCCTCTAGTTAGCACAGAGAGTGGTGAGGAATTAAGCAAGTTACAGTCCAAGACTGGCTGGAGAGTCACAGCAGCCCATCTTTGATTTATAGACTAAAAACAATTTGTTAATGCTAACTAGATCAGAACCACTAAAATTCATTTGTTAATCCCAAGCAAAGTACTACAGATGCAATAGTAGAATGAACAAAAGGAATGAATTATCAAATTTCCATTCAATTAGTGAGTCTACTCCAGTTGAGAGTAAAAGCCCTCCCCCCGACCTCCATCTTGAGGGGAGAGAAGCAGAGTTTTTTGTGGGTTTTTTTTTTGTTACTTGCTTTGTTGTTGTATATGCATATGTATGCTGTAAACCGCTTTGATCGTAGGAAAAGCGGTATACAAATAAATCATATTATTATTATTATTATTATTATTATTATTATTAATTGGGTTTAGGCCAAGAGTAGGAATCATTCAGCTTTCCAGTTGGGACTGCAGCTTCCAGCATGGCCATCACCATTGGTTATGCCTGCTAGTGTTGCTGGGACTTGCAATCCAACAACTGGAGAGTTTCATGATTCCTACCTGTAATTTAAGCCATAGCATTTATGAATTGCTATATTTCTGCCTTAAGACAATTGTACAAGATTTTTTCTCTTTGTTGCAGTTTGCCTTATTCTTTGCAGTCCATCTCCTGTGCTCTTCCTCCACACTGTTCCCCCCATGCCTTCCCCATGCATGCTCTGTCCACCACACCCATCCTGTGCCGTTTCTGGAAGCCCCGCCCCTGGAAGTACCCCCAGAAGCCCAGCCACCTGAAGCCTCCTTTCCACCAGGTGACACCCGGTGTGGGAACGCCATTGAGATGTGTGCTTGCCATTGGAGCCTTCTAGGAAAGTTGTACCAGTGCCCTTTCATTGGTGGTGGTTTCAGAAGATTGGGTTCCATGTGTTCATGCATTTCAGTCCTGCTTTGTTTACATATAGCAGTCTTTGGTTCCAGGACCACCACCCCCAAGTATCAAAATCTGTGGATGCTCAAGTCCCATAAAATACAATGGCATAGTAAAATAGTGGCAAAATCAAGGTTTGCTTTTTAGAATTTATAAATATTTAATATTTTCAAGCCATGGATTTTTGAATTCATGGATAGGAGGAGCAACTATACACTCTTCTAAGTTGCTTACTGCATGCACAGAGAACTAAATGTAGTAGTTTGTTGCCACAGTCTTACTACACTCCCCATTTTCTTCTTGTGTGCCTCCAATTCATTTTTGACTTATGGCAAACCTATCATAGGGTTCTAGTGTTCCCCATGTATTGTTTTGCCAAACAAATGAAATCCAAAAGTATTTAAGAAACCGTTTGAGTGCACTTTTCTTCAATTGCATGTTACTAGCAAATAAGGCAAATTTATGTGTTAACTCTTTAGTGTGGTTTCACATCCTGTGATTTATTCCTTTTCCACTTATTTAAGGTCTAAATCTAATAACAGTCGCAGGAGAAACCACATTACCATAATTTCCTGTGGGATAGTACTGTATAGATATGGTAACATCACATATGATCCATCTTATCCAGCATATTTATCAGTCTGATGTTATTGTAAGTGTGGGATCAAAGTACAAGAAACAGCAACTATACCACACAAATCATAAGTATAAATGAGCATTCAAGAATTTAATGTATGTTACACATGCCATTTTAAAGGCATTTCTTTAACAGGGCACTCATGGGACAGGAATACTTGTTTGTGAAAATTGCCTATTGGACCAAACTTGATCAAATTTCTTTATTTAATATTCTATTATTGGTTCCAAGTAAAGTAGACTCATTGACTCAGTAGAATTTACCTATGTGCTAACTCAACATTCAGACATTTATTCAACTTGTCTACTCTAATGCAGACTAACCCATAGAATCCATTAAATCATCATCATTATCATCATCATTTATTATGATCAATAGATCCACAAAATTAAAAACAACATCCAAAAGGAATAAATAGTACAGAAAAAAACAAACTTATCCTCCACCAAGAACCTGATATGAAATTGAACAGAACATCCAGCAAATTTTCTCAGTAGTGAAATAATTAGATTCTGGCATGCATCATTGTAAAAGCTACAAGACAAAAAAATTAAAATGCTTCATTGACTCAACAAGGTCACTGTCTCTCTAAATAAGGGACCCCAACACATCTGCCTTAGAGCAGTTTGGTGGAAAAAATGTTGCATCTGGCCTGAAAAAAAAGTCTGCAGCACTTTGGCACTCTCAGTTTTATAATGTAGTCAGCTGATTGGAAAGGCCCAGTGTAATGTACATTCAGCGCACTGGACAAGAAGCTTATATAGTAGCAGTAACACAGATTGCAAAAAGGTATGTCCCACAGTCTTTGAGAGATTTAAAGGCCATCTCCAATCTCAGAAAAAAGTGAAAAGAGCCCATTTGAAACTGCTTCTTTTGTAAAACTTTTGTGCCAACTACTTACATTCAACATTTAAACATTGATTCAATTTCTCTACTCTAGTTCAGACTAACCAATAGGATTAATTGCATTATTTTCTGTGTATTCATGTGCAACTCCTGTTTATTTCAGTGGAGTAGGAATGGGAATGATTCTGAGTTTACATTTCTTGTAATGGTGACCTACCATTAGACAGAAAACAAAAGCCATTTCATACAGAAGACTTTGGGTTCATAAAAGAACAGTGAATGTTTAATTTACTTTAATTTTTATATTTTTCTGTAATTAGTTAATTTATTCTTTATTTCCAGGGAGGGGGAGGAACTTGTAGGATTTCCTGCCTCATGTGCTATAGTAACTGATCTTGTTTTCAATAATATGTACCTTGGACACAGGAGTAAGATGTCTAGACCAGCTGTGCCCATATTAAGCCAATAATGCCTGGATGGAGTTTGTTGTCTCCAATAATTACTGTTTTGTTTTAGCGCACCATATTTCTTGCTTAGGTCTCACTGTTTCACTTCAAAAACCAAGAAGGCAACCAGAAGAACTGTGGAGAGATGTGGGCTACCACAGCAATCTTAGATTGTATTCAAAGAGCTCCAATATGTGCATGAACTTTCTCTATCCAAAATGGATTCCCTATTTTTTTCCAGGAGAGGCTATTTTGCAATATTTGACATTTCAGAGCTTGGAAATCCTGTTTGGAGAGATTCTGTAAGTTGCTGTTAAAAAATAAATCTCCCAAGTTCTGTATTTCAGTTTGATGGAAATGGAGTCATTTGTTCTTCAGCCCAAAGTCAAGAAACAAGAAACTATTAAGAAACAGAAACCACATAGTTATGGAAAAAACAGAAACAGCAGAACAGCAATTTTAAGATAAAAACAGAGCAGTCAAAAAAGAAAGTTCTATGTAGCATGCATGGACTGAAATTAATGCATATCTTTTGGAGAGTCAAAATATGTTGGTTCAAAATATGGCCGCAAGTCTGGTCACTGGTAGTTCCAGGGCCAGCCACATAACACCTATATTGAAAGATCTGCGTTGGCTGCCAATCCGCTTCCGGGCTCAATACAAGGTGTTGGTTGTTACCTATAAAGCCCTAAATGGCTTGGGCCCAGAGTACTTGGAGGACCGCCTCTCCCCATACAATCCGCCCCGCACCCTCAGGTCAGGTGGGAAAAAACTTTTGAGAGTTCCAAAGATGAGATACGTAGGGACTGTGCAAAGGGCTTTCTCTGCGGTGGCCCCGCAGTCTTGGAACTCTCTCCCTGATGAGCTCCACTCAGCCCCCTCCCTGGAGTCATTTAAGAAAAACCTCAAGACTCACTTATTCCACCAAGCCTTCCCCCACATGTCCTGACTGTCATCTTCTCCTGTGTATTGCGTGTTGTTTTATTAGATTGTTTATTGATTTTAACTGGTTTTAATTATTAGGTATGAATGATGGATTATTAATGATGTACTTTATTATACGGTTTAATATGGGGGATTTTCGTGGTTTAATTTTTATCTGTAATTTTGTTTTGTGCTGTATTGTATTTCATTATTATCTTGTAAATCACCGTGATCGAAGGAATGGCGGTATATAAATAAAATCTCATTCATTCATTCATTCATTCATTCATTATGGTGTGGTGGTTCAAATGTTGGGCAAAGACTCCAAGCTACCATGGTTCAAATCTTCACTCAGCCATGGAAACCCACTGAGTGAGGACCAGGGCCTATTCAGAAATTGCACAAAAAGCAAACAATATGCCCTAAGATGGACAAGAAGTTGTTACTGAAGATTCACAAGACCTAGGCAGATAATGCATTCCAAAGCAGATAGTTAAGTGGTTAGGTTCCATATATCAACATTACAAGGGAAGAGACAAGGAACTTAGCTAGGCAAGTTTCTGGGTGTCATACATATGACAAAAACAGATATTGATAGTACAGCAGGCATTATGCCTCAGCCTGCCAGGAAAATCTATCTGAGGACCTCCTCAAACACCTAATGGATTGGTGATATGTATAGTTACTTTGTTGAGCTGCCTTTTGACAAGTCACCATCAATAGATTCTTTCCAACCCTCTCTTTGTTTGAGCATCAACACTATTTCATTTTCTTCTCTCTGGCACTTCTTTCTTCCCCTTCTGCCAATATCAAAGATGCAGGTGGAATTATCTAGAAAGAAGACAGTTGGTGCCATAGTTTTCCAAAATTTCCTCTTCAAACTGTAGTTGTCAAATACAGTTTTGTTTATTCTGTGGGACAGTCTTGTGAAATGGTCAGTCAAATAAATAAGATAGTCTGAGAGAAACCCAGTCTCCTTCCCACTACCTTTGAAGCTTTCTATCCCACATTTAAGCAGTTACTTGTCTCCCCACTGCACAGCAGAGGGCAGCATAATACCCTACAACCTTACCTGTTTAATACCTATTTCCCTTTCTAAATACAAGTCATCACAGTGAATCCAATATTGATTCAAACTGGAATATAATACACTTCCTTGCCTGAAAGAATACTAATCTTTCTTTCTTTACGATGAGATCTAACATGACTAAATAATAATAACAACAACAACAAATATTTATTTGTATCCCGCCTCTCCCTTTTGAGGATTGAGGCGGGTAACAGCAGAAGTTAATACAAATACAAAAAAACAAACAAACAAAAAAAAAAACAACCAAACAAACAATAACAAAGAAAAACAATCCCCTAAATCCCCCAACCCTTCAACCCTCCCTCCCTTCAGTATAAAATTACATCAATAAAAAACATAATTGTGTACTAAGCTTTAGCCTGAATGTGAGAGCATATTAAAGGAGGTTTTGTATGACAGGCTGAAAAATATGTACCTTTTTCCTTATCTAATTTAGTAAAATAGGCTTAGTAGGTGGTCAGGGAATGTATAGTTCTTAAGGTCTCTATTTTATTGGCTATGAGGTTAACTTCCAAATTTATTAGCAGAGAATGTCACCCCCCAATGCTCCATGAAAATATCTTGCTGAGGATATTTGCTCACTGAACCTGAGTTCCCACAAAAAGCACATAATAAATCTGTTTCAATATTGTACCATTTCAGACTATTGGCATGTACGTGGTGGAGGTAATCACACAGTGAAATTAATGCTGCTCTATAAAAATCATGGCAGGAAGAAGGTAGGTAAAGTGTTGCAGACTCTCTTTGGCATTCTAACTTTATGCATACAGGGATATTTAATCATGTGAAGTCAAAGGCTTTCATGGCCGGCATCCATAGTTTTTTGTGGGTTTTTCGGGCTATGTGGCCATGTTCTAGGAGAGTTTCTTCCTGATGTTTCACCAGCATCTGTGGCTGGCATCTTCATTTAATCAATCAATCAATATGGACAACCATTTAAGAAGCATGAAGTAGTACAAGCATATCGCCTCATTTGATACAAGTGAAACAAATGAGGAGCTTTCATTTCAGGTAACTGTTTTCATCTGACAGATAAAGGATCATAAATAGCATTCTTATTGTTATTTCTGACCATACTGGCTGAAGATATCTTTTCCAAGCATGTTCTATTTACTCCACATTCATGAATGGAGGAGTTTTTGATCAAGGTGTTCCTTTTCCTGGTGATTTTGTTGGTCGGGTCTTGTTTCAGTTTTTGTATATTGCAGGATCCAGGAGTTCCTTGATTTTTCTTTGCCATTCAACAACAGAACAATACACAGATTAACATGTAAACTGCTTCTTCTCAACCAGTAGTATATGTACCCCACTTTCTTTCACGCCAGCGTTCTCTGAAGATGCCAGCCATAACTGCTGGCAAAATGCTATGAATAAATTCTTCTAGAACATGGCCTCATAATCCAAAAAAACAACAAAAACTGTGAATGCCAGCTGTGAAAGCTGTTGACTTCACATAAGATTGTTATACTTCAGCCACATCATCGGACGACATGACTTTTTAGAAAAGACAATAATGCTAAGGAAGATAGAGGCCAGTAGAAAGAAAAGAAGATGAATAGATCCAATTAAGGAGGTCATGGCCATAAACTTGCAGGACCCGAACAAGGTAGTTGAGGAGGGGGGGTGGGTTAGAGGTTTCTCATTCACAGGATCATCACAAGTCAAGGCTGACTCAAGGGAAGTTAGCAACAACAAATAGGTTATGATTTAAAATATATCTTAACTCATTTTCCAAGCAGTCCTTGGCCCCTTACTCATCCTTTAACAGAGGGAGGGAATCTCTTGCCAGTTTAGTTCAGCGCATGGATGGTTTTAATCTGGCCTGGAAAATATGTCTGTTCCACTCAGTCCCCACCTCCTGAGGTCAGGAGATATCTACTATTCATCACTGCCTTTCACAGCAAGGTGGAATAAATTGGAATAAATTCCACAGTTCAGGTCATTGGCACTGAGCACATAATCCCAATTTGGCAATTTCATTCTCTTTTTTTGAGGGGGAGGGGGAATCACTTTCTTTTAAAGTGGTTACGTCTTGGTTACGTTAAAAACCCACATCCAAATGCTGCAGTCATTTGTTCTGCAATAGAAATTACACTGTAGTAAAAATTCATCCCCTTCATCATCATATCTACACCAACAACAGAGCACACAGCACCAGCCAGAATATGAGCCATATGATATTCCTTCTCTGCTTTAACCTTGTATCAATAAGAATAACCAAGGTCTGAAACAGATGGGCAGGAAAAAGCAGCTTGATCCCGCTTTCCCCCAAAATGTGTCAAAACCTTGCTGCCCGCATAATCCACTCCCAAAGCAGGCCAAATGTGCACAACCCGACTGCATGGTGCAGAATCAATAATAATAATAATAATAATAATAATAATAATAATAATAATAATAATTTGTTAATTTGACATTTCCCTGCCCTCAGCCTTACAATCTAAAAAAGACAAGACACAAAAGGAGAAGGGAATGACAGTAGGGAAGGGAAAAAGTCCAGTGGATCTGCTCTCCCTCAGAAGCCTGTTGGAGCTGGTTTGCCTTCTTGTCCCTCAAGATGGTGGATAGAGGGAGGGTTGTTCATCTTTCAGACAGGCAAGTTGCTCTGCTGGGTAATTTATTATCTTTTCACCATATCAACACAATGTGGCATGAACATGACCCACATCCTCCCATGTCTGGCCAGATGCCACCCCTTTGATCAGCCACACAGTCACACATGTGATGCTCTACCTGTTCACAGCACTGGTGCATTGGAGTGCTAGTGTCACATTAGCAAAGTGAAGTCATGGCGGCCCCCCCCCCCCCCCCACATGCCCCTTTCACCCTATGTCTGTTGGACTGCCTGGTTTGTGTATATTGTAATCATATCTATTGAAGTTGTTGCACTTTAATTTTTTTTTGTTTGTTGCTCATGTCAGAGCATTTATATGCAGAGACAAAGATGCTCATCTTCCATGCTAAGAAAAACTATCCTGGGTTTTGTTTGCTCCAGTTTTTAGCCCCAGAGCGTGGCTGTGATCTGGTTTCAGCCCAGTTTGGAGACATGCGTCATCTAAAGGCCCTGCCTTCAAAGTGTTTTTGACCATTACTTACAGTTAAACAACAGTATGAAGCTATCCTTTTTAAAGTTAACCAAATAATGTTGTTGTTGTGTGCCTTCAAGTAGTTTTTGACCTTTGTTGACCCTAAAATGAACTGATCATGGGATTTACTTGGCAAGAATTGTTCAAAGGAGGTTTGCATTTGCCTCCTCCCAAGGTTGATAGAGTGTGAGTTGCCCAAAGTTCTCCAGTGGATTTCCAGGGCCAAGTGGAAATTTGAACCCTGGTTGCCAGTCATAATCCTGTTCTCAAACTAATAAACAACATTGGCTCTGACTAGTAATGTTATTGATAGTGAATTACTTATTTGTTGCTATATACCTTCAAGTCATTTCTGGTGACTCTAAGGAGAACTATCACAGGGTTTTCCTGCCAAGATTTGTTCAGAGGATGTTTGCCATTGCTGCCCTCTGAAGAGAGCATGTGCCTTACCAGGTCACCTGGTGTGTTCCATGGCTGAGTGGGGATTCAAACCCTGTTCTCCAGAGTCATAGTCCAATGTTGAAACCAGTAGATATATAATCAATGCAATGAAATAGTAACTTAGAAAAATATTAAAGGCACTGGAGACTATGGCCTGGTACAGACTGCCCAAAAAGGACAGTCTCCCGGCGCTTTGTTTTGCTCTGCGAGGAAGCTGCAGCGAATAAACCGCGAGACTTCCTGGTGGAGCAAAAACAACCCGCAAAAAGCGAGTTCCTTTTGCGGCACAATGCTGATGCCGCAGTGCACCAACGGTGCATTCACAACATTACTATCGCACTGTGATGTGCAGATGCTAAGTGTTGATCACATCAAAATGGCAGCGCCCATCTGTACAGGGAGCTGCCATTTTGACATATGAAATACGTGCTAAGGTTGCAGGGCATCTGTAAGTGACGCCCCAAGGCAACCCTAGCACATTATCAAGACGTGCATCGAGGCCCGTCTGTACCGGGCCTATGATAGCCCTAAATGCTCCTTTGTCTTGACATCTCACATTGCCAGATGTTTCAGTACATAATACATACATGAAAGAACTATTTGGTCTCAGGTCTGAGCATATGCAAAGGCCATTATCAGTAAAGGGAATTATGTATGTGTGGTGAGAGAAGACTATAAATCATAATGGCCTTTGTACAATGTTAGTTTTTCTTTACCTTTACTCACGCAACCTACAACCATGCAAAAATATTTCTGTTTACATTGGTTCTGTTTAGGAGGAGAAATATCAGCATATGACCCCAAACCAATTCCCTTGTTTTTAAGCAAATGCTTACTCCCTAAAGTTTGATATGCCAAGTGTGTTTGCTTTCTTTGGTTTTCAGCCTTCTATTATTTTAAATATATATTTATATGTTACATATGAATACATATGAGTACAGCATATAACAACTTAAAACTGAAGCCGGATTCCAAATTTAAAATTAGAATAGAGAACAATCCAAGACTGCTGAGACCCTGTACAGACCGACCTGAAAGGCCAGCCTGGGAGCAAAGTCAGGGACCACATGACACATGCCCCAACTCTGCCCCCAGGGTGCCCTGATGCTGCGCTTCACTCCACAAAGCACATAGCATCATGGCACTCCTCCAGGGCTGCCTCCATAAGATGCAGTGCTGAATGAGCACCATATAGCTGCAGCACCACGGCTATGGTGCACTTTCCAGGGTGCAAAAAGGAGCCACTTTTTGCAAATCCTTTTTTGCACCCTGGAAAGGCCAGATTGGGGCTGTGGCATCCAGCTAGGAAAGGTATGTATAGCACCTGTCTCCCATTGATTTGACAAACCATGATTTTGCTGCTATAAATAATCACAAACATTTAATAACTGTCTTGCAAAATTCATTTCAATATCTGTTTTGTGATTCAGGTGAAGAAGGTCAGCTGAAGTGAAACTTCTCAGTGATCACAATAAGACAGCCTTCCTTAACTATTCATCAAAAAGACATTCATAGGTTCATCCCATACTTCTCTACTGCTTAGTGGAAATAAATCCATTTCTGAGGGTAGAGAAGTCTGCACCACAAAACTAACTCATTTAGATTTGGCTGTCTATATCTATACTTAAACTACGTATAATCAACATTGCAATCTGTTTTGAGGAATACTGGGACTTTTTTTTTCAGAATAACCTTTTCCCGTTTATAATGTTTTTATCTTGTTTCTTTCAATGCCTTTTGCATAATTTTGCTGCAAAATTAATAGCCTTATAG
Source organism: Sceloporus undulatus (assembly GCF_019175285.1). Lineage (NCBI taxonomy): Eukaryota > Metazoa > Chordata > Lepidosauria > Squamata > Phrynosomatidae > Sceloporus > Sceloporus undulatus. The sequence goes on from NC_056524.1 coordinate 239,526,615, forward strand.
TGAACAATAGAGATGGGCAAAGCCCAGAAAGACAAAGGCTGAAATGAGGTGAAAGGCAAATTCAGTTTTTCCTTCCACTAGAAGCCTCGTCAAGACTAGTTTTATCTGGTAATCCACTTTTAAACTTTAATCTGTAGGGGGGCTCTTTATGTTAGTTAATGTAAGCATAAAAAGAGCTGGAACACTAATCAGATTAATCATATTTTGTGAAACGCAAAAGCTTCATTAAAAGAGCCTTGTTTCCAAGCAACTCATTTCATACAAAAATGAAAGTTTGCTACAAAGGAAGGTAACACATAAATACACAAAGAAGCAATTCCCACCTTCATGTGACCTCATCAAATGGAATAAAAGCCAGAATGCCATATAAACTTAAAGGGGAGGAGTCTTGGGCAATTTTGCAAAGTGTCCTAATGTATCCTGAATTTTGAAAGTTTTTGCTGAACCCTGTTTAGAACTGGTTCCTACAAAAACATAAGCCTGTGTTCTCTTTGACTCACAGCAGCAAAAGCCAGAGTAGACATTTCTTTCATTCATAAGCATCAAATAATATGTTGGATGTTGGCAACTCTCACAAAAAACATGGGAGTGAATACAAGGCACGTTTTGTATGATAATCTGGGATCATAACTTTTCAGTTTTCCAGGAAACATCCTGTCAAAAGAATATGATTACTGCCACATATATGAAAAGAAGGACATTATATGTGGAAGTCTACTCTTGCATACCTCAAGACCGTGAGGTCTCCATTTGTGTAGTTCTACTCAAAAACTCTTAGACATTTTAGTCAGTAGGATTCTATGAATTTACTAACAAATGCATATTTTTTAAATATGATTTCATTTTCAAGAATATGCATGCACAGTCTAACCATGGTTGCTGTGGGTGGATGGTTTGTTGTTGTTATTGTTAGTGGCTTCAAACTCTACGTAATGTTACCAGTGGTAGTTTTACACCATCAGTGATTCAGATTCTATTCAAGAATTTAAGAATCAGTGAAGTAGTATTACACAATGTGGCATGTTCCAAGTAGTGTTGCCTTTTTGTAATTTTGAAATCTGAGAGCAATTCCAAATTGACTGACAAAACATCTGTTTGGAATCACCACAGATAGTCTTTTAATAGCATTATTTTATCATTGCTATTCCTACAATTAATTACATTCTGATAGTACATTTTGTTTCAAGACTCATAAAAATTAAAATTGCTAGACCAGATCAAAATGAAGCAAAATAATCTTGATCAGCAATTCTGAAAAAACTGAAATTTGCTTGTAATTTCTATTCTGGATATTTTCATACTTTCTTCAGGCTGGTTTAATTTTAAGTGAAAACATATTAGGACAACTACAGAGACATTCTAACATGCAATATATTATCTAATGTAGAAACAACTGATTGATTGGTTGGATAGATTTAAAGTATTTTTATCCCACTCTTGAACTGAGAGAAAAAAAATAGCTTCCAGATTTTAAAAAATGCCCTAAAAACAATGACAAAGCAGGAAGAAGAAAGCCAACCAAGATTCAGTTCTTAACATCAACAAAACATCTTACAAGAGCTAGAAAAGTAACAGTGCAAGGATAGTGGAATTCATTGGCACTCACCTTACTATAAGACCAATGGAATGGCTTATATTCTTTTTTCTCCTCTGCCTCATCCTGATGTTATGGTTGCTGCCAAATCACAGCTGAGCAAAGGAAGATTGAAAGGCAGTTCATTACTCAGGCAATCATCTACATTTCTCTGAACAGCTGAGGGATAGTTCATCAGTTTCTCCAACAGGATCTATTTTTTCCAACCACATATAATGAAGTGGGAGAACCCCTGCTGAATGGAAACATGGAATGTAATCATCCACTTCTGTTCAACAAATTGGAGTATCTGTTGTTGTTTTGTGAGCTGCCTTGGGTCCTTTTCTGGGAGAAAGGTGACATAAAAATGAAATAAATAATCAAACCCTACTTCATCACATTATATCTTCCTGGTCTAACTCTATATGCCTACCCATCAGCTTGTTTGTTCCTGTACTATATGCCTCCTAGCCTACTAACATCCCTTCATGTTTACTGATTTTACCTTCTTGCACCCTCATGTTATCTGTTGCAGCAGTAAACATTAAAATTCAAGCTGTGCCTTCAGATCATTCTGCTTTGAGATTTATCCTCATGTGGATTGGCCCCAGCATCCAATCCTGTCTCAGTCATGTTCCGTTATTGATCCTTTGTTCTTCAGATGCCCAGATTCTTTGTGCCTGCTGCAATATAAGCTGCATCTGGTATGGTACTCTAATGAGTAGGCAGAAGGTTATTATTTTAGTTATTTGAGGCCCTCTACAGACTGGCATAAAGAGCTGAGATGGGGGCAGAGTGGGTGTGTGGCGTCCACACACCAGCTACCCTAACTGCCCACCTGACCAGATGGTGGGTGGCACCACGTCACATCTTTGGCATAGCATTTTTATGTGCTGCACCAAAGAAGCAGTGAAAAGCCACCACCACCGAAGTAAAGGCAGCTTTTTGACACTTCAAAAAGGAGCAGCATTTTGCCACTCCTTAAGGGCTTAAAAAGCACCAGATCAGGGCCACAGTGTGTAGTTGCTGTGGTCCTGATCCTTAGGGGCCATCTGTTGAGTCCCTAAGTTGTTGAGATACCTTCCATGGGTAGAGATGTGAAAATCTATTGGTCCCATTTTCATTGAAATACTTCAAATTCTACTCACATTTTTTTAAAATTCCCCAAATAGAAATTTGTGTATATCTCTGAGTATATTTTCTCTGGGTGTATGGATTTTTTGCATGCCTTCTTTATTAAGTGCTTTTAATCATGCTGTTCAACCAAAAGAGCTTTCAGAATAATTTACAGATTGTGAATTTGTCAATTCCCTGTCATCAGGCTTACAATCTAATAACACACGACACACAAGGAAAGGGGGATGGCAGCCAGGGAGGGGATTAAGTCCAACATGTTGGCTTCTGTTATTTCTCTTGGAGGCCAGAACAATGGCAGTTGGTATGGAGGGAGAGCCTTTCATCATCCTCTGGAATCAAGGCATCATGGTGCTGTGCCTGGCTGCTGTTCTCTCCATTAGAGGCCAGAACAAGCACATTTTTTTCAGCTGCTGCAAAAATAATTAAAACATTGCCTGTTTTATATACATTTCCCCTCACTGACCAAAGTGTGTTTATTTGTATTTTTCAAAAACACACATTTTATTCATGCATTTTTTTCTATACCAAGATACCTTACATGCTTAGGAACATATGGATTTTTCAGGCAAGAAAAGCTTTATCCCACTCTCAATCCTATGGATCACAATGGATCTTCTATGACAAAAATAAAAATCCAGTGGATATAATTTCCATCCCATTCATGGTTTCCATATATTCCTCTGCAAATATTTTATTTCTGAGTACCAGAAGCTGAGTATAGATATTGGGGGAATGGGTGTTGCCTTCTTGCCCTGTTAATAAATTTCCTAGAAGGAACCAGTTGGCTGTGGTGTACTAGATGGACTTTTCTTTAGAACTCACAGGCCTCTTTAATTAGTATTTGAGGAAAAATACGTTCTTGAACTACAACCCCCAGAATTCTTAAATCAGAATGACCACTGGCCATGTTGCCTAGAGAATTCTGGGTTTTATATTTCGAAAAAGTCACATTTCCCAAACTCTGGGCTTTTCCCTTATATTGTCTTGTTCTTTTCAACATTATTTTAGCCCCATTTGCATCTAGGCTTATTGCTGAATTTAATGACCATATTGTATAAAAGCTGACATGGTAAATAAGACTTAATCCAGGCTCTGATGAAAGTGTGAAATGTTAAAATTGGATGAGTATAATTAGCTTATTGATGGTGTATACTTTATGCAGTCTCTGTGTTTTAGAAACATTACTGAACAAGCATTTTTATGGAGGTGGGGGGGGGAGATGTAACATTAAACTGGAACATTATATACTCAGACATGACCCTACAGTACAGAATTATTAATCCCATAAAACAAGCAGTAGAAAAAGAATAGCCAGGAAGCAAAACCCACAGCATACTCACATTTCATGAAATGAAAAGTGACACAATCAGAAAGGAGACTGCCATTTTCAAGGCAGGGTTTGTTTGTTTTTACTCCTCATTGAAATGAAATGAAATGACAAATGTTGAACCAATGGACAATGTTGAATAGACAACATTTTCAAGGCCTCCTCCTATTCACCTTGGCTATGGCAGAGTGCCTACATTAACTGCTGCCTAGGAGTGGAAGCAGAAAGAAGAAGGCCATAAGCACAGCAGTCATGAAGAAAGCATGACAATAAAAAAAGAGGCTTCTCAGCCATAGCAGATTTGGCTTGTCTTGACTCTGAACCACTGAGTGATCCAGGTTAAAGTGCAACCATTAGCACTGTACACTAAAAGTACCCTTTGCTGTCTAGTCTCCATAGGAAGGAAGTTACAGAGTCTAGAACAAGCTTGTTCCCACAATCCTATAAAATCATCATACGATGTTGTACTAAACACAATAGGACTTCTAAATACCTGTTAATTGAACTGAAATGGGACTATGTTAAAACTGATTATATATAATCCAGCCTTAAGAAATTTCCCTAATCTTATTGGAGTTCATTGAGTTCCTCCATAATTCATTATATATTTTGCCAGAGGATTCCCCAAAATTCATGTTTTTCTGTATGAAAATGCAATAAAATATCAGCTTGTGTTGAAATAGTAATAGCTGTATATCACACAGGAAATGGCACAGCAAGCAGCAATTATTGATCTTTTCAATTTTAGAACTGCAGCTCATTTTTGTACAAAGATGATTCCGGATAAAGGTAAACAACAGTTCTAGATGTAAAGTTGCAGACATCGTTTAAAAGGTGAAGCCCAGACTTTTCTCTCTGACTCTGATTTCAGTCTGCTTTATAAAAAAAAATGTACTGCCCTGCATTGGGATGGGTGTGCCTCTTTCCTTGTTTTATGTCTTCAGAGGTAAGGTTGTTTCACTCACTTCTAATTTGGGAGGCAGCCGGGTCCTATCACAAGGATTATGCCATGAAAGCCACTAGGCGAGTCCAGCCTGGCTGCAGCCAGGGCCCCTGGCACACTTCAGTGGCCATTTTTTTGCAGTCAGAAAGCTCCTGGTTTCAAAATAAGGCTGCCAAAGCACACCTGGGACCCAGACTGCAGATGGGCTGGACTCACCCGGCAACTTTGGTGGCAAAATCCTTGTGATAGGACCCTGCTGCCTTCTGAATTAGACTTCAGTTCGGAAGGAGTAAACCAGGTTATTTAAGCGGTGCAATAAGGTCATTTAGCAGCTCCTGCTAAATAACGTATCCATTAGCAACTACACTCTGTGAAAGAACAGTCAAGATGACACTTTAAAACAACAGCAACATGTTCTTAATATTCAGGGCATACATTTTACACAGGGCACAGAACTTAGCCAATGGGTCTGATAATCTGTCTTCATTACCAATTGCAACCATTTTGGCCATTCACATCTGGAAATTATACATACCCTTGAAAAAAATCCTTGAGTATCAGAGACTTTGTGTATTCTTGAAAGAAGACACCTAGCCAGCTGAGTATTCCTATCAAACAGGAGTTAACTAATAGGAGAGAATATGTTAAACTGATCACCATTATTGTCATTGATGCTTATTGATCTATTCTCTTCATTTCCCCCATTCATTAAGACTCGGGGTGTATTTTTTTTAAACTCCCTGTGTAATTCATGCTAAAAAAAATCTCCTCCAATGTGAAAAAACTTTGAGAAATATGGAAATATGCTCATGGGCTTGTGCAGAAGGAAAGGAAAAAAATGTTTTGTTTTGTTTTTTCACCTTTGTATGAGAGCAAAATGAGCAAAGATTTACATTCCTTTTCCTAAAATAACTGCATTCTGTAAACAGGAATATGCCACTTTTTCACACAATGTCCACCTTCCTTCTGGGGTAATTTCTCAGGGACAACATATCAATAGTGTACAAGTTGAAAGCCAGGAATGGAAAGTGCTGAATTAAGAAGTAGATGGCCCCTTTGCTTTTTAATGTTATCCTTTCCCCTATTCCCCACACACCAGACATCTGGGAATGGAAAGGTCATTCTTGTAGAGGCCTGAACCCTCCCTTGCATAGAAAGTTCCATGATGTCAAGCCAATGGTTACAAGTTGCCCAACCTTGCTCAAAACCAAAGCTAAAAATTATCTGGGCAACTCCTGTTTTTACTCATCTTTGGCTATGCTGGGCTGATGGATATTACAGTTCAAAAACTATAACAGGGCCACATATTCCCTAGCTCTGCTCTAGACCATTAATAAGATTCCTTGATGTGAACCAACTGCATGTCAGTACCCTTTGTATGTATAGGCTGTCCCTGACTGCATGTACCAAATCTACAGCTTGTTCTCGTAAGAGGAACATGGAACTGTTTTATAGTCTGGATAGGCTACGATACGATACGATAGGTTTTAAAACTTGTGCACAGGAATTATGTAGGATGTTATGGCCTAGAACAGACGGTCCTTTGCGGCACCCTCGTCACATGCAAGCGTTACCTGGTGGGCAGAGCACCGACATGCCTGGCAACCCTTGCATGTGATGAGGGTACCGCAGCTGCGGCACGCCCACCAGATGGGGCATGTAACAGTGATATCACAGCTATATTGCTTTCAGATGGGGAGCCGCAGCTGCGACATCACCGCCCCGGCTCTGGCACTTTGTGGCATTGCAGCAGCACTGCAAAAGGAGCCACTTCCAGGCAGTCCTTTTTTGCTCCGGAGCAGCACCTCACAATTTGGTTGCTGTGGCGCTCCTGTGGAGCAAAGAGAGGCACCGGGGAGGCGTCTCTTTCTGGCGGTCTATACCATGCCTATATTATGTTAACTGAAATTCCCCAGATAAATTTGCATTAAGATTTTTGTAGAGTCACTTGGAAATATCTATAGAAAGCTCCCATATATACAATGTTTTTTCCTGCATAACAATGGCCAAGCAACATGGTAGGAGGTACAGAAGGGGATTCAGCAGACCTCTATGTGGTGCCTGAGTTAGGTGTTGCACATCTCTGTCATATAGGTCCAACACACACTGTAGAAATAATCCAGTCTGAGACCACTTTAACTGCCTTGGCTCAATGCTAGGAAATTATGGGAACTGTAGTTTTTGTGAGATGTTTAGCCTCCTCTATCAGCCAGCTCTGGTGACACAATAAACTACAATTCCCAGGATTTTCTAGCACTGAGCCAGGTCAGTTAAAATGGTGTCAAACTGGATTATTTCTGGAGTATGTTTTGGACCATAGACTTATGTGTGTGTTCTGCAGCTTCAGGTAGTTTCCGACTTATGGCAACCCTATCGTTTCTTAGCAAGATTTGTTCAGAGGAGGTTTGCCTTTGCCTTCTCCTGATGCTTTAAGAGGTTAATTCACACTTTTTGTTGTTGTTGCTTTCTTAGCTGTATAATTGGATTAAATTTATTTTATTGTAATATGTTACTTTGTTGTTTATTATTGTTGTTGTTATTATTCTATAAAAACTGCTTTGGTGCCTAGCCCAGTGCTTTAAATGGAATGTGTAGTAACTTCGCAGTTGATGACTGGGTAAGTAAGTAAAAAAAAAAAAAAAGATGGCTATAATTAGAATTACAAGATATTCTGGATTTGCTGATGTTATTGTGTTTCTCATATTCTCCTTTATTTCCTATACAATGGGTTGAAAGACTTTGTTACAATTATCAGTTAAGAACCAAGTAAGCACACTACCATTTTTATGTCTTCATTCCTGTTAGTATATAAATAAGTGCTTCAAATGACTAAATTGCTTCCAAAGAAACAGGAACCATGTTAAACGTATCCCAGTGCTATTGCAAGGCTCCTACTGCAGTAGCTCCTGCTGTTTCATCTGGCCTACAGATATGTAAGTCCTGCTTCTAAACTTTTATTTCAAATTGCCACTCTAGGACATAACTTCCCACAGTTTTCCATATGCATTCCTTTTGTGTGGTGTGTTCCAGGACAAGATTACAAACAATTCTTTCCAAATTTGAACTCCAACCATGAAGAAATTCCAGCGCAATGCAGTGGTCAAGAATTAGACCAGAGTACTGAGAAAATTCATGATCAAATCCCTACTGACACTTGAAGCCCACTACATGTATTTCAGCCAATATTTGGCTTTCAGCTTCATCTACCTCAAACATCACTGAGAACATTAAATACAGTTAGGGCCATATTTAGCAGTAAAACTGAAAAATCAGAACTGTATATCTGAGAGTACTGTTGCTTGCACATGTCAGCACTTCAAATAGAGATGGAGTTGATGATATGGATGTATTCAAAATGCATTCATACATGCAGAATTTTATCCCGAGTTTATCCACATTGATATTCACACAGCTGACAATGCAAATCTTTCCAGAAAATGAAGAAAAAAATGAGTGATTATCCTGAGGGTTTTTTTTGGGGGGGGGGGGGGGGGGGGGGGGGGGGGGGGGGTTGGCAGCCCCCCTCCCAAACTTAATCAGATACATTCAAAATTCTTGTGAACAACACATATTCAGTGCACGTTATTACAGGATTATTTATACCTTCTGATTGACTCCTTAGAGAGAATAGAGTAGCCTCTCCATGGTGTCATTGGCAAGCAAATTTTTGAATAATCTGGCTGTGCTAGTCTAGTAGATGTACTTTATCTAGAATTGTACGGTATTGTCAAAGTTGTTGTTATTAATTGCCCTCAGGTTGACCCTTCTCTCATGGTGACCCTGTGTATGAGACATCTTATCCCCCACTGATCTGCATAGGTCCTGTGACCTGTCATTGAGTCTAGCCATCTGTCATGCACTCTTCCTCTCTTTCTAATTCCTTATACCTTTCGTAGCATTATTGATTTTTTTACTCATGAATCACTCCTTGTCATGGTGTGGCCAAAGTACAACAGCCTTGATTTGAACATGAAATCTTGGCTTCTGGGGAGATTTCAGGCTTAATATATTCAAGGACCCATTTGTTTGTTTGTTTGTTTGGCTATTCACAGTATCCTCAGCACTCTTCTCCAGCACCACATCTCATATGAGTTCATTTTCTTCTTATTCTCTTTCTTCATTGCCCAGCTTTCACATTCATACATGATGATGAGAAATACAATGGAATGAACAATTCTAATGTTAGTGTTCAGTGGAGCCATTAATGCCAAATGATGGCACCATTACACTTTTCCAGCGGGAGAAATGCACAGGGATGGCTCCATTACACTTTACACAAGGGAGAAGAACAGGAGAAGGATGCAGGCGTGTGATAATCTTTGGCCCATGATCATGTGATTAGCAGAGTTTATGGACAGGAGGACAGGAGAAGGACGCTATGCCTGTCATGTGATAATCTCCTGTGACTTGGCCAAGGTCACCCAGTGAGTTTTCCATGGATGAGGGGGATTCAGAACCTTGTCTCCAGAGTCCTTATACCCCACCTTTCTTTGAAAACCAGGATTCAAGTTGTCTTACAAATTAAAATACAATAATGAAATTAAATTATCAACAAAATTAAAAAACAAATTTAAACATACAGTTAAAAACGATAACAAGTAGTTTTGAAAATCAGCACAACTGAAACAGTGCAGCTCCTTCTTTAAAACCTTTGCTTGAAAAAAAATCAGTTCTCAAATGTTTGTAAGAATAAAAGTGGTTGAATTGAAAGAAGGATCTCTCCTGATGATCTTAGGGTCCTGACAGGCTCATATATGGAGATATTGCAAGTCAGATAGACCATAAGATGTATAGCTGTTTATAGATCATAATCAGCACTTGGGGATAATTAGGAGCAAACGTTTGCTGCCATCTTAACTGTTTTTTGAAATTAGTAAAGAAATATTAGGAGTTTCTTCTTGCCTTCCCAAGGGATCCCATCACCCATGGAATCTGTGTTACCCTGTGACAGGCTGGCAGTATACTTCATATTTGCATGAATCTATCCTAAGTTTGCATCTTGCAAAGTAACTTTAAGAAGCCATAAAACAGAACCAAAGTTTCTTCCTTTGTCATTAGTCATCTTATCTGCTTTGATGCAGTAGCCTTTGAAATAAGGAAATTTATGCAAACAAGATTCACTTATTTTTCTTCATATTTCCTGGGTTGTCAGCAGAACTTTCTTTAATATTAAGAGGAAGGGAATGGAAAGAGGCAAACTTTAGGAAATAAACTTGCATCATGTTTACAGCTTGATAAGACAGTGAATGGTGTTTGTGTTTTTCTCCAAAATCAATGTTATAATACTGATTTCTCCTTTCCCTCCTTTGTTTCCACTAGTATCACCAACATTTATATTTATAAAATACTTCAAAAAGTCAGCATTTTGATGAAATAATAATCCTTGACATGCTCATTGCTGTCATTGCTACAAAACCTAATGATGAGTTTAAAATCTAATTTGGGTGCATACATTTTTTTTTTTTTACTGAAATGTTTTGAAAGACATTTTTTTTATTTGTGCCAGATTTCCAAACATCTAGTTACAAATGATTCCACACTGATATTGGATGATGTCAAATAATTCCATTTATTGGGAAAGAACATGATGGTTTACTTTCTCAGATATTATTGTCTGCCCCCCCTCCCACACACACACACAACTGCCACCACCATTATTTCAAGCTATAAGCCAATTCAAGTCTTTACCTAAAAACATTGAAAAATTCTCATCTATGGAAGGATTTTGTAAATGCTGATTGTCACATTTCTATACTCAAGAAAACTAGCTTTCCTCCAGCAATTAAAAACAGGAAAAACTGGGTAGAATCCAGAGGTCTGCTCTCACAAGAGTCAATTCCATATGATGTTGTTCCTCACAGCTGTGGTAGGTGCGTGGGTAATGCAACCATATATTATTGCTGGGAGATGGACATATTGGTGAGGTGGGAAAGAGCTATACAGTCATCCCCAGTATAGTATTTGTCTACAACCACATGGGGTATCACCAGGACAGAGCCAGGATATTTTCCTTCTGAGGCAAGGACAAGATGGCACTACCTCCTCTGTCTGCTTTCAAAAACAGACAGAACAGACACTTGCACCTTACTTCAAAATTAGTGAAGGGACAACATCTTCTATTAGGACAGAAGTGTTGACTACTTTAATTAATTTATTTAAGTATTTCTGTATCATTTCCCATCCCACAAGGGGTTCCTGAGCCAATGAGTAAATAAAAACAATTAAAACAATACCAAGATAAGATTTTTTTAAAGAAAAAAACACATTAAAAACTACACAAAATACATGTTCATTTCTTGGGTATGGGGGTGCTGGTAGTCATGTATATAATCATGGGGAGAGCAACAGGGTTGTGTTTTGTTGGTTGATGATGTTATGTCTCTTCTTTGTGTTTTTTATAGATAAGCTCAATAAGGTTTTTTGAAAAAAACCATTAAAATACTCTTTCTAAAACTCCTGTAAGGAATGTAAGAACAATCCTAGAATCTAATTTTGAAACAATTAAAACAGTATTTTCAAATAACGAATGCCATGTGGAACAGCACTGTTCTGACAGAAGGTTATAAGAGATAGGTTTAGCTTAACTTCCTTGGATAGGAAGTTCTACAGTCAAAGCACTTCTACAGAGAAAGCCCTGTTGTGTGTACCTACTATTTTAAAGAAAACATATGAAGCTCTTGAAAATATTTATATATGATCCTGTATCAGAAAGCTCAAGGAATAAAAGGGCATTACTGCTATGCATCCCTTGCTCTGCCTTCCTCCCAACCACAATTTAAAGCCATGTGTATAATTAAAAACAAAACAAACCCAAACCTAATACTTTGTCATCAAACAAAGGTTTTGGGGCCCCAAATTTCAGATAAAGAGCCAGGCTTTTGCTCAGCACCAAAATAAGACCATCCTTGGAACTACTTGGTTTTCTAAGGGGAAGATATCTACCACCTGAGGTGGCCACTTCGCTTTGCCTCATCCTTGCATAGTACTGTGGGGCAGCAACAGAGCTTGATGAGAATCTATGTAAAGGGGGTTCTTAATCTCCATTCCATATTATATGTACTTTAAGTGCATTGTGCATTTGTTGGTGCCAAAAGCATTACTGAAATGAAGTCTATAAGCTTCTGAAAGTGGAAGCTTAGAGGAATAACACACACAAAATAGATAGATCTAGTTTCTTTCTTCCTAGTGAGTACGGTTGCAGTGCTGTTGTTTCTTCAAAGAGGAAACCCCCTCAACAACATAAAGATATTCACATTTTAAAACATAGTGAAATATTTTCTAATCTGAACATCCCTTTAAAAAGAAGAAGAAGAAGTAAAATCAATAAGTGGCATGGAGAAACTTCAAAGCAGGACCTCCTGTCAATGACAGAGGTTCTTCAGCAATGTAAAGTCTTTGAAGAAAGGCTCCCAGTGCTGGGAAGCCTTTGAAGTGACAGAAAGCAGGCATTTATAATTACAGAAAGGTGTGGTGTCCAGCAGAGATAGTAAAAAGATATAACTGGGGTATGTGTGGGGGAAGGTTGAGAGGTGGCATGGGCACCGCCTGACCCTGCTCACCAGTAGCCTAAAAAAACTTTTTAAAAATGAGAGGAAAAAAACCCTGCAAGGTCAACTTTGTATCCATCTGAAAGAGGCAATTTGCAAAAATGGGAGAGCTGGATAAGACTTTCGAACCAAATTATATTTGCAACACATGTTTATGAAGCAATCATCTCCCTTTGCCTTTAACACTCCAAAGCTTCCAATATACAGAGAGTATTCCCTTTATCTTCTGGTAGCTTTGTGTAGAAATAAGTTTATACTTTTTTTAAAAAAAAAATCCAGCCTTATCATCAGTTTCAGTTGCAAGTTACTTACTTCAGCAAGACTGATAATCTACCTATGCAGTGCAGAAAGGGAACCAGCTTTAGCTTGACACTGGAAAAAGTTTGGTTTTTTGGACTGTAAGCCCCAGAACCCCTCCCTCAGAATGATATAATGTGTTTGGAAAGTGTCCCTGGGGCAATTTTCACATACCACAGTTGCAGAGCTATGATTCTGCTTTAACTGTCATGGCTGCATCCTATGGAATCTTAGGATTTCTAGTTTAGGGAGTCACTATTAGTCTCCAGCAGAGAATTAAATAAAGATTTGTTCATGTGCATTCTCAAAAAGATGGTGTGATGTTTAGACATGGACAAGTGTTCATTCAACTGACTTAGGTGACAGAGGAAATTCAAATAAACTAATAGGGGTAAGATTCTGTGGGAAGAGCAGAATCCCAAGAGCAGAATGTGCATGTGCAGTGGGCTAGAGTCCAGAAATTCAAAACAAAAGAAGGAATGATGAATAATACCCATCTGCCACCTGAGGTGACCTCCTCACTTTGACACTTTGTAGTATTGTGGGGCAACAACAGGGCCTGATGTGGCTCTATTTGAAAGGGACATTAATCTCTATTGCATATTATACGCCATTGAAAACACTGGCCTCAATCCTACTAGTTAATCCCAACTAGGGTAGGCACACTGATTCAATTGCTGAATTGTGAATCAATACATATTGGGAGTACTCCTGGATTCATCTCTACAGTTATCATCTCAAGTGGATGCGATGGCCAGGAGTGCTTGGTACCAGCTTCGGCTGATACGCCAACTGCGTCCCTGCCTGGACTGAAAGGACCTTGAAACAGTAGTACACTCACTGGTAACCTCTCATTTAGATTTCTGTAATGCACTCTACATGGGGCTACCTTTGTACGAGGTTCGGAAGCTTCAGCTAGTTCAAAACGCTGCAGCCAGATTGGTTGCTGGAATTCCAAAGTCGGACCATATAACACCGGTATTAAGATCTCTTCACTGGCTGCCTATTAGCTTCCGGGCTCAATACAAAGTGTTGGTTATTACCTATAAAGCCCTACATGGCTTGGGCTCGAGTTACTTGACGGAGCACCTCTCCCCACACAATCCGCCCCGCACTCTCAGAACAACAGGGAAATACTTACTTGAGTACCTTAAGGTGAGACTGGTAGCAACTCACCAAAGAGCATTTACAACAACAGCTCTGACATTTTGGAATAAACTTCCGGAGGAGATTCGGCTTAGTTCCAGCTTGGACACCTTTAAGAAGGCCTTGAAGACTCATCTTTTCCAGTTTGCATACCCTCCTGACTCTTTGTAGAAAGTTATTCCCTGATGGAAGCTCATTTCAAGATGTTTAACTACGACTGATAGATTCTATGACTATTTTTATTTGTTGATTTTAAGAAATTTTATTGAATTGTATATGTAATTGTAATTATATTGTGGTACATTGTGGTATGTTGTAATATGTATTTTTCTGATTGACTCTGTAAACTGCTTTGATCTTGCTGGAAAAGCGGTATATAAATTATTATTATTATTATTATTATTATTATTATTATTATTATTATTATTATATGTAAATACATTTATGGAGTCAAGTGAGTTTACAGCGCTTTATAAATAAAAGTTAATAATAATAATAATAATAATAATAATAACACTCTAGTAGGGAACAACTATATAATTCAGACCAGTAGTACTTACTTCTGAGTAGGCATATATATGATTTCTCTGTAAGTAAGGATTCACCTGCTGTTGTGTTATTTTACTTATTGTGCTTCACTAATACCTTGTATTTTGTAAGCTTTGAAAAACAAGCCTTAAAAATAAAGAAGCCTGTCATATCTATGTATAACAATATGTGTAACTGTCAACCAATTATGAGAATGGAGCATATCACCTTCTGAAGCACAGTTTCTGTTTCTGAAGAGCTGAAGCACTATGGGTTTGGTTTTAGTATATCATCAAACGCTCAGATTTCCCTGTCCTAGGAGAGATGATATTTTACAATTTAGAACATGATCAAGGTTCTTTAGAACATTTTTTCCCTTTTCTAAAACAGGACAGGCAGAAACTCTCAAAGTAACACATCATATACCAGTGTCTCACAAAGACATTCTTATTTACCTCAAACAACAAAGAGCCTTCTGACATCTTGAAGAGAAACAAGTTTTATTTCCCTAAGCTTTCATGGACTGCAGTCAGAGATTTAGTTTTCTTACTCTCCTAAGATCATAAATGTTAAAACTGTTTTGGTGGAATCTGTGGAACATAGGGGGTTATATAGCATTTGTTAGGAAAATACTGGATGTTCCAGTCTTTCTGCTCCCATATGCTCCAGATCCACCATCCACTCCTCTCCTACTGCATTTTTGTGACTTTCACACCAATGCAGGACTAAACAAAGACTGAGATCCTACATAGTTGTGCATAACATAAGAGTTCTGCATACAGAATTCCATGATGGATCCCCTATCACCAGTCCCAGGACTCCCCATTAAATTATGACATTATCCCTCCCAAAGCCATGACTGGTGAATAGGAGAAAATAAGAGGGGATTGGACTGGTGAACTAATGGAGAATGGGTGAGGGGGAATTGGAGAAGTATCTGGCTATGTCCCCATATCTAGATGGAGATTAAGGACATCTTCTGCCAAGATCTACTGGGGATTTCTGCATATCTCAGAAGATGATATGATCAGTCTGCATAAGACTATGGAAACATAGTTGAACACTTTTCTAACACCCTTGACTTTCCACCAGCAATGGAATGGCTGCTGTGGATGGCTATCTCAATGACACAGTGATTCCTGGGGGCTTTGATTATTGCAGAGGGAGGAAGGGAATACCAAATTCTGCAATGAACAAAAGCATAAAATGGAATTACACTTGACTATGCCTATAATAGGATGCAAACCAAAGCCTTAAACTGCTTTTCTTTCATCAAAACTCCCTAATCTTGTCTTCTTATTTTAGAAATAAGTTTGCAGTTTGGATTGTTTCCATACCCATCCATTTAAAAGAAGGAACACTCTTCCTACCAAAAATTCTCCATTTAGCTGTAGGTTTCTTAATTACAGCCACCTCTATTCTGTATGCAATTTTCAAAATGATTGTCCTTCAGAACTCTAGGGGTAGGTACAAGGCAGATCATGGATTATTATTATTATTATTAAACTTTATTTCTATAGCGCTGTAATTATACACAGCGCTGTACAAAGTCGGTAAAATTAGGAGTAAATAAAAGCTTGGATCCACCTCTATTGATTCCTCCTCCTCCTCTATGCTGCACAAGAACTCTGTAGGTGCCAAAGCTTCAAAGAGATAGGGTCCAGCATTCAGACAGTCCCACTGAACTCAGAGCACTGCACATGGAGTAAATTACACACAAAAATGGATTCACCATCTTCATAGGAGCAGACCCATTGACCATCTCTGCGGCTCCATCATACCTGGAATCCATTTGTTTTGTCCCAACTAGAGTAAATCATTCAATCAGTTACTGAATGCTGAGTCAACATGTAGGTACTCTGATACAATGGCACTACTCTAGTCAGGACTAACGATAAGATTTAGGCCTATATGCCAATCCGGATGGCGCAAATCCCAACACTTCTAGCTAGCAATGGTGGGGAATGCTGGAAAATGCATATCTGGAAGGCTACATAATTCTTACACTTTCCCTAGGAAAATTAATGCTGGCTGGCATTCAGTGCTGCAGTTATGGTTTCAAAATGTGGATCCATAACTGTATTCAGTAAGACTGTGTAGTCTTACTGTAACACTATGTAAATACCACTCCAGCCCATCTTAAGAACCAGCTGCTGGATCAGAGAAAGGAGATCCTTTCAGCTTTCTAAAGGGACAGAAGAAGAATGATGTTTCCACTTCCTCTTACAAGCAAGACTGCAACAAGAACTTGTGAGAAGGGTACCACTTCTGATTGTTGGAGCCTCACTCATTGGCAGGAAGAAAGTGGAAACATTATCTTCCTTGTGTCTCAAGCAGAAGCTGAACAAAGCTCAACTGCTGACTCTTAAGGTGGATTGGAGGTTGTTGGGCTGGGAGACATTACAAAGTTATGGGACAAATCTGTTGGAGGTCCCTAGGTCACATTTTGTGAGGACCTCACAGAGGGCTTTTGCCATCATCGCCCCTTCTTTTTGGAATACGGTCCCTGTAGAGCTCCGCTCCGCTGCATCGTTAGATTCTTTTAAGGAAAACTTAAAAACACATTTATTTCGGTTGGCATTCCCACCTTAGTTATTTCATTCTTTTCTCTGCCCCTGTTTCCCTACTGACCACGGACCATTATAAATTCGATCATTTTCTCCATTTCCTGCCCTTGTTATATGTGTTTTATATTGATTCCTGTTTCCACTTCTTGTAGCAATGTTTTTAACTCTTATATTGTAATTGTTTTTATCTTGTATTGTAATGTTTTAATCCTTTGTAAGCCGCCTTGATCATCTCTATGGAAAGGCGGGGTAAAAATAAAAATTATTATTAATTATTATTATTATATGTAATTAAACAGCCACTGCAGAATATCGATAGATATATTTTTGACATTTCCCAAACTGCAAAGGTTGAATAATAATAATAATAATAATAATAATAATAATAATAAAATATTTATTTCAATCCTGCCTCTCCCATTTGAAGAGCGAGGTGGGTAACAACAAGGAAAATTCTAAATACAAAGTCATAGAAAAATAATAATGTAACAGTCCCTGAAAACCCCCACCCTTCTACCCTCCCTCCCATCAATAAAAATAATAACAATAACAATATTTAACTGGAATAATATCATTTAAAACAGCTCAGCAAGAAGTGACAGCAATATCACAATAATGGGCAATAATGAGGGGGGCTGATTAACATGGGCAGTTGATTCTGTTTTAGGAGAGGTTAGTCTGGAAAGGCTTGCCAGAAGAGAGTCGTTTTTATTGCCTTTTAAAAAGCTTCAAGAGATGTGATCTGACAAACCTCCTCTGGCAGATCATTCCAGATTTTTGGAGCGGTGGCTGAAAAGGCCCTCCAGGAAGTCACCACCGGTCTAGTTTTTCCTGACTGCAGTAAGTTCCTCCCCGAGAACCTGAGTGTGCAGGAAGGATTATATGAGAGGTGGTGTTCCTTCAAGTAAACTTGTATAGGTACAAAGCAACCTAAAGCAATTGTTCTGAAATTTAGAGGACTTGGTTCCCTCAGAAGAGACAAATATCACTTTAAATGTAATCCAGTTCTATTGAGAAATAAAACAATTATTACCAGTTTATTTGTTTAACAATCAAAGTGTATGAAAGTGTGTGGTACTAGCCTCACCCTGCACCTGTTTGTATGAAATTTTACAGGTGCACACCCATGTTCGGGGGCTAATATCACTGCAGATATCAATCAGAAAAAAACGTTAAAGCTAATTAGTGCTTTCCTATGATAGCCAAATCAAACCCAGACCCAGCATTTGTGTTTTCCAGGCTGCTGAATCTGGGTTGGTACTGAATCTTATAGTCTAATGTTTGTAGCATAGCCTGATATCATAGTGCATGGGCATTGGAGCCCTAAAATTTTACAGTGAAGACTGGCATAGAAATCTATTAATTAATAAACAAATGGAACTCTGACACAAAGAACTTTCAAAAGCACATTCTCTCTAACTCTTCTTCCTCACTCCTCACTCCCTCTTCCTCTCTTTTTAAGCATGCTTTTTTCTTTGAACTCCAGGCAAAAACTGAACTGTAAAACTACAAAAGATATATCAACACTTTTAACATGTGTAAATCAAAGGAAAAAAATAACTCCTCATTGGGGGATAACTTTTGGTAATTTCTAATGTTATGTTAAAGTTCATATACTTGCTATCAATGGAAAATCAATGAGAGCAAAATCAATGAAACTTAAAAGGGCTTAACCATGCCTGGATCACACACAAAGGGAAAACTGACATAAGCATTATTGTAAAACAAAAACTTTAGAAACAAGGAGCATTTTCAAATTGCTTTGCCCATTTACTGAAGTTTGTTTAAAGGATCTTTAATTTTGTAAACCAGAAATCCACCAGATATAGAACTTTATTTTTGATACCTTGATAACTTTACTAAAAAAATTACCACTTCTTTCTGCAACCCATACTTGAATAAAGTGCATACAAGCCCACCTTTACCCATCTTCAATGATACAGTATTCTATCTGTTCATCTTGCTCTCAAAGTTCTATGTCAAGGGACAAACCATTCCAAGTTGATAATGCAAGCAGAATATTAACTTTGACTTCTACCTGACTTTAATGTTGTATTGGCTTTTAGAAATCCTCAGCTAGTGCTCTGGCATGCCATCCCTCCCTAGTTTGGTCCACACACCTATCTCTAGCAACCTTAATCAATGAAGCCTACACTGGAATTTGACTACGCATTTGAACCATGCATTTGTTTCAGTTTCCTGACAGCCAGTTTCCTTCTGATACCAGGAACTGACTGTCTGTTGAGGAAACCAGATGAGATCTTAATGAATTCAGACATGGTATGAAAAGGTTGCTTACTTGGATTAGCTCCACTGAAACTGATTGAAACAGGAATGGAAACAGAAGAGATCCAGAATTATAAAGAAATTCAGATAAATTTCTGAATAAAGGCAAAGATATTTGGAATATATATTTTAGTGGATCAGCATAGAGAGCCAGCATGGTGTAGTGGTCTGAGTATAGGACTGCAAATGAAGATCAGCATTTGATTCCCCACTTGGTCATGGAAACCCATTGGGTGACCTTGGGCAAGTCGCACACTCTGAATCTCACAAGACCACATGATAGGTTAGCCTTAGGATGACCCTAAATCAGAAAGGATGTGAAGGCATGCAACAACAAGATCTGCATAATATAATATAACCTATGTCCCTCTATTTTAGTTTCATGACATATCAGCATTACAATGCAGCCAGATGGTGCCTGGGAGACCCTCTCTCCCCATCCCCAGTCAATGTTTGGTTGTGGGAGTGCATCACAGTGATATAAAGCTGTGATTCCATTGGAAGGGAGTTGCTGCACAGGAAGGTACTGGATAGTTCAACCCACAATGACTAATGACGTACTTATACCTGTGTAATGGGGATTACAACAAGTTATGCCACCAACAGGATTCCTGCCCAAACAAGGAGACTCACCATGCAGTCTAGATGGCATCTTCAAAGCCAAACACTTAGGCCCTGTGCAGACTGGTACTTTGGGCTGGGCTGGGGACAGAGATGGGGCATAGTGTCTACATGACACATGCCCTGGCTCCACCCATGACGCTCTGCACCACACCACACAGTGCATGGCATCACAGTGCTCCTCCAGCACTGTGTCTGCATGATGCAGCACCGAAGAAGCACCATATAGCCACGGTGCTGCAGCTATTGCACCCTGGAAAGGCCAGATCAAGGCAGTGGTGTACGGTTGCTGCACTCCTGATCTGGCTGAAAAAGGGGCAGGTCAAAGTTGCCCCTTTGGGGCTGTTCCCACAGCCCCTTAGTCTTTTATGCTTGCATCATAAGCATAATACTGGTGGTTTGATTGTAAAGCACAGGGGCCTGATAACTTCAGTCAAGTACACACACGCAAACATAGACATACACAGCAGAGCTTCATGTAATCTATTTTGGAAGGAAAACTCTAGATATACATTGGCACAAATCATTCAACTGAAGCACCTGTTTACATACAGTAGGTGAAGAAGAATGACCCTACACTAAGCTTAGTGAGCTCAAGTACCAGATTCTGGGAGACACAGAGTAGTATATGCCATGTGACATGCCCTGAATATGGCATGCAGCAGTAAGGTATTGCTGGTGGGAGTTGTATATCCTGTGTGACACATCCTATGTCCCCTGAGTAAGTCTGTTATTTTTGGTTTCACCAGAAAATACTGTTCCACCATCAGTTTCGACATAAGATTCACTGTTCATCCATTTCATTTCATTCACTGCAATGGAGGGAGGCATGTCTTATAACTTGGGGAAGAGCCATGCCACAAAGGCTATCTAGGACTATCTATCAAAGGACTAGCTAGTCCCATCATCCTCTTCACATAGCAGCCAAGAAGATGCAGATAGGAACCATAAAATGTGATCTAACAAAACATGGGTTTATATGACTGTAAAGTGTACTTGCATAGTACATAGTCACCCACCTGGTATGTGTGAAATGACAGACAAATGTGGCATGAATGACAGAGAATATAGTTTTGCGTAATTATGGGATTGACTGAATGAATGAGATAGTGAAGTAGATGAGTGTAGACTGGTTGACAGAATGAAATAGTCAGTTTATATCCCACTGGGATAAAGGCAGTGTTTTATTTATAAATAAATAAATGTGTGGTGTGAGGACATGAGTAAGAATGAATAATATACCACCACCATTTAATATATAGATTATCAATAAAATAATGTTTATCTGTAAACAATAAAATATTTCCTGCAGGCTATTAATTTGTGCTACATCATAAAAAGGAGGAAGGGAGGAGGAGGGGAAATTGGAATGTAGCAGCACCTTTGAAGACTAACTAGGTTTTATTTTAACATGAGCTTTTGTGGATATAAACCCATTTCTTCAGATGCAGTACAGAATGATATCCAAGCTTCAAGATATAGGGACACATCTGGTGTTCTTAACCTTGCAGGCTCATGGATAAATTTAAGGAGGACCATGAATTTGAAGTATACTAAAATTTATTTCAGTATAATTGGTTACCATTGCAGTCCTACGTGCTTTATTTTATACATTTAAAATAATCCTTCTGTGAAAGGATCCATAGGCTTCACGAAGGGCTCATGGCACAAAAAAAAAAAAAGAAAAATTAGGGAGTAAAAGACTAAAATCCCCCGTACTAGATGGTGGCAAGGAATAAAGTATAATTATATAACGTCCCAAGGCAATGCATAATAAAGTAGCATTTATCTTCTTTGATAAACTTTGGGGTTGTTCACACAGCCCAGAAGGGGCGGCCTCCTGCTGCCCCTTTTAAAGCTGGATCAGAGCCACGGCAACCTCACACCATGTCCCCAATCCAGTCTTTCCAGGGTGCAAAAAGGAGCTGCAAAAAGGACATGATAGCCACAGTGGCTTGGCTATGCGGCATTACTTCTGTGCTGCTTCGTATGGGTGCAGTGCTGGAAGAGCACCATGATGTTGTGCCCTGTGTGGAGTGGCATGTGGCATCATGGTGCCGGGGGGGGGGGGGGGAATCGGGGAATGCATCATGAGGATGCTACGTCCTGACTCCGCCCCCATGCTGGCCCAAAGTGCCAGTCTGTATAGGGCCTTTGTCTACTCTTTGTTCCTTATCATAAGGGATATGTGAGAAGAAGCTAATGCTCAGTGGTATCACCACATAAATTACATATTTTTGCTATTGAGAACTTGATCTGGATAAAGTTCTTGATGGCAAAATAAACCCCCAAGGAAGAGAGGATAAAGGTGTTTGCCAAAAGAAATGTATTGGAATCCAGCAGTTAATCCTGAAAAAAAGTAGATCAGGTAAAAAATAGTACCCGTGGAGAGGATCAAGGGAATGTCACAGTATCTTGTCCTTTGCCTTATACTTGGGAGCACTAATTTCTGTCTATAGGAGATGTATGAGAGGCTAAGAGAATCAAGGACTATTACCTGACAAGATATGAGTTAGGCATGGAAGCTAAGTCAATAAAAACATTCTGTAAAGAATGTTGAATAAAAAAACCCCAAACAGTATGTAGAAATGAAAAAGCCACAGGCAAGGAGTTCTTCAGCCTGTAAAGAAAATGCTGTTTGTTCCACTGAGTGTTGTCTGTCTGAGGAGTCTCTCTGGCAATTTGCCCATCATCAACAAGAAGATTATGAGGTCACACAGCAGATATTTTCAATTCACTAACTTTTACAGCAGACCAAGGTACCTTTAATTAAAACAACGATAATGTTTTATACTTACAGAGTGCTTTACATGCTCACAGCACTTCACAGCTACTGGCTAATGAAGTTTCACAACACCCTTGTGAGGGGTTAACTTCATCTCATGTACAACAGAAGTGGCCCCATTAAGAGCTGAAGATCAAAGTTTTCCAGCTCCTTGTAACATCTAATTACATAGACAGACCCTGTTAAATAAGAAGAGGCTCACTGGTAAAGTTGCTCGTCATTGAAAGCTACATCTGAAATCAAGTTCCTCTGTTAGTAAAGAAACTTAAATTTCTAACAGTGACCCCAATTGCATTTGTAAAGCTACCTATAATTAATAAAGGAGAAGGTATTATTTTGTACCACTGAACCATTTCACAAGTGGCCACACTCCAAGAATACATGACAGGTTGAAAGTCAGAGCAATATGAGGAAGACAGTAATTAATGCAAGAATAAGAAGACTGGTGATAGGCAAACGCCCCCTGGCATGCACAAATATTCCTCAAATTAGCAAACTGATCACTTTAACCTATAAGCCAACTTCTTGGCAACAGTTACAGAACTTGGAAAAGTTACTTTTTTCATTACAACTCCCAAAAACTTCAACCACTATAGCTATTGTCCATGCTGGCTGGGAAATTCTAGCAAATGTAACTTTCCCAAGCTCTGCTTCACTGGGAAGTCCGGGAATCTTATCAGCTTATCCTTTTCCTTCCCTGTCTTTCCCCCAGTTATCTGGCAGCATAACCTTGTGAAATCTGTTCAACTATTGAGGCCCAAAAGTGCATACTGCCTCTGTCCTTTATAAAGAACATAGTTCAACCTTGGGCTTATAAAAGTTACTTAGGCCTGTTACAGACCGCCAAAATAAAGCTGCTTCGGGTCTCTTTGGAGGTATGTTATTTAAATGATGCATGGGTCCTAAGAGTCCAGAGGTCGTGCCAAAGCCACACTCTATACCAGAGTGCAGCTTTGGTGCAGCTTCCGGATTCTTAGGATGCATGCATCATTTAAACAGCATACCTCCAAAGAGACCCGAAGCAGCTTTATTTTGGCAGTCTGTAACAGGCCAAAGAAAAAAGAGAATATTTCCAAACAGCTAGCAACAAAAGAAACTACAGTCACTCCTCCATTTTTGTGGGGGATCCATCCTCCCCCCCGTGAAAATGGAAATCCGCTGATATTCAAGCCTGATTGGCTTGAATAGCAGTGTGGCGGGCACCTGCAGACACACCCCATGGGCATGCGCCCCATTTTAAGTCCCTCCATTTGCCCCTCGCGAGTAAGTAAGGGATGCAGATTCCAAGTCTGCACAAATGTAGGGACAACTGTATATGGGAACGTGAGAAGTATTTCAGCATGACCCAAGTTTTCAAGCGTATGCATTCTTCTCTCTTTTCCTGTTACTAACAACAACAAAAAATTCAGTGTGTATGCCAACATGTCATCTTTGTCAGATTCCTTTTGCTGTTGTTGCTTTATATTTTGCTAGAGAACACAAGAATCAGCGTTATGAAAAATGTATGCTGTTGTCAAGTACATACAAGTAATTTCTGTGAAGTGTTAACTAAGAAGGACTTAGCTGCCAAATTTTTAAGTATATATTTGTTTTTAAGCATTTTTTTATATTCATTCTTCTGTAGGAATTATCAAAATATGATAATACGGCTTTTCAAATTCTCGCTTCAAATGTAATCATCTAACCTGAGACAGAGCATTCTTGCAAACTAAGTAATTTTCCTTATATCCATCAAATTTCAGCGGTCTCTTGGAATTTGGAGTCTCTTTTAGGGACTACTGATGTCTCTGAAAGAAACAGATTTTTCCTTGAGTTTCCACCTTCTTTTTAAAATTCAGTCCAGTCACTAATGAATTTGCACTTGCCAATTTCTTGAACTATGTCATTATCATCATCATCATCAGCAGCAGCAGCAGCAAAATCTTTTTGCAAAAGATAATATTAACCTAACATACCATACTATAACTTAAATCTCAACAGATCAGAACAGTTTGGATTACAATTATATGACAATTTATAAAATGGATACATGTAAGTGTAATGCAAGATAATTAGAAGATAATGTTCTTGTGTTGCACATGAAGAAATACTGTAATAGGCAGGGTCATTTCCAGAGAAAAGAGAGTGATGTGGATTCTTATTTATTTCCCCCAAAATGAGAAGTTACACACCCTATATAAAACATGGATTACATAATATTATACATATCTGTGTATTCTATGCCCACCGTGTTTTGAAATCTGCTTCTGAGGTTCACAACCTAGCTTCGATATGAGCATCTATACAAGCTTAAGAACAATGTGTGCCTGCATTGATTTGGTTATGGGGGGGTTGGTCATTGCAGAGGTTGGGACAGTGCTTCCTTCTTATCCGTGGATGGGGAGAACCATGGGTGCTCAAGCCCATATTAGTCAATGGGTGGCAATGTCCATGAACCTGTATCAGTATGTGCATAGGCTAATTGGCTAAAATTCTATGTTCACTATGGGGAAGGGTAATCCATGGGTGTTGTAGTCCAATGAATGGCTAGCTTGCCAATATGGTGGGCTCTCTGTATTGACTTTGTCACTCTGCAATAACCAAAGCCCTCCCCACCCTCTAGACTCACTGCTTCACTGTGATCGTCTTCCATCCATGGTGATTCAGTGGCTGGTAGACAGTGGGAGTGAGAATGGAATCTGAGATGCATCTGGCTATTCCCTTATAGCCAGATGGAGAGCAATGAGACTCATCTGATGAAATCTCCAGAGGATCCCAGTGAATTTCAGTGGCAGATGTAATTGGTCTATAGAACATAGCCAGACACTTCTCCAAATCCCACCTAGGTATGCAGAGGAATTTCTGAAAGCAAAATTTTGTCATAAAGTTTTATGACACCAGATAAATTCACAAGACATCACCAGATTTTTGTCTTAATGTTCAATGCTATTTTAAAAATGCACAATCTGATAAATCTTCCATATTTCAACTGTTTTATGGTGAATTTAAATAAATCTACTGGGGAACATGTGATAAGATAATACTATACCAGCTTCTATCCACACTGATGGCACTTTGTTCAGATAATTAAAAGGCTCTTTCCATGATGGATAGAGATGATAGCATACTAGCATTTTAGGTAATTAAGCATTGCTTTCATATTTGCATCAACAATCAAGTGAGAAATGTGACCACAAAAAACAAAAAAACAAAACAAAAACAAAACAGCTCTTACTATTACTGAAAGATTTGTCAACTGAAATTCAACATTTATATAAGTGAAGCTTCCATTTTTAAAAAAGTGCAAGTTCATTTGAGCCTATTAACATACAACAGAACAATAGGCATGTTGCCACATTTGGTACTGAATTACTGAATTCCCCATTTGAAGCTCTAACTAGGAATGGAAATAAAATTTTCAAATTTTCTTGTGTTTAATGATGAAGTGTGTCTTGACAGAAGAAACATCCCATGGGGAGGGGGAAGCAACAGCTATAATTTTATTTATTTATTTATTTATTTATTTATTTATGTGACTTTTGATGAAAAGTTCACTTTTTATTTTATTTTATTTTTTACACAGAACACTTTGAGTTAGGGAACGTCTTTGCACAATGCTCAGTAATTTCGGCAGTATAACCATTGCATTTTGCAAGAAATTGGATAAGGCCCTGCATTGTCAGTCTGCTGACAGACCTCTGTTTGTAATAGGTTAGATGAAGAAAAACTATTTGAAACACAGTCTAGACAAGACAGAAGTACTCACTATCATGGGTCCTGATCTGAGGCTGGTGGTGTGTCAACCAGTTCTAGATGGAGTCACACTCCCCATGAAGACTGTATTCCCAGTATAGGAGTGCTCCTTGCTTTGTGTATCCAAATGGTCAGGAGTGATTGTTATCAGCTTTGGCTGATAAGCCAACTGCGCCTCTCCCAAGAATTGGAGGACCTAAATATGGTAGTACACAGACTGGTAACCTCAAAGCTGGACTTCTGCAATGTGCTCTGCATTGGACTATCTTTATATCAAGTCTGGAACTGGTTCAGAATATGGCATCCAGACTGGTTATAGGTACATCCAGGAGTGATCACATAATACCAATCTTAAAATCATTTCACTGGCAGCCAATTAGTTCCCAGCAAAAGAAATTTTGGTTATTACCTTCAAAGCCCTACATAGTTTGGGTCCAGATAACCTACAGGATCACCTTCTCCCATACAATCTGCCCTGTACACTGAGTTCCTCTCAGATATGTTTGCTCCAACAAGCCAGGACTAGACTGTCAACATTTTCCCAGAAGACCTTTATGTCTGCTGCCCCCAGACTGTGGAATGACCTGCCAGAACAGATATAACAGCTGAAAACATTGTCTGTATTTAAAAGTTATCTCTTTTGGCAGGCCTTCCCACTCAATTTTAAATCATGACTTTTTTATTTGAGTATATTTTAATGGTTTTATAGTATTGTATTTTGACTGTAGGTTTATGTGTTTTTAACTGTGTTTTATATTTTAACATGATATACCCCACCTCAATCCTTAAGGAGAGGGGGGAAAGAAACAGCAACAATTATATGCTAATATACAGTTTCCTACAAAATGCAATGGTTGCCCTGCAGAAATTATTTGCCATTGTGCAAAGACATTCCCCAACCAATAATACCATAGCAATTTCTTCCAATGCCAGCCTAAAAAATATTACTGCTTAAGCCATACATTGACATAACTGAAGGGTTTCTAAGATGCTGCAGATCAAGAAGCTGAGAATTGGTGACTGCCGCACTCTCCATGTCACGAGGTACATTGAGACAGACAACTGGAGAGATCCCCAGGGGTCCTACCACAGCTGCTTGTACTACAGTCATTCCTCAGTGCTCTGATCGGCAGACCTCAGAAACTCTTCAGTTATGGTAATGCCTGGATTAAGAGGTACATTTTGGGGGTTGTGTTAGGTCATTCACAACCATAAACATGAATATCAAAAGTTATGAGACTGTAAATCCAGTTTATAATCTTGTAAATATAGAACAGAATGCAGACTTTTTTTGTATGTGAAACAGTGCAAAAAGCCTTTTGTGGCTGATTCTGCACTGCAGAAATAATCCAGTTTGATACTACTTAACTGTCATGGCTCAGTACTTTGGAATCCTGGGAATGGTAATTTTGTGAGACATTTAGACTTCCTTGTCAGAGAGCTATGATGTCACAGCAAACTACATTCCCGGAATCTCATAGCATTGATACATGGCAGTTAAAATGCCATCAAACTGGGTTATTTCTGCAGTGCAGATACAGTCAAATACATTTTTACTTAATAATCATTTTTACTTACGCTCAAACATGTGAAAAATAATTTAAAATATACCAAAATTCTTGTACGATCCACCAGTGGTGAGAGATTTTTGTTTTCGTTTTAACTGTGCATATAGCAGTGAAATCAATGAATATTTGCATATCTTATGCTAACTGACTTGCTGTTGATCATTGTGTTGTGTTTGTATTTGTTGACTTTGTTCAGATTAAATAAAATTTTCATATATAATTCTTAAAACCTACTTGTGATGCTATAATATATATTGCATTTCACAGGAAAACTATATATTTTTAATTTTCCTGTCTCTCCAGCATCAGTGAATATAACACAGACTTAGCAATGCATCTCCTGCTTTAAATTCCTTCTCTATTACTGTATATTGTGTACTAGTTGGTGGTAAATTGTAAATACAGTTACAACCTGTGGAGATCTTTTTTAAAAGTGTTTAAAAGGCAATTTAAGATTCCAGTCAATGGATTATTAATTTACTTCAGATTTTGTGATTTATAATATTCTTCTGAGTAAATCTGTGTGTGATTGTGTGTGTGTGAATGCATTTTCATTTATAGTCATTTTGTGGAAATTGACTGTTGTTTTTTTTTTCCCTCCAGAAAAAAAGTGCATTGCCTGCTATGCATCTTTTGCATTCACACTCCAATTTGTAAAATCAGTTTGTTGACAACAAATAGGCATCAATTTGTTGTTCCTTTCTGCTTCTTAATGTGTCTGGTAGCTGCTGTGAAGATGTTGTCCATAATAATACATACAGGAAATTAGGGAAATAATGAGCAAATGTATGGATGCTGATTTCTCACAAAAAAGCACTCATTAACCCACAAGATCATGAGCATAAATCCCTATGATTTGATCTACTAAGGGCTATCCTTGCATATGAGCAGGGTCTCCCCTGACCTTGTCGAACTGCCACATGTATGATGGAGGATGATATGGCCAAGAAAGTCCTTGTTCAGCATATAGAGCAGCAGTACATATATAGAGAAAAAAGATGTCAGATGCAACCAGATTTCAGGAGGCTCTTCATCCACCACTACCCACTGATATTCTGCATGAAGAACTTTAACATACATGCTGGGAAATGCTGCTATAATTCTACTGAGTCTGCAATCCATGCTGCAAAAAGAGTTGGAGATTTGTACAGTTAGTACTGTGTAAATCCATGCCCAAGAATCATCCAGTCAACACTGCAAAACCAGCTTCTCCCACTGCTAGGTTTTTGGTAGCTGACCACCCCAAAATGGGCCAACCTTGTGAAAATTTGTGCAAAATGACCAGCTGTGTGAGACTGGTAGAGTCCATAGGCCCAAAGATCATTGAAGAAAACCACAGTATATGCCAGGAATGTAGCGCCTGCTCGCATAAATATCTCTCCACAGAGCAACACACAACAACACCTTGAGAATATGCAGGCCTGTGACTAACATTGTCATTTTATTTATTTTCTCCTCCTGTATGACTTCTTAACACCTTTGCCTGCTGAAAAAGCCAGTGGAGCTTCAAAATAATGCATCATATAAGTTTATCGCACAGCCTCCAGGGTTGTGATGGGGACGTGATGAAAGGAAGCAGGATGGAAACCAGACTGGGTGAAGAATGCATTTTACTGCACAGGAGAACACCGCTGCCGGACATTGCCATTACGTTCCACATCTGTCCCAGAGGGGGTGATTTTCGAGAATGCTTTTGAACAGTTCTCGAAAATAGCCCCCTCTGGGACGGATGTGGAACGCAATGGGAATGTCCAGTGGCGGCAGCAGTGTTCTCCTGTGCTGTAAAATGTATTCTTCACCCCATCTGGTTCCCATCCTGCTCCCTTTCATCACAGCCCCATAATGACCCCATCACGACCCTGGGGGCTGTGTGATAAACTTAATATATTTTATGCATTTTGGTTGATATTACTGTTTTGTGGATTTTGGATGATATTATACAGCCATATAAAGTATGTGTGCCACCCCATTTTCAATCTCTTCTAAACTCCACACACTACGCCTATCCATTTTAGTCACTTTGGCTGCAACTACTTCAGAATTAATGCAGATAGACACACTTTAACTGGCATAGCTCAATGCTATGGAATTCTGGGATTTGTAGTTTATGAGATATTTAGACTTCTCTGCCAGAAAGCTCTGGTGATACAACAAACTGCAGATTCTGGGTTACCGTAAGATAGTCCCATTACTGTTAAGAGACATCAAACTGCATTAAATCTGCAGTGTGGCCTTCCAGATTTGGAAGTAAGATTATTCCATGTGGCCACCCAAATTACCTTATACTGGAAAACTGAAACCCCTTGGATGTTTCTGAGGGCACGCTTATCCATTAGGAGGGTGTATGTAATATTTTCTGTCAATGAATATTCAGAGTCTGCCTATTGGGCAGCAGAGTCCCTGCTTCTGATTATCAGGTAAGTTTGTTGAGGCTTCTAAATTACTTAGTGAAGACACAAAACAATTTGCAAAAAGCTCCAAGACCATGTTTTTAGACTGGGAGAAAGGGGAGTAAAATGGGAAATGCAATTCATTATAAACACATATAAAAGGTTGCACACTGGGCCAAAAACATTCCAACTTCATATACAGATTGATCTGGCAGAGGCTGACCAAGAAATTAATCTTTGGGCTGTGGTAGATAGCACAATGAAAATGGTAACCCAGCATGCCACTGTTGTAATACAGGCAAAATTCCATGTTGAACCTAACTGGAAAAAGAGTTTAAAGAATACTGCCAATAATGCCTCTATACAAATCGATAGTGTGATCACAGCTGTAATACTATCTATAGTTCAGCTCATTGGACCTAAACAAGAGAATATTTTAGAGGTGAAAATGTTGCAGAAAAAGCCAACTGTCCTATGAGGAAAAGTTGCAACATTTGGAGTTGCTTAACTTGGAAAAAGTAAAAAGGGACATGATAGAAGTACATAAAATTATTTAAGGTATGGAGAAAGTAGATAGGAGAGAGCATTTCTCTTTCTCTCATATTATTTGAACCTGGAATTATCTACTAAAGCTATACAGTGAGAGATTTAGGAGACCAGAGAAACTATTTCTTCATAATGAAACTGGGGAACTCACTGTGACAAGATATAGTGGTGACTGTTAACCTGGATTATTTTTAAAGGGCATTGGATAATTTCATGAAGATTTAGCCAACCAGTGGTTGTTAATCAGGATAATCATATCTTGGTAATAGAAGCAGCATACCTCTGTGTATCAATTATGGGAGGGTTGGATGGGAGGATGCTGTTGCCTTCATATCCTGCTGACAGACATTCCCTAGGCAACTGATTGATCAGTGCATGAATAGTGTTATTCTAACCGAATTGTGCCCATGGACCTTTCTTGGAAAATGTTGAAATTTCATCGCAACGTAGCATTTTCTATGCATATTCCCTGCAGTTGCAAAACATTGTTGGAATTGGCTAAAAGTACACCTTCATGTTAACCCCCCCCCTACCCCACATTTGCATGTGTCCAAACGAAACCCCCCTTTTTGAAGCCACAATATTGAACCCCCCCCCCCCCCCGTGGGTCTCCCTTTATAAAAGCCCCAGGAGTACAGTGTAGTTCAACAAATTCCTGTGTTGAATAAATTTGCTTGCTTTGGCATATCAACATTTCCTGAAGGCACTGTTCAAGCATTTTCTGCCTCTGTTCTTCTGAATCTGTGTTGTCTTTTGCAATGTTCTCTCTGCTGCACTCACCCTTTTGCTGTTATGAATAAAGAAAATTAAATGGGAGTACTTTTGGTGCTGTGGTTGTTTATACAGGTATAATTATGCAGATTAACTCATAGTTGAGGCCCTCTAGATGCTCCAACACCAGACAGTAATTCTTTACTCACAGTGCCTTTTATAGTAAGTCAGGCTTGATGCAGTCAAACATTTTTTCTTCCTGTTGGTTAAATTTTCAAGTCATTCATTTCAGAGGAATATGGACCTCTACTTATCCAAGCTCATGACCATGCTGTTATTCTTAGTAGAATGTACTAGGATGTGAGACAAATG
The DNA here is from genome assembly GCF_019175285.1 of Sceloporus undulatus. Lineage (NCBI taxonomy): Eukaryota > Metazoa > Chordata > Lepidosauria > Squamata > Phrynosomatidae > Sceloporus > Sceloporus undulatus. The sequence goes on from NC_056524.1 coordinate 239,558,691, forward strand.
CAGGTTAAATTAAGATCTTCTAATGCAATATGGCATGTGTGCACACATGCACACACCCCTTGTGTCTAATTCCTTTTCAGCATTGTGGGAGCCAACTGATGTGCTAAACGTCATTATAGACTGAGAAGGATAAAATGATAACCAATCACTTATTCTTCCAGTCATCAGTTTTGCTGTACATGTTACTTATTTCTTTCCTTTCCTTTCCTTTTGAAATTCTCCCTGTTGCTTTAAAAACCAACTAAAGTCCATTTGTGATAAAGGAGAAAAACTAGATATGTCTCTTGTATTTATTATTCATTTTAAGGAAATTGTCAATTTTGTTTGTTTTTACAGCAAGTTTGTTTGCCTAGACAGTAGAAATATCATCACAACTCCAGAAAAAAAATCAAACTAAGGGTTGTCTTATAGGAACATTTAAATATTAGAAATGCAGCCAAATACTAAAAAGCAAGTACAAGTTTTTAAAGTGTTTTAAATGATGGATGTAAGGTATCATAATTCAGCAGGCTGGAATGGGACCTCTTACTGGGAGAGGCTAAAGAAGGAAACTGAACCAGTACAAAGGAAACCCCCTCCAGGGAAGAACTCAGACATTTAGTCCTGGATTCCAGTTAGTGTAGGCCAAAATCTGATACTTTTATCTACAACCTTTGCCCTTAACATCTGGAAATATAGTTTGAGTCAAACAGAAGGAAGTTTTCTTTTCTGTTTCCAGAGCTTTATTGGAGAATGCCAAGTTAGCTACAGCCAAGTGAACTGACTCAAACTCTATGTGTGAGTGTGTATAAGTGTGTGTATGTGTGCACCATTTACTAGTGAAGATGTAGTATTTGCAGAAAATCACAGTTTTCATGCAGGTTGGTGTGACTGAAGGAAGAAAATAAAGTAGTGAGAGTGAAGTATGGTTGCACTACATGTACAGGGCCCAGAAAACAGTATTGAAAAACAACTCCAAAGAGTTTCTAAGCAGCATAGAAGTTCCAATTTCTTTGAAGTTCTAAGATGTTCTCATATCAGGGATGCCGGACCTGGTGCCAAAAATAACAACATGTTTAAACATCCAGCATGCAAACACAAATTAAATTCATTTAGCTTAACTTGCCTTTCTGACATTCATTGCAACATTAAGTGTGATATAAGTCATGTTCTTCATGGCAGTTACTTTCATTGTTATGTTTATTACTAATTTAAGAGGCTCTTCTTTGAATGAGGGAGGGGGATTACTGAATTTAGACTACACATTATAACATCAAAAGCTCTAGTTTTAAATAAGCCTGTTTGAGCTACAGACAATTTTCTACACTTGTAGGATATCAAATGGCAATGTCAGAAAACTTCTGTTTTCAATCTTGCATTTTCTAGTTGACTGAGGTCTTAGGTGGAACACTACCATCACTTTTATTCAGCCATTACTCTTATGAATTCCATATCAGTGATGAAAGGGGATATACAGTGGATGCACAATTAGCCCCACTCCAAAGTCATGCCATTTTCCTTGCAAGGTTCTCTACAACATATGAATGCAGTGGATGGATCTCTTATACTTGTGGAGACTTCTACACAATGTAAAACTCTATAAAGTGAGTCTACCATATCTCCAGGCTGGCCATCCATGGATTAGAGCTCCTGCAAATTGCCTGGTCAATGGCAGTAAGTGCCCATAGGTGCACTGACATGGCCACACCTATGTTGCCTCCAAATAACTAATAATGGCTTGAGTTTTTGCAGTTTTCCCATCTGCAAGTCCCCACAGATCCAAACTTCTGCAAATGAGAAGTGTACATTGTATAAACAAGGCTGCCATGCTGTCCAGTAATTATGATGTTATAAGCCTGACAAGAATCTAGTAAACATGTGGCAGCTTTCATCTCTCCAAGGATCCTGACCACATCCTCAGGTTGCACAGATGGAAAAGTATCCATCAACACTGGACAAGAAGGGGTCAAGACTACATTCATCAAAACTTTATCAACTCTGGCATCTAAGGAGCTTATCACATGGACAAAAAATCCGACTGCACCCCAGCAGGATGCAGCCAGGTTGCCAGATGCAGGCAGGCACATAATTCGCCACTGATTCCACCGGGTGAGTGTGGCCCAGCTGCAGCCTGGGTCCCAGGCACTCTTTGGAGGCCACTTTTCAAAGCTGGAAAGTTTCCAGATTTGAAACTCAGCCTCAGAAGCACAACAGGGACTTGGGATATAGCCAGGCTGCCCTTGCCCAGCGGAATCAGTGACAAATTATGTGTGATTATTCCCGCCTGCATTCCATTAGGATGCAGGGGGGGGGTGTCAATGCAATAAACTCTGAAATCAGAGCAAATCCAAGTGATTTTACTTGCAAAGTGGTGGGCGAATTCATCAGTGAGCTATTGAGTTGCCTACATTCTCCTCTGGCCCAGATCATAATAGATCCCTGACTACTCAAAATAGCTCCACTGTAGGGTTCTGAGCAGATGCAATGCTGTTAGTGAGAAAATACTTTTTTGCTACTTTTATTGCCCCATATAGATTTTAATCTGTTTTTGGTCAGACTACTCTGAGTTTTCTGGCACCATTGCTCTAGTCTCTGCCTTATTTGTTTCATTGCTGCCTTAGAAAACTATGGTGCTAGTTTAGCTCCACTCCATGAGACAGGAGTGATTATGTTTACTGTTTTGGTCATTCCGCATTCCAGAGATCAACCAGGGCTTCAGCAGTACAGTCAGCCCTCAGTATCTCTGAGAGATCCATTCTGGACCCCTCTGCAGATACCCAAATCCACAAATGTTCAAGTTATAGAAACATAGAATCATAGAGTTGGAAGAGACCACAAGGGCCATCCAGTCCAATCCCCTGCCAAGCAGGAAATCTCAATCAAAGCATCCCCAACAGATGGCCATCCAGCCTCTGTTTCAAGACGTCCAAGGAAGAAGACTCCACCACACTCCGAGAGAGTGTGTTCCACTTTCAAACAGCCCTTACTGTCAGGACGTTCCTCCTAATGTTGAGGTGGAATCTCTTTTCCTGTAGCTTGCATCCATTGCTCCGAGTCCTAGTCTCTGAAGTAGCAAAAAACAAGCTTCTTCCCTCCTCAATGTGACATCCCTTCAAGTATTTAAACAGGGCTGTCATATCACCTCTTAACCTTCTCTTCTCCAGGCTAAACATCCCCAGCTCCCTAAGGCGTTCCTCATAGGACATGGTTTCCAGACCCTTCACCATTTTAGTCACCCTCCTTTGGACACAGTCCAGTTTCTCCACAACCTTTTTTAATTGTGGTGCCCAGAACTAGACACAATATTCCAGGTGGGGCCTGACCAGAGCAGAATAGAGTGGCACTATTACTTCCCTTAATCTAGACACTATAATTCTATTGATGTAGCCTAAAATTGCACTGGCCTTGTTAGCTGCTGCATCGCGCTGTTGACTCATGTTCAATTTGTGGTCTACTTGGACTCCTAGATCCCTTTCACACATAGTCTCGTTCAGCCAGGTGTCACCCATCCTATATCTGTGCATTTCATTTCTCCGCCCTAAGTGCAGTACCTTATATTACTCCATGCTGAAATTCATTTTGTTACCTTTGGCTCAGCTTTCTTTCTTTCTTTCTTTCTTTCTTTCTTTCTTTCTTTCTTTTTTGTGTCATCTGCAAATTTGATAGGCATGCCCCCAATTCTGTCATCCAAGTCATTGATAAAGATGTTGAATACCACTAGGCCCAGGACAGAGCCCCGTGGGTCCCCCCTGGTCACTTCTCTCCAGGATGAAACGGAGCCATTGTTGAGCACCCTTTGGGTTCAGCCAGTCAACCAATTACAAATCCATGTAACAGTTACTTTGTCTAGCCCACATTTCACTAGCTTGTTTGCAAGAATGTCATGGGGAATCCTGACCCCATTCTCACTAGCCCATTTGTCCTGGATAGAACTGGGCAGATCTGGTTGCCCCCATACCGAATCTCCCCGGGTAGAAGTTCTTGCTGCTATCCTTTATGTTGATCGATGCAGTTTGCCCCTCTGAAGTTCACATTTGCACTACCATTTTAAAATGGAGCCTCCTTTGTTGTCAATCAAATTCACTTCCACTTTCGTCAAAGGTGACATATCCTACAACCATTGGCCAACCAAATAAGTGCTTTCCCCACTCCTTAAAAAAACAAAAACTGGTGGCAGTGTTCACATATTCTGTCAACTTGTCAAATTTAAAAACCTCCAGGTGTGTGTGTGTGTTTTGTATATTTGGGTCATTACAGATTATGGCAATCCTAAAGTGACCCCATCTTGGGGTTTTCTTGGCAAGATTGGTTCTGAGGAAATTTGCCATTGCCTTTCCCCTGAGGCTGAGAGAGTGTGACTCCCTCAAAGTCATGGGTTTCCACAGCCTTCCCTCTGAATGCCAGCCTCTAGCTAGAGCCGGCTCTAGGTATTTTGCCACCCTAGGCGAGAAATATTTTGGCACCCCTGTCGCCCCTCATAATTATTTTCACTCATTGATTTCCGTTGTTTTGTTTGTTAAAGCTAAACATGACATAAAAGTTAGGTTTCAGTCTTTCATCAGTATGGAGAATTAGTCAAAAAGCCAATTAGATTTTTACAGGTTAAAGACTTTTTTATTGCTGTGATATTTGGAATGGAGACTAATGCACACATATTCCTTTTGCAAGCTGGAAGCATTATTCATTCTAATGATGTGGAAAAATCTGGATCCCATTCCCATGAATTTATGGGGTAGTAGTGGTCCCTCTGTGATCTCTAAAAACTAAAAATCTTCACTCAAGGGGCAGAAAAGTGTGTCACAAGAAAGAGAAGAAAACCAGTAGAGTCACTAAATGAGAGGCCCAGGGCTGCTGCCACACTGTGGAATTAATGCAGTTTGACACCACTTTAGCTGCCCTTGGCTCCCATGGTGACCAGCTATCCTAACCGCAAAGGAGGACAAGGCACCACAAAATGTAGGGCTTTCAAGTAAAATGGAGGACATGAGCAAGGCAAAGCTGAAACCCCTCATATAAATATAAATTCATGCTTCTTAGTGATGTTCAAAAGGGAGGACATTTTTGGAATTCCTCCTGGACAGAAGAAAAAGAAGACATCTGGTCATCTTGCTGGTTCCATGCTATGGAGCCCTGGGATTTGTAGTTTGTTGTGGCTCCACTGCTGTCTGACTGAGAAGGCGAATTCTGCTCCAAAAATCCAAATCCCAGGATTCCATAGCAAGGAGCCAGAGCAGTTAAAGTGGTGTCAACTTGTATTACTTCTGCAGTGTAGATGCAGCCACTGCCCTCCCTCTGACCCAAATCCCTTCCCTGAATTTGACCTGATCATGACCGGGGCCAAGTTAACATTTGCTAGCAGCAGAGAAGAAACGGGGTTTCCTAAAAGAAACAGGAAATAATCCACTTTTGGAAAAATCGCTCTAAAGGGGATTTGCACCGGATTGGGTGTGCAAGACCCTAATTCTGATGTGTTTAAACTGGTGCTAATGGGAACTTCCCACTTTTAATCCGGTTTACAATTCGGTACAAAAGGTAGTCTGAATGGCCCCCCTCCCAAAGGCCTTGCTGAAATCAAGATATACTATATCCTTAGCATTCCCTTCATCTACCAAGCTGGTAATTTTATCAAAAAAAGATATTAGATTTATCTGGCATGACGTTACTCTGATACCCATGTTGACTTTTTGTGAATATGGAATTGCCTTCTAGATGTTCAAAGACTCTCTGTATAATGAAATGCTCTAGAATCTTTCCTGATATTGATGTCAGACTAACAGGATGATAATTGTTGGGATCCTCCCCCCCTTTTTTTTTTCTTTTTCTTTTTTTTTTTGAAGATGGGGACGTTTACCCTCCTCCAGTCTGCTGGGAATTCTCCTGTTCACCAGGAGTTCTCAAAGATTATTGCCAATGACTTAAATATTACATTTGCCAGTTCTTTTAATACCCTTGGATGAAGTTCATCTGGTCCTGGAGACTTGTTTAGATTAACAAGATATTCTTATACTATACTTCTTCTGTGCAGAAATTCCCCTATTCTATCCTCTGCTCCATTATCCTCAGGTTGAGCAAACTTTTCCTTTTCTGAGAAGCCTGACGCAAAGAATGTGTTGAGTAATTCTGCCTTTTCTCTGTCCCCTGTTAGCATTTTGCCATCTTCTCCACACAGTGGCCCTACCATTTCCTTCTTCTTACTTTTGCCGTGGACATATCCAAAAAGCCCTTTTTATTGTTCTTAACCTCTCTAGCAAGCCTGAGTTCATTCTGCGCTTTAACTTTTCTGACTTTACTCCTACACATGCTAGCTATTTGTTTGAATTCCTCTTTGGTGATTTCCCCCTTTTTCCATTTCTTATACATGTCCCGTTTCAAACTTAGCTCAGTTGAAAGTTCCTTAGTCATCCATCCTGGTTTCTTGAGACTTCTCCCATTTTTCTTCCTCACTGGAACTGTTTGAAATTGTGCCTTCAGTATCTCCGTTTTGAGAAACTCCCATCCATCTTGAACTCCCTTCTCTTTTAGTATTGCTGACCATGGGATCACACCCAGTATTTCTCTAAGTTTACTGAAATCAGCTCTCCTAAAATCTAGAATGTGTATCCTACTATGCCTGACTTCTCCTTTCCATTGTATAACAAACTCCAGGAGTACATGATCACTCCCACTTAAGGATCCCACCACTTGCCTTCCATTAACTAGGTCATCCCTGTTGGTTAGGATCAGATCCAAAATAACTCATCCCCTTGTTGCCTCTTTCACTTTTTGAACAATGAAATTGTCTCCATGGCAAGTGAGGAATTTGCTAGACCTTGAGGATTTGGCTGAGTTTGACTTCCAGCAAATATCAGGATAGTTGAAGTCACCCATCACTACAACATCTCTCCTTTCTCAGTGTGTAGTCATCTGTTCTAGAAAGACATCATCCAATTCCTCCATCTGACTTGAGGGTCTGTAGTAGACTCCCACCATAACATCCTTGTTGTTTCCCTCCCCTTTAATTTTTATCCATATGCTCTCCACCTGGCTTTCAGTATTGATGTCCTGGATCTCTTCACTGGTGTAAATGTCACTGACATCTAATGCTATGCCTCCTCCTTTCTCGTTTGGCCTATTTCTCTTGAAAAGGTTATATTCCTCTATTTCTACATTCCAATCATGAGACTCATCCCACCAGGTTTCAATAATGCCTATTATATTATATTTGCTTTGTTGTGCTAGGAGTTCAAGTTCATCTTGTTGATTTCCCATGCTCTGTGCATTAGTGTAGAGACATCTTAGACCATGGAGAATACATGCATTCTGAGAAAGTTCTGGGAACCCGATGGGAACGGAACGCATTTAAGTATACCGCACGTATGTGTTCCCATCGGGTTCTCAGAATGTTCCCAATGTTTTCCACATGTGTTCCAGGGAGGGGACGGATTAGATGTGTTCCCAGCGAGCTGTAATTTTCTCAGAATGTTCCACACGAGGTCTGTGCAGTATTCTTTCGTTCCCAAATCCGTTCTCTCATTCCTCTGTGTGTGTGTGAGAGAGAGAGAGGGGGGGGAAGAAGGAGGGAGGGAAGGAAGGAAAAAGGGAGGGAAGGCGGGACAAGGGAGAGAAGAGGAAAGGAGGGAAAGAGAGAGGGAAGGAGAAAATGGAAAGAGGGAAAGAGAAGGAAGGAAGGATAAGCAGCAAGGAAGAGAGTGAAGGAGGAGGGCAGAACAGAGGGAAAAAAGAGAAGGAAGGGAAGGAGGGGACCAGGGCAGAGAGCAAGAGAGAGAAGGTCTGGCTGCTTCTACGGGGGGCCTCTGGTGTTGTGTCCAGCAGGGCTCCTGTGCTGTCAGCCTGCAGGAGGCAGGGATGCCAGGGATGCCCAGGACCCTCTCCTCCTTCCCTCCAGGAGGGAACCCACAAAAGCTCCTCTGTTTGGAGCACCACACAAAAGCAAGCAAACAACTCCCAGAATTCCATATCAAAGAGCCATACAAGAGTTAAAGCGGGGAGGGAAGCTCATAACCTGAAGGCACACAGTACATGCACACACACAGGAGGCAAAAGGGTGACAAGCTGCCAAAAAGGGGAATTGGGGTGACAGCAGAGGACTCTTCCTTTCAAACCGGTTTAAAGAGCTGCAATGGCTGCCGGGGCTAAATACCCCGATTGAGGTATTTGTAGTGGGCACTTGCTTCCAGAGGCATTCGGAGGGGCAGAAACCGAATCTTCCCAGTTCCTTCCAGTTAAAAACCGCCAGTGGGAATGAGCCCTATTGAGGCAAGCCAGAAGGACAGCGGAGACAGCAGGAGCCAAAGCGAAGACTCAAGGAGTGAAGGGACCCAGGAAAACAGCGAGGGAGCAGAAGCTAAATGGGGCAAGCTAGAAAGACAGCAGAGACAGCAGAGGCCAAAGCGGAGACTCAAGGAGTGGATAGGACCCAGGGAAAATTATGTAAACAACCACAGAGGGGATGTCATCGTTACACAGTCCTCCAAACGAAATACGCATGCGCTACAGCAAAACGTTCTGGGAACGTTCTCAAGAAAAAGGAATGCACTGTGCCGTAAAATGCGTTCCCATCACGTTCCCATCATGTTCCACTTTCGTCAATGCGGTAATATCCGTTCCCAGAATGTTCCCAGAACGTTCCGTCTCGGAACGTTCTGAGAACGATATGCGATAATCTTCCATGTGTCCCCTTCACTTGCTGCCTGTGCAAGTTTTTTTGCCTCCCACTTTTGGGTCCTTGCATTGTTTGCCTTGTTCCCTCTATGACAGTTTGACTATTTTCTCCATCCCTTTTGCCTTCCAGAATACTGTCTCCCTCCCCCACACAACTCAGTTTAGAGCCCTCCTCATCAAATTTTTGAGACTATTGGCAAAAACCTTTTTGCCAACTGGCGTGAGATGCAACCCATCCCTTGCCAGAAGTCCCTCCTCATGGAACCTCAGACCATGATCCAAAAATCCAAATTGTTCTTGGTGGCACCATCTGTGGAGCCAGTTCTTCACTTCTGCTACAGTGGTGCCTCGGGTTACGAAATTAATTCGTTCCGCGGCTAATTTCGTAACCCGAAAAACCTTCGTAAGCCGAATTGCCATAGGCGCTAATGGGGAAAAAAGCCGCGGCTCTGCCGCGGCTCCATTTAAAACAGCGCCGGAGTTTTTTCGTAACCCGAAAAAACTTTCGTAACCCGAAACAATAAATCCCTATGGGATTTATTCGTATCCCGAAAAATTCGTAAGCTGGGTATTTCGTATCCCGAGGTACCACTGTATTTTCCTCTCCCTTCCTGGACCATGCTTTTTGAATGGGAGAAGAGATGAGATGACAAACTGTGCATCCATCTCTTTCAACTTCCTACCCAGAGCCTCATAATTCCTTATGATATTCTGAAGGCTCTGCCTTGCAGTATCATTGATTCCCACATGAACCAAAAGAAAGTGGTGATGGTCTGTCCCATTGTCCCTAATGGCAGCAGGCCAAGTGGCCGTGCTACCATTAGGGACAACAGCACTGCAGTCCCTCCCTCCCTCCCTCCCTCCCTCCTTCCCTCCCTCCCCCAAGGGGGAGGTTTGGAGGTGGAGGCTGGAGCCCCATTGGCTGGAGGGTGTCAGATCCAGGGCCAGAGCCAGGACATGGGTCTCAAAGCCTGTAGGTTCTGTCCTGGGTGTTGGGCCTGGGTTGGGGTGGGATGGATTCTGAGTCCCAAAACCCAATCCTGGTGCCGTCTCTGTTTCCCTCTGGTGAATGGGACTCAAGCCTCAGCCTCAAAACCGCCCTGAAGCCAAGCCTGGGGCACAAGCCTCAGAGGGGGAAGAAAGGGGAGAAAGGAAGGAAAGAAGGAAGAAGGGGGGAGGGAGGGAGGGTAGTTGTTCCCAGTGGTGGTGTGGCTGCATGCATGCACCACCATTGGGGACAACATGGGCTTGGCATCTGTGGATGTCCTGGCTACTCACTTTTAAATAAACACACTAAAGCCTTGAAGACTGAAGGATATGGGGTTATTATCCTGATAGACTACTGCAGCTCCATCTCCCCATACCTAGGTCTCACCTGGTGCTGCTACACAGAAAATTCTGATGGGCAAAGCTGAGAGAACTCCAATTTCAACCAACCAGCTCACTGTGATACATGCCGGATCAGCATGTTATTCAGAAACAAGCATGGAACTGTTTTACCTTCCAACCTAGCATTATGCAGCCCTTTCCTTCTTTTCCATGCTCAAAACCAGAACAAGAGAGAGGCAAAATAAGTTTAATTCTGCTTGGATTTTTAGCACAGACTTAAATTTAAATGGTAATTCAGAATAAATTAAATAGTTCAATTGTCTTCTTCTAATGTAAATACGATTAAGACTGATTAACAACTGACTAATATTAGTTAGATAACATTTGGATTATTGCAATGTACCCTACTTGGGCAACCTTTGAAGAATGTTTTAAAAGAGTATCTTATCTATTATTCTGTAGTCACAGTGTTGCCTTTGGCTGGTTAGAGGATGCACATAACTACATAACATGCCATAGCAGCTGGCTACTGGTCCATTTCCAGGAACAGTACTGATTATGACCTATAAATTCCTATGTGATTTGGGTACAGATTAGATGAAGTTCATATCTCTCTACATGAGTCTTCCTGGGCTTTGAAATGAGCCACTATGGTATAGTGATTTGAGCATTGGACTAGGTGACTCAAAGACCAGAGTTCACATCCCCTTTTGGCCATGGAAACCCACTGGGTGACCTTGAGTAAGTGTTACTTTCTTAATCTCTGAGGAAAGCAATGACAAACTTCTTCTGAACAAATCTTGCAAAAAACAAACAAACCAAAAAACATCTTGTAATAGGGTTGCCTTAGGGTCTCCATATATTGGGCTTTGATGTTTGGACAAGAAGGCCTTCTGTCACCTTCAGAAGTAGAATTGGTGCAGACACAAGTAAAGGTCTTCTCAGTGTCTGCTTGTAGATTACAGAAATCTCCTCCATAGGATGTTAGCTCAACTCTACTTCTGTTGTCTTTCTGTCAGCAGGCAAAGTCGTTCTTTTCTGGTAATTCCCTGTCCTACAATATCTGGCATAAAAGAGATGTGGTGAACTTTTAGATATTTTACTGTTTTTATTATGAGTTTTTAAACTGTTTCAATAGGTATTTTAACTGTATAATTTGTAATTTAATAAGTATAATGTTTGTACTTTTATTGGAACCTTTTGAAGCATATTGTAAATTACCTTTCATTCCAGCCCCAGAGAAAAGCAGGCTCTAAATCAAATCAAACAATATATGAGTTCTTTTTTACTACCGCTGTCCCCCACTAGAAAAATCTTCCATCTTCACCAAGATCTTGTAAAATGTCTTTCAGCTTTCCTCCAATCAGAGACAACACAGTGGATCTTGCCAACCCTAAGCGGACCCTATCAGAAGTATTGGGAATACAGATTTGAAAACATTGGCATAAATACCATTGTTAATGCTAAGCAGACGCACTGTTAGTGCCAAGCAAACACACTGAATTAATGGAATTTAACAATGTGTTGGCTCATCGGTCTACAATTGAATCAATAGATTTAGTCTAGTTAGGACTAACCACCAGGATTGCACCAGTACAGGCATGATAGAATTCATTAGTAAAGCAAATTCCCAAATAGTCACAAAGCAAGATTTCAGAAGGTTTAATGACAGGGGATATAGTTCTCATTGTGAATTCAGATTATCATCTGGTCTCCTGAGAGTACACAACCTTCATTTGAGCCAGCAAAAGGCTTTGGCCATTATAATTATGCATGCTGCACATTTCCTTATGTTACACATTTCATGGCTGCCAACTGCAGATGGTGCTGTGTGGTTATACAGCTCACAGCAGAGTGTTTCACCACTGCCTCAAAACAATTCCCACAATTTCTTTATGTTCCTTCCATGTGGGGTTTCCATTCATACACAATAATACAATGTCCATGCTTGGGCAGGGTGCTTTTTTTTTAAAAAAAAAGAAACAACAAAAAACAAAACAAAACCCTACTGCACTTGTTACCTCATGTTATTATTCTGTATAATTATTATCCAGAAAGCCAAAAATTATTTATATATATTTTTCAGTTTGCAAGATAATATGAGGGTTGATATGTTTTCCAAATCATTAACAAAATGACAGGCCTGGAAATGAGAGGAAGAGTTAATCAAGCATGCAACAAACTGCATCACCGAAATGGAGAACAGCTTTTTGCCGTGGAAAGCATCCGTTGCTAAAGCAAAAGACTGGTGCAGAAAGCTCCATCAGATTTAAATATGGCTCGAGCACCTATGAAACATAAAGAATTTTAGATACGAGTTAACACATTTATTGCAAGTGCTCAATTATGAAATTCATTTTATATGGGACATTTCCCAGGGAACCAAATTAAGCCTAATGATAGTTAATGGCAAGGACTGCTGCTTAATTGGGGTGGTAATTCTACCTAATTGGGATTCCTGCAGGTGAGAAATGGTACACAAATAGGTATAAATTGTTTGGTACTTCTGATATTCTAGTACCAGTGGCTTTTCTTGGCCAGTCCTTAGTAATGAAAACCTAGCTCCAAGAAACTGAGACAAATAGCTGTTTTTATAGAGATAGATAGACAAACAGACAGACAGACAGACAGACAGACTGACATTATGGTTCATGGTTGACCCTACAATTGGTCAGAATGAGGGTACATAATGAGACTTGAGAATTGATGGATTTTGATATCCAGAGGGGGTCCTGGAACCAAATCCCAGGTGATACCAAAGGCCCACTATCTGTGTATAAAGTAAATATAACTCTGTAGTAATGTCCCTTTTCCTGTTATAACTTCTGTATCATGTGTCTTTGCATACTAGTCTATGGGACATAGGTAAATCCATAAAGTGAATAATTTATACTATAGAGCTCAGAAAAGTTTATGATAGTTCAGAAAAAAGCAATGTTCCTTGAATTCTGTCTACCAATTTGTATTTTCACAAGGATGTATTATTTGATATATTCAAAGATAAATATGTCTACAGTGCACTTCAGTTTAAAATAAGGTTTATTTGAGTCACAGTCAGGACTAGAAATTCAAAAGTTGTTTCAGGTTTGTTTCCTAATTGCTCAAAGGGCATGAAATATTATATTCGTATGAAGACTTGACTGATAAAATAAATGAAATAAAATAAAAATCCAATAAGAGATGAATGCAGGAAGCTAGAAAAGAGTAGAGGTGGGGGAGAAATATGCAAGATCAGAGTGAAACATATGCTTTGAAGACCATGTCTGCTATGCAGTGAGAGTGATGTATATACTAGCACCAAATAAAAATAACCTTCTGTGTGTGAGAGAAAGAAAGAAAGAGAGATGAAAATAGTAAGTATAAATATACAGGCAGAATTGCCTTTACTCTGGCCCATGCTCACTATTCTTTATTCTGCCATTTTCCAGTAACACAACATCATGTGAGAAGTACCAGCAAAAGATATTTTTATCCTGTTAAAATTCCACTTTTCTAGTCTCATATGATAAAGTCCTTAAACAACAATAAATGAGCATGATGCTCCAACTACAGTTCATGTTCTCTCACCTACCATGCTTTCAACTGCCATACAGGTAGCCTCACTGCCTTCTCCTCCTGCCAACATCCTTCCCACAGACCCCCGAAACCATAACCATTTGGTGAGGGAAGGAGGCAATCCCCAGGAAAGCCTACTCCAATTCAGGCTCTGAAGCTACCTACAGCTTTAACAACCAGCAAACAGACAGTTAAACTCTACAATGCTATTGCCAATCTCAGGTGCGAGACTTCACTCATTGGCTGACCTCAAAGGCAGGGACAGGCTTGTTTCTCTCAAAACAATTGATCAGAAGAATGACTCCACATTTTGCCTTATAACTCCAGTTCTCCAAAGGCTAGAGGCTTGCTTGTTAGAAAAAAGGAAAAAAGAAAAAAGAAAAGAAATAAAGCTAAGAATCTAGGCCAGCATATGACCCAAATCAGTTTCGGACAGAGAGACTAGAATCCAGATAGAATTAGGCTATACTGGTGGTGTGGAAACCAAGTACTGATGTACACAGTACTCTGCTTAGTTCCTGTACACTCATACTCATCACCTCCTTAATAGAGTCCATCCATTTAGCATGTGGCCTTCCTCTCTCTGCTTCCCTCCATGTTTCATAGGAGATTTTCACACAGCCGAAAGTGACGGAAGAATAGCAGGATGCTCCCATCACTATTGTGCAATTGCACGATTACCAGATGATGTTGCATGACTACGCTATAATTGAGTCATTATTCTGTGAATAAAGAGTAATTCTAGCACCACTTTTCATTCATGGGAAAATCCTGTGAATGAAAAGCAGTGCTAGAATTACTCTTTATTTGTGGGATGGTGATGCCATGTGACATCATCTGATAATCTTTGCACAATTGCATGATAGTGTCAGGAACATCCCACTATGCTCCCATCACTTTTGGTCATGTGAAAATGTCCCTAGCATTAATGTTTATTTTCCATCAATTCATGCCTTCTCATGATGTGTCCAAAGAACACCAGCCTAAGTTTTGTCATCTTGGCTTCCAGGGAGATTTCTGTCTTTATCTGATCTGGGACCCATTTGTTTGTCTTTTTGGCCATCCACAGAATCCTCAGCACTCTTCTCCAGCACCATCTCAAATGAATTGATTTTCCTTCTATTTTCTTTCTTAACTGTCCAGCTCTCACATCCATACCCAGTAACGGGGAATATAATGTCTTAGCAATACCAAGTGCATTTATATACCGCTTACTGATATACTAAGCCATTTGCAAAGTGTAATTTTGGTCCCCAACAAACTAGGTACTCATTTTAGCAACCTACATAAAGATGCCAGGTTGAGTTGACCCAGAGCCTCTGGCTGGTACTGAACTCACAACCTTGTGGTATGTGAGTGAATGGCTGCAGTACAGGCATTTAACCACTGCGCCACCAGAGCTCCTTAACTTTTGTGCTGAGTTGTATATCTTCACAGTTTAGAATCTTTTCTAATTCTTTCATAGCTGCTCTTCCAATTCTTAATCTTTCTCTGGTCTCATGGCTGCAGTCCTTGTTCCTATCAGTGTTTGATCCCATGCATGAGAATTCTTTTACTATTTCTATTTCTTCATTTTCTAGGTTGAATTTGTGTAGATTCGCCATGGTCATTATTTTTGTTTTCTTTATTTCAACAGTAAGCTTGCCTTTGCACTTTCTTCCTTGAACTTTCTTGGTAGTCGTTCCAAGTCTGTGGGGTTTTCTGCCAGTATTATGGTATCATCTGAGTATCTTGGATTGTTGATATTCCTTTCTCTTATTTTCACTCCTCTTTCTGTGCCCAAGCCTGCTTTCCTACAATATGTTCTTCATATAAATTGAATAGGTAGGGTGATAACTGCAGCCTTATCTGACCCCTTTGCCAATTTTTAACCACCCTGTTTCTCAGTGTTCTGTTCTGGTAATAGCCTCTTGTCCTGAGTACAGATTCCTCATCAGGAGTAACAGGTGAGTTGGCACTCCCAAGTCTTTAAAGATATTCCATTGCCTTTCATGATCTGTGCAGTCAAAGGCTTTGTTTTCTTTTGAAATTCCCTGTCAAGCTCCATTAGCCATCATATGTTTGCAATGTATATTTGCAATGGCGGGTTACAAACCGCCATAAAGTATGCGCTCCGCGCGTACTAGGGTTAGGAAGGGCCATATTAGGGTTAGGAAGGTTCTTACCTTCCTGACAGCCCTTCGTCCCAGTACGCGCAGAGCGCGTACTTTTTGCGGTGCCCATCCACATGGGCGCCACCATGTTGACGTACTGGACGCTGTGCGTCCAGACGTGTTGCGGCGGAAGTGACGTCGCGAGGACGCACTCCACCCCTCGCGGCGCCACTTCCGCATTCCAAAAAGGAGCGGCATTTTGCCGCTCCTTTTTTGCTGCGCAGGGAAGCCTCGCGGTCTGGCAGCTGGGGCTTCCCTACGCAGCGAATGGCGGTGGTGGGAAAACGGCCCCTTGAGGGCCGTTTGTAACCCGCCAATATTGTTTTGCACCAAGACCTAAATGGCTTGGGACCTTGCTACTAGAAGGAGCAGCTCTACCTGTCTGTGGGTGCCCAAGAACTGAGATCTGTAAAATGTGTCCCACTCCCACCCATGGGAGCAATATACTGTGCACAGATGCTAGAAAAGCCTTCTCAGCTGTTACATCCTTCTCACACACACCCACCTTCATTGTGGAGTAGCCTCTTCTTAGAGCTCTCATTAGATGCCGACACTGGTGTCAATCCAGCACCAAATAAAATTGCTTTTTATTAAAGCCTTCTGGGCCTAATGGATTTTATCCATATTTCCAAATGTGTTTTGGCTTAAAATTGTTTAAAACTGTTGCAACTGATTTAAACTATTCCCTTTTCAATGTATCAAACTGTTTCATATGTTTTTAGAGTTTTTACATTGTACTACAGTATATGGATTTATATTGTCACAACTGATTAAACCAATTTTATTGGATGCTGCCCTGAGATGTGCTATAGGATGGGACACAAATAAGTAAGTAAATAAGTAAGTAAGTAATATTTTCTGTTCATCTTTAAAGCAGTGCCTTAATTTTCAGGAAACATGCTGGAAACATGTTTTGCATCTAGTATCTTGGAACAACCCAGAAATGAAGTTCTATCTGTCTCTCTTCAAACACTGAATGTTATGATAAATCAGACTGCACTCAAATTAATAACTATCAGGTGTAACATGTTAGCATAGCAATTCATAATGTAAAAGTCAACTGGCAAGATTAATTATGTTACTTGTGAAAGCTGCAGAATAACAAGGAAGATAACAGAGGAACTTTTTGAGTGAATACTCAGACTGGTTTTAGGCTGTCTGCCACTCAAAAGGAAGAGTAATGCACACACACACACACACACACCCCCGCTCCAACCCAAGATATATGCAAGTGAAAGCCCTGGAAGTCATTTGTCTATCCTAGCAAAGAGATGTGTATTTATCATTTCCCATACTACAATTTTGCATATCATATTACAATTATACAAACCTATATGTTCTGAAAAAAGGTTTATAAAGTTGTCAATAATTATTTTAAAAATTGCATCCGAGGCTGTTCATAGTTATGGTTGTTGTTTTGTTTTTTTAAATAAACTTTTCTGGCTTCCCTTTTCCTTTAGCAATGAGTTAAAAACAAATAAAAGCAAATTTACTAAATTATCCAGAGCATTAAGTTACAATAAACAAGTGCCAGCAAAACAAGAAGTGATACAAATATTTCAGTGCAATAGGTCAATACAGAGATCAGTTCAGGATTTGCAAACTGTTAATATCCCCAAAGTTCACCTAAACAGAAATGTTTCAGACTACCAGAAAACAGAAATGTTTCAGACTGTTCCCTTCCAAACAGTATACTTTTAAGGTGGCCTCTGATGAAGATCTTAGCTGGTAGACCATAAGAACAGGTTATCCTTCAAGTATCTTAAATCAACAAGCAGAACTCCCATCTCACTTCTGGCTGAGGGCATTCACGCAGGAAACAGTACAATCAACAATACACTGTATCTACAGGACTCATTCTGGAAAGTAAATTGAGAATAATATCAAGGTTAATGAAAGTCATTTGAGGTCCAGAAGAACCAATAAAGATGCATTCTTCCAATCCCTTTCCTTATATAAATCTTCTTCAAGGGCTGATTGGATTATAAATACAGTTATGAGCTGAGACATTTCCCAATTCACAGCTTCATGCAGAATCTAGTAACAGTCCCAGAAGGAGAAGAAGAGTATCCATTAGTTATGAAAAGGATATGTCTTCAATGCATGGTATAACACGGCAGAAGACAGGGGAAAATGTATTTTTAGAAGAAAGTGGAGCTAGTTTGCTTGCTTGCTTGCTTTTTTTGGATGTCAAGAATTTTGCTGTAATAAAAGAACTCTTGCAGCCCAAAGCTTTTCAGGACCCACTGAATGCAGGGGTACTTTATGCGCTCTAGAATTCTCTTTTCTTCAGACAACTGAGAGAAAAAAAGAGTGAGTGAGAGAGAGAGAGAAAACACATGGACAGACAGAGAGGGAATGATTGTAACTGCAATTTGTAGTAGTAAATGGAAGGAGAAGGTAGTCCTGGGATTTACCTGGCTTGTGGGGGGGGGGGGAGAGAACAACAGTGGATGTTCACTGTTGTGTCTGTGGGCTTTATCACATAAGGCTGCCAAAGTAGAATTGCATCAAGACATTAGTGGCTGTGGCTGTACCTTATCACATGATGCCATGACTGTCCTGTACAGCTATCATATGTTGCTGGAGTGCTCCTTTGCATTGAGAGGCAAAACACATCAATACTTCCTAATCATGCCATCTTCCCACTAGTAATCCACATGTGATAAATTCCTCCTGCTGAAGTTTCACTATACAGGCAGGCAGTCATGTGCTGCAAGTAGGCATGATTATGCACCTCTGCCCTCTCCCCCTCCCCAGTGGTGTAACTAACCTTGGTGTCACCCAGTGGAGAGGGAGCAGGGCCCCAAAGCAGAGCTTCTAGGAGATGCTGGGTTTGGCTGTGATGGGGGCATGCACATATGCTCTTCGGCCAGCTCCTTCCTGCTGCCTGGCTTTCCTCTAAGGAAAAGTAAGCCACAGGGAGGGAGATCAGGGCATGCACACACTCCTGTTGCCTCTTTCAGAAAGCCAGAGCGTGCACACACCTCAGTCCTGCTCCTTTTATGGCTTCCTTCAGATGAAAGCCAAACAGCAGAGAGGAGGGCCAGAGGAGCCACCCACTGAGCCCTGAAACATGTCCCCCGAGGCCCGGAGACCTCCCCAAAGCCCACAGAAATGGCAATGTGGCTGAGAAAAGAGCCAACCCTCCCCCAAGGCTCAGGGAGTATCCAAGGACCATGGAAATGGCTGCACTATCTGGGAAAGTGACTGCGCAGCCAAGGAAACAGCTGCCCACATGGGCTGGAGACCCCTTCCCCCAGGCCCTGAGTGGCACATATGCGGGCCCAAGGAGTGGCTGGGGGCACCAACCAGGTGTCACCCCTCCCTTCTGGGGTGTCACCCCCTTTTGGGGTGTCACCCAGTGCAAGCCGCACTCTCCGCACCCCATCAGTGATGCTACTGCCCCTCCCTATTCCCAAGCTGATTGGGTTTATTCTTTTAATGTCTTTTTCTTTTCTGTTTAAAAACTTAATCAATGGATGTGATGGTGCAATTGAAAATTTGAAAAAATACAAAATAGACATACTGAAAGGCATAGAATATGGCACAGGAAGGCAAGTTTATGAAGGCTAGCATGCTGAAGACAGAACCCAGGACTATAGCATCACCACGGCACTTTTGAAGAGCTGGTCAAAAATGACTGTTCCCAACCTGATATGTTTGAGTTTCCTACACTAACATGATTGTGTTGTCTTAGTAGCCTGGTGTTATAATGTTCCATGTATATGTATGTATGTTCCCCTTGTGGATGCAAATAAACTTCTTTAGCACATCAGCAGCACAAAATATGCTCTAAAATTAGGTATATCTTGTGTTTGATTGAATTTATTATGGGTCTTTTATATATACACACACACTCACATACCATTCATTTGGTCTTTATCCTTGCTATTTTGCTGCTGCCAACCTTTTGGATGATCAAAGAGCTACTTCAGTGAAAAGAAGAGGGCATTTAGAAGCAAATGTATCTGTGTCATTTCTCAATCTCAGAGCTCAGCAAGGGAACACAAGCTGAACATATGAAAAGAGGGATCAGTACAATATGTCCACATTATAACATCCACTGTCTAGTTCAAATTAGGAGGAATAGCTAATACCCCAGAGGTGAGGATCAAAATTCAAAATGACATGAATGGATTAGATAGCTGGGCCAAAACAAACAAAATGAATTCCAAAGGAGACAAGTGTAAGGTACTGCACTTAGGTAGAAAAAGTGAAATAGGCTTAACAAGATTACATGTGAAAAGGATCTAGGAGTTCTAGTAGACTGCAAGTTGAACATGAGTCAATAGTGTGATCCAGCAGCTAAAAAAGACAATGCAATTCTAGGCCACATCAACAGCATTATAGTACCTAGATCAAGGGAAATATTAGCACCACTCTATTCTGCTTTGGTCAGACCTCACCTGGACTACTGTGTCCAGTTCTGAGCACCAAAGTTCAATAAGGATGTTGATAAACTGGAGTATGTCCAGAGGAGGGTGGCCAAAATGGTGAAGGGTCTGGAAACCATGCCTTATGAGGAGAGACTTGAGGATGGAGCAAGGTTGTTTTCTGCTGCTCCAGAGATTATGACCCAGAATAATGGATGCAAACTACAGAAAAAGTAGATTTAACCGAAACATTAGAAGGAACTTCCTGAGGGTGAGAGATGTTCAACAATAGAACACACTCCCTTGACTATTTGTCAGGGGTGCTTCGATTATGAGTTCCTGTATGGCAGAATGTTGGACTGGATGGACCTTGTGGTCTCTTCCAATTCTATGATTCTATAATTCTACAATTTTATGAATATTTATTTCCTTCTTTGGAGTTTTTTCAGCAGAGGCTGGATGGCCATCTAATGGGTGTATTTTTATCATGAGTTCCTGCATGACAGGGGGGTTGAACTGGACAGCCTTTGTGATACCTTTCAATTCTATGCTTCTATGAAATTACCCTTCCTAGGCTCCACCCTCCCTGTTGCTCCTTAATAATTGATTCCCATTATGGGGAGAAGTGACTTTTTCATCACTAAGCCTTGATTTAATGCTGTGGTCATGACACATATATATTTGTAGGATTACATTCTTCTCATGTAATAGCAGAACCAACCTTTCCATTATAAAGATTTGATGCTATAACCACAATAAGCCCAACTGCAAGTGTCATTCATTTCATCCTTTTCTCCTAAAGCCATGAATTCATCATAGGATCAACATGTTGTTGTTTGTCACAAAATGTTCTGGTTTTCCTGTGTCAGCACTCTTGGCTTTAAACTCATAGAAGAAGCTTTGCATTTATTATCTATCCATACGATGAGAAAAATGTGTATTTTAGAAACTACTCTTTCCCTTCATAGTCTTGTTTCCGACATTTACTATCAGAAACCCCCTCCCACTGTGCACATTCTTTCAAAATTGTATCCACCAGGACTTCTGATCTTGGCAATTTGCATATTATTTTCCTAACCCACCCCCAATCAATAATACTTACCTTTTATATTTTTTAATCCATCCGGCAATTTCTCACTCAGCCCAGAGCCTCGGATATGCTCTGATTTTTTATTTATTTATTTATTTTAAAAAGCTTGTCATCCCTGAAAATGTTCCAGATGATTATTTGACTTCTTATAAATCCACTAGCTGGTCTGGAAAGTTGACGTACAAAAAAAAAGTAAACCCCTAATTTATTCTCACTTCAAAACTACTGTTATTAATTATTACCATGGAAAATGTTATTTAGTGACTTATGGTCTAATGCTTTTCTCATTGAAATTAACTGGAAGATTCATAACTGCAGCAAGGCTGTGTAGAATCTAGACCATAATTTCTAAAGGCTTACTGCATCATTAGTAAAATTTGCACAACACCACAGCCCAGATTTTGCTTAATCCAGCTATTCTTTTCAGGCATCAAATATAAATACTTAACAGTGATGCTGAAAAATCAAATATGGGATAAAGAATGCCGCTCTTAGTACTTTTATGTTTTGCAGTATTTGCAAAGGTACTGACCCTTTTATCCTCTCTGTTTCTTTAAGAAGAAGTGATAGCAGAAAAGGCAAGCTTTATTACATCCTATTGCATATCCTCCTCCATAACATGATGATGATATACTTCCATTGAATCCAGGTAAGCACCACACTGGGTCCTGAGATCTATTCTTCAAAACTTTGTTGGTTTTCTGATTCATATGCATTTGCATCTACTTTGTTGGTTTTCTGATTCATATGAATTTACATCTATAAAACACGGCGTTTCAATATGAACAAATCCCACAATTAAACACTGCTTCCTGTTACAAAAAGGAATGTGATTGTGGGTGTTAAAAATAAAATAATATGTGATCTGCAATTTTCTTCTTATGTACAATAGCACACAATTAGAATCACACAGACCAAAAACTTGATATCATCTACATGGCATTTGAAGTTTGGAGAGGACTATTGAGAACTCGTAACTGGGGAGCTCTGATGCACAACAGATTATAAACTCTAGGTTTCCATAGAATGTTGCCATTTGAATTAAAGTAGAATATAGTGCACGGTGTTGTGTGAAAGGGCCTCATGATGGCACTAAACAGGATCATTCCACACTTCAACATCTTGTCATCAATCCTGCTTGTCTTTTTATTTCCATGTGGTAAGAAAACTGAATTTTTTTTTCATGTTTTCCCTCTTTTTTCCTTTTTAATTAGAATCATAGACTCATAGAATCATAGAGTTGGAAGAGACTGCAAAAGCCATCCAGTCCAACCCCCTGCCATAGAATCATAGAATCTTAGAGTTGGAAGAGACCACTAGGGCCATCCAGTCCAACCCCCTGCCATGCAGGAAATCCAAATCAAAGCATCCCTGACAGATGGCCATCCAGCCTCTGTTTAAAGACCTCCAAGGAAGGAGACTCTATCACCCTCCGAGGGAGTGCATTCCACTGTCGAACAGCCCTTACTGTCAGGAAGTTCCTCCTAATGTTCAGGTGGAATCTCTTTTCCTGCAGCTTGCATCCATTGTTTCGGGTCCTGTTCTCTGGAGCAGCAAAAAACAAGCTTGCTCCCTCTTCAATATGACATCCTTTCAAATATTTAAACAGGGCTATCATATCACCTCTTAACCTTCTTTTCTCCAGGCTAAACATCCCCAGCTCCCTAAGTCGTTCCTCATAGGGCATGGTTTCCAGACCCTTCACCATTTTTGTCGCCCTCCTTTGGACACGCTCCAGTTTCTTGATGTCCTTTCTGAATTGTGGCGCCCAGAACTGGACACAATATTCTAGGTGGGGCCTGACCAAAGCAGAATACAGTGGCACTATTACTTCTCTTGATCTAGACACTATACTTCTATTGATGCAGACTAAAATAGCATTGGCCTTTTTAGATGCCGCATCACACTGTTCACTCATGTTCAACTTGTGGTCTACTTGGACTCCTAGATCCCTTTCACACGTAGTTTCATTCAGCCAGGTGTCACCCATCCTATATCTGTGCATTTTATTTTTCTGCCCTAAGTGCAATACCTTACATTTCTCCATGTTGAATTTCATTTTGTTAGCTTTGGCCCAGCTTTCTAGTCTATTCAAGTCATTTTGAATCTTGATCCTGTCCTCTGGGGTATTAGCTATTCCCCCTAATTTGGTATCATCTGCAAATTTGATAAGTATGCTCCCAATTCTGTCATCCAGGTCATTGATAAAGATGTTGAATAGCACTGGGCTCAGGACAGAGCCCTGTGGGACCCCACTGGTCACTTTTCTCCAGGATGAAAAGGAGCCATTGTTGAGCACCCTTTGGGTTCAGCCGGTCAACCAATTACAGATCCATTTAACAGTTCCTTTGTCTAGCCCACATTTTACAAGCTTGTTTGCAAGAATGTCATGGGGAACCTTGTCAAAGGCCTTAGTGAAATCAAGATATACTATATCCACAGCATTCCCTTCATCTACCAAGCTGGTAATTTTATCAAAGAAAGAGATTAGGTTTGTCTGGCATGACTTGTTTCTCTGAAACCCATGTTGACTTTTTGTGATTATGGCATTGCCTTCTAGATGTTCACAGACTCTCTGTTTAATGATCTGCTCCAGAATCTTTCCTGGTATTGATGTCAGACTAACTGGACGATAATTGTTGGGATCCTCTTTTTTCCCCTTTTTGAAGATGGGGACAACGTTTGCCCTCCGCCAGTCTGCTGGGATCTCTCCTGTTTTCCAGGAGTTTTCAAAGATTATTGCCAATGGCTCCGATATTACATTTGCCAGTTCTTTTAATACCCTTGGATGGAGTTCATCTGGTCCCGGAGACTTAAATTCATTTAGATTAATAAGGTGTTCCTCTACTATCTCTTTACTTATTCTGTGCTGAAATTCCCCTGTTCTGTCCTCTGCTCCATTATCCTCAGGTTGAGCACCCATGCAGGAAACCTCAATCAAAAGTTCCCTGACAGATGGCCGTCCAGCCTCTGCTTAAAGATCCAAAGAAGGAGAATCCACCACTCTCCGAGGGAGTGTGTTCCACAGTCGAACACCCCTTACTGTCAGGAAGTTCCTCCTAATGTTGAGGTGGAATCTCTTTTCCTGTAGCTTGTATCCATTGCTTCGGGTACTAATCTCTGGAGCAGCAGAAAACAAGCTTGCTCCCTCCTCAATGTGACATCCCTTCAAGTATTTAAACAGAGCTATCATATCACCTCTTAACTTTCTCTTCTCCAGGCTAAACATGCCCAGTTCCCTAAGGCGTTATTCATAGGGCATGGTTTCCAGACACTTCACGATTTTAGTCACCCTTCTTTGGACACGCCCCAGTTTCCCAACGTGCTTTTTAAACTGTGGTGCCCAGAACTGGACACAATATTCCAGGTGGGGCCTAACCAGAGCAGACTAGAGTGGCACTATTACTTCCCTTGATCTAGACACAATACTTCTATTGATGCAGCCTATTGGTCTTGTTAGCTGCCTTGTTGGCCTTGTTAGCTGTCATACTGCTGACTCATGTTCAATTTGTGGTCTTCTTGGACTCCTAGATCCCTTTCACACGTACTCTCGTTCAGCCAGGTGTCACCCATCCTATATCTTGGCATTTTATTTTTGTGCCATAAGTGCATTACTTTACATTTCTCCATGTTGAAATTCATTTCTAATCTATTAAGGTCATTTTGAATCTTGATCCTGTCCTCTGGGGTATTAGCTACACCTCCTAATTTTGTTTTATCTGCAAATTTGATAGGTATGCCCCCAATTCTGTCATCCAAGTCATTGATAAAGATGTTGAATAGCACTGGGCCCAGGACAGAACCCTGTGGGACCCCACTGGTCACTTTTCCCCAGGATGAAAAGGAGCCACTGTTGAGCACCATTTGGGTTCAGCCAGTCAACCAATTACAAATCCATGTAACAGTTGCCTTGTCTAGCCCACCTTTTACAAGCTTGTTTGCAAGAATATCATGGGGAACTTTGTCAAAGGCCTTACTGAAATCAAGATTATACTATAACCACAGCATTCCCTTCATCTACCAAGCTGGTAATTTTATAAAAAAAAAAAGAGATTAGATTTGTCTGGCATGACTTGTTTCTCTGAAACCCATGTTGACTTTATGTGATTATGGAATTGCCTTCTAGATGTTCACAGACTCTCTGTTTAATGATCTGCTCTAGAATCTTTTCTGGTATTGATGTCAGACTAACTGGACAATAATTGTTGGGAACCTCCTTTTTCTCCTTTTTGAAGATGGGAACAACATTTGCCCTCCTCCAGTCTGCTGGGACTTCTCCTGTTCTCCAGGAGTTCTTAAAGATTATTGCCAATGGCTCCGATATTACATTAGCCAGTTCTTTTAATATTCTTGGATGTAGTTCATCTGGTCTTGGAGACTTACATTTATTTAGACTAACCAGGTATTCCTGTACTATCTCTTTACTTATTCTGTGCTGAAATTCCCCTATTCTATCCTCTGCTCCATTATCCTCAGGTTGAGCACCCTTTGCCTTTTCTGAGAAGACTGAGGCAAAGGAGGTGTTGAGTAATTCTGCGTTTTCTCTGTCCCCTGTTAGCATTTTGCCATCTTCTGCACTCAGTGGCCCTACCATTTCCTTCTTCTTACTTTTGCTGTGGACATATAAAAAAAAAGCCCTTTTTATTGTTCTTAACCTCTCTAGCAAACCTGAGTTCATTCTGTGCTTTAGCTTTTCTGACTTTACTCCTACACATGCTAGCTATTTGTTTGAATTCCTCTTTGGTGATTTCCCAATTTTTCCATTTCTTATACATGTTCCATTTAAAACTTAGCTCAGTTGAAAGTTCCTTAGTCATCCATCCTGGTTTCTTGAGAGATCTCCCATTTTTCTTCCTCATTGGAACTGTTTGAAATTGTGCCTTCAGTATCTCCCTTTTGAAAAACTCCCATCTGTCTTGAACTCCCTTCACTTTTAGTATTGCTGACCATGAGATCACACCCAGTATTTCTCTAAGTTTACTGAAATCAGCTCTCCTAAAGTCTAGAATGTGTATCCTACTATGCCTGACTTCTCCTTTCCATTGTATAACAAACTCCAGGAGTACATGATCACTCCCACCTAAGGATCTCACCACTTGCCTTCCATTAACTAAGTCATCCCTTTTGGTTAGGATAACATCCAAAATAGCTGATCCCCTTGTTGCCTCTTCCACCTTTTGGACAATGAAATTGTCTCCATGGCAAGTGAGGAATTTGCTTAGACCTTGAGGATTTGGCTGAGTTTGAATTCCAGCAAATATCAGGATAGTTGAAGTCACCCATCACTACTACA
>NC_056524.1:239585136-239639226 GCF_019175285.1 Sceloporus undulatus
TCTCTCCTTTCTGAGTGTGTAGTCATCTGTTCTAGAAATACATCTTAGACCATGTGTCCCCTTTACTTGCTGCCTGTGCAAGTTTTTTTTGCCTCCCACTTTTGGGTCCTTGCACTGTTTGTCTTGTTCCCTCTATGACAGTTTGACTATTTTCTCCAGCCCCTTTGCCTTCCAGAATACTGTCTCCCTCCCCCACATAATTCAGTTTAAAGCTGTCCTGATCCAATTTTTGAGACTATTGGCAAAAACCTTTTTGCCAACTGGCGTGAGATGCAACCCATCCCTTGCCAGAAGTCCCTCCTCATGGAACCTCAGACCATGATCCAAAAATCTAAATTGTTTTTGGCGGCACCATCTGTGGAGCCAGTTCTTCACCTCTCCTATTTTCCTCTCCCTTCCTGGACCATGCTCTTTGACTGGGAGAAGAAATGAGAAATGAGATGACAAACTGTGCATCCATCTCTTTCAGCTTCCTACCCAGAGCCTCATAATCTCTTATGATATTCTGAAGTCTGTGCCTTGCAGTATCATTGGATCCCACATGAACCAAAAGAAAGGGTGTAACAGTGACCAAATTATCAATGGGGAATTTAATTAGCTCAAGGTCACGAGAGGAGGCCTGTTACTACACCTCAGATGGGATCGCCCCTTCGATCTGTATACCAGGAACTAGAAATCCAGAAATGAGGCAGAGGCTCTAAGTACAATCAATGTCTCTTTTATTGGAAACAAGGATTCAAACATACAGGCACATACGCTCACACATTCATACAAGACTCAGGAAATAACATGGTAAATGTGGAATAGATATTAGGCTTGCTAACAGAAATACTCACCTTATGTAGAAGTTCTATCTTCCAATTTGTGTGTGGGTTTGCAGGTCTGGTTAAGCAGACAAGTCAGAGAGAAAGACTGACTTTAAAACTGACATAGATAGCTGTGCTGCCAGCAGCAGAGAGAGGCTACCAGCAGCTAGAGGTACCAGCAGTGAATGACTGGCCCCAGTGAATGGCTAGCCACAGTGAGTGGCTGGCCTCAGCTGAGAGTGACTGGTAGCAGCAGTGAGTGGCTGGCTGCAGCGCCTCTCTAAATTTAGGAGACCTTTTTAAGGGTTTAACAGGGTCTCTAGACAAAGGGTAATCAAAGGAAACTGTTTGAAGTGTATTTCACATCCTAATCAAATGTTTTGATCTAACTCAAATGTTTCTGCCAGAGTAGGGACCTGAATGGCTACAAATGCCATTCCTTTGATTCAAATGGTTCCCCCTCAATCACAAAGAGAGACACTTCCTTAAGACATTTGATAGCATCTTTCCTGATAGCACTTAGCAGCTCCTTGCATAATCTCATCCAAGCTGGGAAAGGAAATTCGTTTACATATCAAAAACTCATGGCTTCAGTGGGAGATCACATGCTAGGGCCATTTGGCTACTCAGGTCAAGATGCACTTTTGATATCAAATTGCAGGTCAGAGATTATTATTTAGATATATTAAAAAGGTGTAGATCAATGCTTATTATTTCGTAGATCGATGCCTATCAAGGGGTAATGGTCATTAGGCTTGACAAGTCTTGTCAGCCTCTCTGTCACATCATGGATCTTTGCCCCAGGGAGACAGCACACCTCCCGAGCCATCTTATCAGGCCCACAAACCACTGGTTCAGTACCTCTCATCAAGGAGTCACCACTCACCTTCTCCAAGGCTTAGCAGCGGCTTCTCCCTTTTGGGAAGTAAGACAAAAACAAAACCAGAAATTTAGGCAGGACTTCCCTACCATTAGACAAAGTGAGTTATAGCACCTCAGGCAGCAGATGGTGAAGGCAGAGGGCAGATAAGAGGCCAGAGCTATGCATACTATGTGGCTTGACTTGTATCTTTCATTGTCACGGCCCCAAGATTATGGAATGACCTACCAGAAGAGATCCATCTCATTACTATCTTAGAGGCCTTTAAGAAGGCATTCAAAACAGATCTCTTTCGGAGGGCTTATCCACTGAATTCCATATAAAAAGGTTATGACGACTGCTCTTCCTTCACTCTGATTGTTGGCTAATGGACAAATTGTAATTTTTAGAGAACTAATAGGAATTCTTGGTAAATTCAGTGTTAGTATTTTACTGTTGTATTGATTGTAAATTGTAAGTGTCTTTTAAGGTTGTAATCCCACCTCGATCCGTGGGAGAGGTGGGAGTTATTATACTCAAATGAAATCAATAATGTCGTCTCATACTACATTACGGTAGATTCAGCTTTGTTGAGTTGTCTTCTAAATGTAGCTTGCAGGGCTGGCTCTGGATTTAGGTATCCTAATTGAGTAGGCTTTGCTTTTTTTGGTTTTGGATTTTTTTATCAACATAATTTCATATATAATCTCACAATTCTATATAGAGCATGCAAGAACTCTACAACTGCACATTGCTGGAAGTGTGTGCATGTTGAGGGTGGAGCTTCTGTACACGTACTTCATTGCCTGGTGGCAGTGAATCATAAATGTACTTATGTCCATAATTACAACATGCCTTTAACAATATATGCTTAGTGTATAGCAGTGTATTTGTGCATGTGTATGTGTGTATGGAGAAAGAAAGAAAGACACACACACACACACACACACACACAGAGAGAGATGTTTATCACACTATGCTCTTAAAGAGCTACTATTCCAGTGTGACTCCTCTAGCAGCCTCCTGTTGCATGCTGGGATTGGCAGTTTTAAGGAGCTGAACTTCTCTGCCTGAGAATTCTAAATACCCCTCCTTAAAACTGCCAATCCCAGCATGCAACAGGAGGCAGCTAGAGGAGTCACACTGGAATAGTACCTCTTTAAGAGCATAGTGTGATAAACATCAGAGAGAGAGAGAGAGAGAGAGAGAGAGAGAACATTTTCATGGTTAAAGACATTCAGAATTGGCTTATCAGTGTTGGTCCACTACTAAGAGTTAAATACAATGCTTTATGCCATTAAAAGCAGAAATCTAGGGTTGAGGTGGAGAGAATATAGACTAGATGGAATCCAGGTTCTGTTCTATCTCTATCATTCAATCTCAGGGGTAAATTATGCCCATGGCAGCCCCTGTCCCATTTTTAATCCCTAATGCCCTCTCAAACCTCCAATTCCCAAAAATTGAGAAAAAAGAACCAATTTTCCAGCCAAAATCAGTTCAAAACCACCCAGCTCTACCTGTAACCTCCCCAACACTTGTCCAAACACTTGTCTTTGGGAAGGGCCCTCATCCCTCACACAGATGCCCACCCTGTTCTATGAGGATGGCATTGGTGGCCATCTGAGAATCTGTAAGATGAAATGGTAGCTTCACATGCACAATAGTGTCATTTCAATAGACTTCAGGTATCTATTCCAAGGAACCAAAAAATAAAATATAATCTGGGTTTTATGCTCACCACAGGGGTGGAAAATCTTATCCCTTAGGGTGATATCCAGCTCTCTTGAGGTACTGATCCAATCCTCTGGGGTTTCCATGACACCAACATTTGTTTAATTTCCCCCCAGCCTATGAGGGGAAAGATTGAAATGTCTCTTCTAATGCTTAGAGTGCATTTGTATTGGAGTTAAAGCAGTTTGATACCCCCTCCCCTAAATTTCAAATCCCAGAATTCCATAGGATTTTCCTGTGAATGATTTGAGGCTGGTCATCACCTCCATTTAAACTCCTGCTTTCCCCAGATTTTCTCCAGTGTGATAAGTTACAGGCAGTAAGAACTTTATGGTAAAAATTTACTGGTCTTTTTGATGCCTTTTAACCCCAGCAACTGCTGGAATGTGGCCCCCGAGTACTTCTCTGAAAGCCGCTAGCAGAGTTTTCCATCAACCAGAAGTGTCATTCAAAACAATTAACTAGTTCCTGTCCTCATTTTCGCCCATGATTCTGGATGATCCAGTCCTTCCCTCTCATCTCACCATTTCACCTTTTTAATTCTGTCTCTATCTTTTCTTCCCTTCACTGCTCCTGGCTCCCCCTTTAAACCCCCTAGCTTCCATGTCTTTTAACAGTTTTAATAACCACTTGGGGGGAGCAGGTGTGAACCAGCTGAATGACACCACTGCAGTCAACCATAGAAAAGCTGCCAGATTCACATTTGAGTTGTGTAAATTTTTGTTGCACTTTGAGATCATTACCCAACTGGCTGGAATCTCCATTATGCCATGAGAGAACTTGAGAGAAGTGCACATACTTGCTCTTTGTGTTTAACTGATAAAAGAAAATGAAATACAGAGCAGTCATATTAACTTAATTAGGTTGTAGTGACTCATTATTGGCAAAATTGTCAAGATTTCCTTATGCACCAACTGCCCCAATTGAAATTCTTTCCCAAGCATCAGAACTACCAAACAATTTACAGTAATTCAAACATCCAGAATCAATATGGAAATAGCCACAGTCTATTACAAAAGCTGGAATACATTATCTACTCTGGGATGCTGCATTGTTTGTTTGGGTGTCTTTTCCATCCAAATGGACAACACCCTGTCCCCAAAACTTTCCTACAGCCTTCCTTACCATACTGTACATGAAAAAAGAACCACACATTTTGCTTTGTTTAGCTGCCCACTATTGTTCCTTTTTCTTTCAACTGCAGCCTCCCTCCTCTCTCCCCACACTCAAATGTTGTTTTACTGGTTTAAAAAAAGTAAAGGCAAGAATTATGTGAAGTTGGGACTGCTGAATAATTCATGAGTTCTGATTGAATGGGATCATTATCTCCAGCTTTACAAGCTAATAAATACTGTCTATTGCCTAGATATTGTTTTGATCTAATAATGTCAAGGGAGGAGGGACCTCTGACTCTTCCCTCTAAAAGATGCACCCTAAATTAGGGAGGAGCTCTTTCCTGAATTCATTGCTGGATTGCGTTTGTTTTCTCTCCTTTGACTTCTGGTTTCTGTTTTGACACCTACTGCAGCATTCTTCTTTTCTGGAGAAAAAAAAAAGCAAAGTAATTGGTGTTCCTGGGAGTTTTACTCTCTCTTCCTCTGTTCTTTTCTTTAGACATTTTCTTCTGTTCTAGCCCAATTCATGTAATTAACTGATGTTTATTTTTATTTTTGTCCTATCCTATACCAATGCAGACCAAAAGATATGCTTAAATGATTATTAAAATGAGCACATAAAAAATCAGATGTGGACTAGAATTCTGCATACATTTTCCTGTGAGTAAGCCCTACTGAATATAATGGGTGTGATGGGGTGAAAGCATGCAAATGCAAGTAGGTAAGTAGGTACCACTTTGGTGGGAAGGTAAACAACATTCTGTGCCGTCATGCTGACCACATGATCACAAAGTAGTCTGTGACAATGCTGGGCGTTTCGGCTTAGTAACGAAGATGACACCACTAGGCAACCTTGTCAATAGGGAATAACTTTACCTTTTATTCCTGAGGATAAATACTAGGTAATTTAAAAAGAATGGTGCAAAACTGAATAAGATCAGCTTTACTTTTATAACTTTCTTTTTGAATTACTCTGTATATACAGTTGGCCTTCTATATCTACGGATTCTTTATTGATAGATTCAAGCATTCATAGCTTGAAAATGTGCGTGTGTGCGCGCACGCGCATTTTCCCAAAAATCAAATCTTGATTTGGCTATTTTATATAAGGGACACCATTTTGATATATCATTGTATTTAATGGGACTTGAGCATCCACAGGGTAATTTAAGTTTCCTAAGGGCTCAGTCTTTGATAAGGAAACAAAAGAAATATCGAATATCAAAAATGTCAAAGCCAATCCTGTTAGGGTCTAGCTTTAAATTAGCAGAGAAGCAGAAATGTGCTCTTGTCTAATTGTGGTTCCATAAGGACTGAGATTGACTCCAAAAACAACAAACACGTAGCTTGTAGTTTAAAACAAATGGCGCGTTACAGACGTGCCGAAGGGGCGTATTAGGGTTAGGAAGGGGTGTAGTAGGGTTGAGAAGGGGCGTCACTTCTGGACACCCCTAAACCCTAGTACGGACCGAGTCCGTACAAAATGGCGGTGCCCGTCCACACGGGGGCCGCCATCTTGATGTAGCAGATGCACTGCATCCGCACATCACGTGGCACAAATGACGCCGCGAGTGCACCATTGGCGCCTTGTGGTGTCATAACCACGCTGCAAAGAGAAGAGCCATTTTGGGGCTTCTTTTTGCAGCACAGAGGATCCGTGCAGTTTGTACGCTGGGGTTCCTCTGCACTGCAAATGGCGGCGGCGGCGGCAGACCGCCCGTTTTGGGCGGTCTGTAATGCGCCAAAGTTTACTTATGACTTTAATCTATATATACATAAAAAGCTATAACCTAATCTAGCTAGTGAATAGTTCAGGTAAAAAGAAATATTTGTCTTGCCATCTTTCCAAAGAAAGTTGAGAGGGTTGCGAGAGTTAGGGACCGTGCGGTTGGTGCGCCATCCCTAACCCTAGTATCAGTGCCAGCACCTAAATATTTATTTCTAAACATATTATTTAACAAAATACACACATCTAGATGCAATATCCCTTTGTTGTTGTTGTTGTTATTATCTGCCTTCACATTGATCCCGATCCATTGCTGATGAGACATCTCCATGACCCCCTGTCCTCTATCCCTATCATATTTATTTTATAGGAATTCTAGTACTTTTTAAAGCTGAGAAATCAAAACTGAGAGAAATATGAAATCTAAAAGATAACTGTGTTGTATTCTGTACATTTGTCTAGAAGGTGATAATTAAGAATTGATGGATATCTCTACTTCTGGTTCTGCATAATACCCCCCCCCCCCCACACACACAAAAAAAACTTTACAAAAATTCACACTTTCATATAATGCTTCATATATAGAAGTGTGACATACACACATTCAGATCAAAATGCAAATTTTTATCTTGATTAGATATAAATTTTGATGCAGATTAATTTAATTCACAAAATTCAAATTCCTACAGTATCCCTAATTTTGATGCAAAATCTGGGGGCGGGGGGGGGGTGTATCACCATTTATAATCAGGCTGATTTTCAAATGTAGGTACATAGATCTAGACACAAAACTTTATTGCAGAATTTGGAAATTTTAATTTTTTATTTTATTTTTTTAGTTTTCATTAGTTTTGGGCTACCCAAAAGATGAGAACCAACATGTTGTAATGGTTTGAGTACTGTACTAGTTTGAGCATCCTATGAATCCGGAGACCAGGGCATGAATCTCTGCTTGGCTAATTTCTTGGCAAGTCACACTCTCTCATCCTCAGAGGAAGGCAAAAGGAAACCAGCTCTGAACAAATCTTGCCCCTCCCCCCCCCAACAAAAACATGTTAGGTTTGTCTTAGGGTTGTCATAAGTCAGAAATGACCTGAAGGCACATGACAACATCAATCCAAAAGATGTGCATGCACACATCCACCCCCTCCACCAAATAATAAATGATTTGAAGGCACACAACAACAACAACAACAACAACAACAACAACAACAACAACAATGAATATCTTCAGAGAGCAAATAAAGAGATTCCACATTAAGCATTTCCTGGTAAAATCCCAAGAGAAGAATAGCACGAGTAAATTTATTTCAGCTCTACAACATATTTAATAACTACTAATGCAATCAGAATCACATATCTGAACATCATTTTAGTTTGTAATAAATAAATAATAAGAAAGATATAGTTTAGCAATCATCTCTGATATTTTTATCAATAAATGTGATGTATTTGTATATGGGGCAAATTTAACATATATGCAGTATAGCTATTGATTCAGATACTGGATGGATCACATATCTGTTTGGACTTTTACCATACAATGCTGAAAAACTAACAATTATAATTTCTAAAAATATTAGCCATTAGTAGCCATATTCATGGAATAAAATATCAAAGCATATGCCTGGAGGTACAGAAGATGATATGGCATGTGTGCCATGTTGATTCCTCAGCATGGCATATGCCAAGACAGACTGAGAGGAGGTGATTGCAAAAAATTGTAACTGTGAGATGATTTAGAAGAATCATTGATGATACCTTAATGGCCTTCTGCTGAGAAGACCTGGGGTAATTGTTAGTGATGTCAAGGGAGAGATTATACATCTGTAGAGTGAGATCTTCTGCAACCCAAGTAACCTTTTGGAAAGGAATATAGGAAAGGATGAGAGGAAGCCATAGAGGGAATAGAAGAGAGTAGAAAATGAAAATGAGCTGGTATTATGTAGTTTATTTGATTTGTTTATGAGCTGTTCATGTTAAGGGCGAAAGTAGATGCTGGAGGTCTATGATCAAGTTCCAAAGTTTGCAAAGCAAATCCCAGAACCCGCCAGCCATATTCAATCATATCTCCAATGTCTTTTTGTTACTTTTTTTTTTAAAGTCACATGGGGTTCCAAATTGGATTTGGACCTGTGTCGTTTTCCTCATCCAAATAGTTTCTGTCATTTGTTCAGATACTCACCTGTGGTCACAGTTTGTAAGGACATCAGTGAAAGTAAGCATTAGAAAGCCACATAAGAAGGTCTTCTCCAGGAACTCACTACAAGCCTGTAGATTTGTCTCTGTGTAGAAAAAATGACTAGAGCTCTTGAACTGTGGGAGAGAAAATGCCACCTCAGTGCTTAAGCTGTGCCATGAACTAGTACCGCTGTGCTCTCATATGTTTTTTTTTTTTAGCCACATTTTTCAAATTGTTAAAGATGCTTGAACTTTGACTTGTTCCTTCTTAGTACAGTGAAGTCATAGAATTTTAGGTCAAGAACATTGCATTGCAACAGATATCTTTATTTGAATTGTGTGCCATTTTACCTGTAGGGCTCCTCTGATCTTCTTATGAGTGCTAAACTTTGAATGGGGTATTGTATACTGTCTCAAAAAGGGATTATCAGGTTATGCCACTCAGTTGGGTGCCTCTTCTGTCCTCTTCTTACTTTTTCTCCTCCATGGTGCATTTCCCTTTAAGGCAGATACAAGAAAGACAACTGGTTAACTTAGTGTGAACCCACATATTTCTTTATTCCCTATGTGCTTGTGTGCACACAGATGGACATATACATCCACAAACACTTTTCATTTCTCATATAAAATAAATGTTTTGAATGTCTTCCTCAAAAAAATTACATAAATGATATCAGCTCAAAATGATACAAACAGCAAGTCTATACCTTATAACAAGATTCAGTATAGTCTACAACAGTGATGGCTAACCTTTTAAAGTGCCCACCTCAATAACATTCCCACACCTGGTGTGGGAAGGGAGGGGGACTTCCAGGGGACAGTGTTTCCCCGGAGACAGAGACTTCTGGGTGCAGGACTTCACCCAAGACAGTTAAGGTGTGGAAGAGTGGGAGGAGGAACAGGCACGCGCCTGTTCCACCTCTTCCCCCACCTTATCATGCCTTCAACTGTCTCGGCATTCTCTGAAAGATGGTTTCACATGCCAGAGAGGGTGCACAGGCCATAGGTTCACTACCATGGGCCTATATTTTTTTTATTGTTTTTTGATCAAGATAATACAGATTCCGAACACAATTAACAATTATACATTTATACATTCTTGATCCTAAATTTAGATTTTTCTACCCCCCAATACTTTGAAACTCCCCCTTCTCTGCCCTATATTACATTATATCCATCAATGAGTTACAATCAAGCTTCATTTATCCATATTCCCAAAAGATACAACAAGACTATAATCCTAGAGCATCGCATTACGTTTCGTTTTTCACATAATCATATATTTTTTTCCAATTTTCTTCCCAGTCATCAGACCATTTGTCTTTTCTTAATAGTGTTAGTTTGTCCAGTTGTACCATACTCAACCATTTCTCTAACCAATCTTGAGTTGTTGGGGCATTTTTATCTTTCCATCTTTTGGCGTAACATAACCTTGCCGCCGTAAAAGCATACAACAAAAACTTCAAATTAATACGTTCACCTTTATCTTCTAGTATATTTAACAGGAAAGCCTCCGGCTTAAAATTAATTTTAATTTGTAAAATTTTTTGTATAGCATCATGAATTATTTTCCAATATTTATTTGCCACTGGGCAAGTCCACCATACATGATAATATGTTGCCGTTGTACTGGGACATTTCCAACAAAAATTTAAATTTTTCCCTTGCATTTTAGCTATTTTACTGGGAGAATAGTGCCAACGGTATAACATTTTATAAAAATTTTCCTTTACATTCATACTACAAGTAAATCTCAAGTCTTTTCCCCATGTCCTTTGCCAGATGTCCAAAGGAATGCTATGTCCTATGTTTTGCGACCATTTAACACATGTTTCTTTAACTACTTCTCCTTCTGTTTCTCTTTTCAAAAGTACTTTATACAGTTTAGATATAGTAGCATTTTTTGAATGTATAAGCACTTTATCCAGCTCTATTTCAGTTTCATTTATTCCATTTTGCTCCCTATCCCATTTAAATCTTTCTTTTAATTGGTAGTATGTAAACCAATCTATCTTAATTCCTTTTTCTTCTAGTTCTAATATAGATAACATTTTTGGGATGCCATTTGTCCAGTCCAGTAACTCCTTGTAACTAATTATCTTTTGTGTTCCCCCTATTCTCAGACCCCAAGCTTCCTGAGGAGAGATCCAGTTTGGCAGTTTGTTATAGAATTTCTTTTTTGTTCTCTCCCAAACATGATACAATGGCGTTCTGATTACATGATCCCCAACTTCTTTGTTTTTCGATTTCTTTTTGTATCCTAAGTAATTATGCCACCCACAACTCATATTGAATCCTTCTAATTTTAATAAATCATCATTATCACACAAAATCCAATCCTGTATCCAGTCTAGCGCACACGCATCATGGTATAATTTTAAATCAGGTACCCCGAAACCCCCATTTTCTTTTAAATCTTTCATAACAATTCTTTTTATTCTGGGTTTCTTTTTATTCCATATAAACCCGAATAATTCTTTTCCCCACAAAATAAAAGTTTTTTCATTTTTGACTATAGGCAAATTCTGGAAAAGAAACATGAATTTAGGAAAAATATTCATTTTGATTGTGGCTATCTTTCCCATTAATGATAAATTCAGTTTAGAATATCTTTCTAGTTCTTTTTGGATTTCTTTCCACAAAGTAATATAATTATTTTCATACAGTTCTAAGTTTTTATTAGTCAGTGTTATTCCCAAATATCTGATTTTCTTTTGTATATGAAGCCCCGTTTTCAGGTAAAACAGCAAATTTTCTTCTTCCCTTAAGTTGATCGTCAAAGTCTGAGTTTTCTCTTTATTTATCTTAAGTCCAGAAAACTTACCAAATTCTTTAATTACATTAAGAATCTCGTTGGTGTTTTCCAAAGGGTCTTCTATAATCAATGCCAAGTCATCTGCGTATGCTAAGATCTTACTTTTTGAATTTATTTTTTGAGTTTTGTTTGATTCACTAGTGGTATTTTCTCCTCTGAGCTGATTTAACAAAATTTCTAGGGTTAATATAAAAATCAGTGGGGATAGAGGGCATCCTTGTCTCGTACCTCGCTCAATATTACAAATATTGGTTTTTTCCATATTTACAAGAATCTGTGCGGTTTGTTTATTATATATCATATCTATCCATTTACCAAATTTATCACCCATCTGGGTCGACTTTATTACCATTTTCATAAATTTCCAATCAAGCATGTCGAACGCTTTTTCTGCGTCTAAGAAGACGCAAGCGCATTTTTTGGTAGGGTTCTCCACATAGTATTCTATCATGTTGACAATAGATCTTATATTCTGCTTCATTTGTCTTTTAGGTAAGAAACCGGCTTGTTCTTTTTTAATCAGTTCTTGTAAAATCTTTTTCAGTCTGTTGGCTGAGTTCTGTTCTTTAGAAGGTATATTATCAGAAACATATAAAGCAACCCCACATCTTTTTTGATTTCTGGCAGCAATATAAACTTTCCCTAATTTAGGTTGTAGTAAATATTTACAATCCTTCAATCTTATATGAGTCTCTTGAATACAACACAGGTCTGCTTTTTCCTTTCCCAATAAATGAAATACTTGCTTACGCTTATGGGGAGTGTTCATTCCCCTTACATTCCAAGAAATAAATTTCATACTGGCTTTATATTAATTCTGGATCTATAGCTGGGTCCTATTTGGATTCAGATCTAGGGTTTTTTAAATTTTCAGTGGTGTCAAGTGTCTCCCCTTTTTCCTGAATTTCTGCTAGTATTTGTCTGGCGCTCTCAATAGTATTTATTCTTATGTTTTTCTCTTTCCAATAAATCCACAGACCTTCACTTAAATCCCATCTGAATCGAATATTTCTATCTTGCAATATTTTAGTTAAGAAAAAATAATCTTTACGTCTTTTCAATATTGCGGCCGGGATGTCACGGAATACTTTGATATTTGAGTCGTCTATTAGCATTGTTTTCCCAAATCCTTCCTTCACAATCCTGTCTACCGTCCTTTCTTTCAGGAAAAAAACCAAAATGTCTCTTGGGAGTCCTTTCTTTTTTGCAAAGTTCGAACTAGTTCTGTAGATCTTATCCGTCTCTGCCTCAATACATTCAATAGAAACCTCCATTAATTCTGCTAGAAAAGGGAGTATTAAATCATATAGATTTTCTCCTAAATTTTCCTTTAGCCCCCTAATTCTCAGACATTTTTTCCTTTGTTTGGCATCTTTAATTAGATTTTGTTCAATTTCAACAGTCTGCTTTTTTTCAATTTCCTTTGTCTTAACTTCTAATATTTCAGTTTTTTGTTTTAAAGTTGTCACCTCACTGTGTATTTCTTTTAAATCATCATTCATAGATTTAATCATGCCTTTTAATTCCTCTATTTCCTTCTTAAAGTCAGCCCTCATTTCATTTCTGGAAGTCTTAAGTTCCTGTCTGAAATTTTTTTCCATTCTTTCTATTGCTTCAAGAATTTTTTCATTAGAGTCAGGTGGCTT
Source organism: Sceloporus undulatus (assembly GCF_019175285.1). Classification (NCBI taxonomy): domain Eukaryota; kingdom Metazoa; phylum Chordata; class Lepidosauria; order Squamata; family Phrynosomatidae; genus Sceloporus; species Sceloporus undulatus. The sequence continues at coordinate 239,598,016 of NC_056524.1, forward strand.
TGCTTCCAATGATGGTCTTCTAGCTTGTGCTGACATGCTTCCTTGTATCTGTTTTTGTGCTGTTAGTCTTGTTACTACCGACATTCTGGACTACAGTAATTCTCTTATCTTTTTACAGTAACTTAGAATCAACCTAAAGTAAATTACTCTAATTGACTTCTTTTGTCAGTCTAAATTCTTTGTAATAAAGGATTAATTCAAATTTCCAGCTTCTTTAGCTTCAATAGATTTAAATTCATAAACTTAAGAGACAAGCGTTATTTTCCCTTATTTTGTTTCTATCTCTCAGTCCCTGATTTTCCCTCAGCGCTATTTTCCCCTATATTTATTATAACTAAAACCTACCATTGAAACTTTTTTAAATATTTATATTCTGATCAAAGATGACCAATTTAAGCCTCTGTATATATAATCATGTTACAGCCCAAATTCCAGATCAGCAATAATCTTAATCAATTTCCTCCAATTTTGTTCCAGTCTCAAATCCTTTTTTACAGTTGACCGTCGTCTCCTTCCTTGTCCTCTTTTTCGTTGCAACCTTTCTCTCTGTCCTCTTCCCTCTCGTCCTCTTGTCTTCACTGATTACCCCTGCTTTCCTCTCGAATTATGAATATCTCCGTTGTCTCCTCCCCTGTCCTCTTTTCCGTCGTAGCCTTTCTCACCGTCCTCTCTCCGCTCGTCCTCTCGTCCTCTCTGTTTGTCCTGGCTTTCCTTTCAAATTGAGAATGTCTCTGTTGTCTCCTCCTCTGTCCTCTTTCCCGACTCAGCCTTTTTCTCTGTCCTCTCCTCCTCGTCCCTCTTATTCCCTCTTGTTCAGGGTGGTTTTCCCTTCCAATTGTAAATATTCCGGTTATTCCCTCCTCTATCTTCTTGTTTCGTAATAACTTTCTTTTCAGATTTTAAATCTCTCTGTCGTCTCCTCCCCTGTCCTCTCTTTCGTAGCAGCCTCTCAATCACCTCCACTACCCTCTCTTTAACGGCGCCTTTCCTTTCCAATTATGAAAATCCCCTTTGTCTCCTCTCCTGTCCTCTTTTGTCCTCTTTTTGCTGCAGCAAAGTACTTCTCTTTTCAGCCCCCACTAATTGCAATCACTTGGGTCCGTGTATCAAAGTAACAACCTCTTTCAGCTGGGTCTTGTTAAGGTTTAAACTATGTAACAAAAGTAGGACTTCTTCTTCTTTTAAGTTTTTCTTATATTTCTTAATGTTATAGTTTGCAAGTGTTGCAGCTTGCTAATATTATATCCACTATTCTGGCTCTTTTTTTAGATAATTTTTCAGCATGCACTTTCATTCGAATCTGCAGCTTAGCTGTTCCCCAGTCCGTAAGAGATTATTAAGTGTCCTCCAAACTCTTAAGGCAGCCCAAACTCTTAATAACTTTTGGCTGCACAAATTGCTCACATCGAGATTTATCAATACTTTCAGTAGTTGTATCCAAGTCTCATTGACCAAGCATTTATAATAATAAATGGTGTTTGCGTCTAGCCTGTGATAGGATACCAAAGGGTTTAGGGAAATTTGACAAAACAATTTGGTACTGACTAAGGATATACTGATGTTCCTTTTTTCCTTTTAAGTTTGTATCTGTTGTTGCATACGATAGTTTATTTATAGGGTGTTTTATAGGTGCTAGATCCATTTCTACTAGTTGATCTGTTGACAGGCTTGAGGTGATATTTTGAGGAGGATTGTCAGTCAGTTTGGGGACAATTTGGTTCCCTAAGTGTTTATTAGTTTTGAGATTGGACTTTTCAGTATCTAATGTAATTTGTGTGAATTCAGATGTTTGAGCTGTATTAGAGTCTTCATGATTAATCTCCCCATCAGATCTCCTACCATTTTCGGATGTTATGTTTCTCCCTGTTTTACAAAGCTTTTTTGGAGCTCCAGACGCTTCCACCTTTGAGTTTTTTCCTTTTGCGACCCTTCTTTGAGCTTATTGCAGATCTGTACATAATATCCCTGTCACTTTTTGAGATAGGAGTTGTTGTCAAAGAGGATTTATCTTTACCGTTTTCTTTGTCTAATTTTTGTTCTTTTGAGTTAGTACAGATCATTTGAAGGTGTAAATCTACTAAAGTGGTAAGGAGAGTGTTACATTCGGTAAGGAATTTTTTAACAGATGACAATTCCTCAAAGAGAGTGGAAATCCATTTAGGATTTTCCATATCCTTTTTAGGACTGTAGAATCCAAGTGGTAAGCTAAGAGCTCTGTCAGATCTTAACAGATCCTCTCTTGGATCTATTTCCATTTTAGTCCCAGATATCTTTTCACTTATAATAGGTTCAGATGTTATTTTTCCCTCAGCAAAAGCCATTTCAGTTTCAAGATTTGGTGCAGAAAAACTTCTATTTAGAGGCTTTAAAGAGCCTATTCTATCTAAAGACCAATCCAGAATAGGTGCTACAGGTGATGAAGTTATTTCCTTACTTCCTATAGGATTTGCTTCTACATTAGTTTGGGAGCATCTATGGGGGGATTTGTGTCTACAATTAGTAAAATATTGAGTTATTTTTGATTGCACAGCTTTTTCTTTTAGAGAGTGGTTTGAGAATGAAGGATGTTCCAAGGTTTCCCGCCCCCTTCTGCCTTTGCCCGTCGACGCTGCCGCTGACGCCGTCGTCGCTGGACTGCACCCCCTTTTGCCGGGCGCTTCTCTCGGTGGTTTCGGAGGTGCGTCTGCGCACCGCCCCGGGAGAGCCCCTTGGACTTTGGGGAATATCCCCACAACCCCTGGGACCACCTGCTTTGGCGTTTGGCGGCCAGTAGCGGAGCACAGGCCCTTTAAGGACCATCTGGGGGGAAGCTTGGGAGGAGCCCCGCCAGTGAGAGAGGCGGGTAAAAGCCGGCCCGCCGGACCCTCCCGACACGCCCCCTTCTGCCTTTGCTCCGGACGCTGCCGCTGACGCCGTCGTCGCTGGACTGCACCCCCTTTTGGCCGGGCGGCTTCTCTCGTGGTTTCGGAGGTGCGCTTCTGCGCACCCCCCGGGAAGCCGCCCTTGGACTTGGGAATATCCCACAACACCTGGGACAGCCTGGCTTTGGCGTTTGGCGGCCAGTAGCGGAGCACGCCCTTTAAGGACCTCTGGGGGAAGCTTGGGAGGAGCCCCCGCCAGTGAGAGAGGCGGGGATAAAAGCCGGCCCGCCGGACCCCCCGACACGCCCCTTCTGCCTTGCCCGGACGCTGCGCGACGCCGTCGTCGCTGGACTGCACCCCCTTTTGCCGGGCGGCTTCTCTCGGTGGTTCGGAGGTGCGCTTCTGCCACCGCCCCGGAGAGCGCCCTTGGACTTGGGAATATCCCCACAACACCGTGGACAGCCTGCTTTGGCGTTTGGCGGCCGTAGCGAGCACAGGCCCTTTAAGGACCATCTGGGGGGAAGCTTGGGGAGAGCCCCGCCAGTGAGAGAGGCGGATAAAAGCCGGCCCGCCGGACCCTCCCCGACCGCCCCCTTCTGCCTTTGCTCGGACGCTGCCGCTGAGCCGTCTCGCTGGACTGCACCCCCTTTTGCCGGCGGCTTCTCTCGGTGGTTTCGGAGGTGCGCTCTGCGCCCGCCCGGGAAGCCGCGCCTTGACTTGGGGAATATCCCACAACACCTGGGACAGCCTGGCTTTGGCGTTTGGCGCCAGTAGCGGACACAGGCCTTTAAGGACCATCGGGGGAACTTGGGAGGAGCCCCGCCAGTGAGAGAGGCGGGGATAAAAGCCGGCCCGCCGACCCTCCCGACACCCCCCTTCTGCCTTTGCTCCGGACGCTGCCGCTGACGCCGTCGTCGCTGGACTGCACCCCTTTTTCCGGCGGCTTCTCTCGGTGGTTTCGGATGTCCTTCTGCGCACCGCCCGGGAGAGCCGCCCTTGGACTTGGGGAATATCCCCACAACACACCTGACAGCCTGGCTTTGGCGTTTGGCGGCCAGTAGCGGAGCACAGGCCCTTAAGGACCATCTGGAAGCTTGGGGAGCCCCGCCAGTGAGAGAGCGGGGATAAAAGCCGGCCCGCCGGACCCCCCGACACGCCCCCTTCTGCCTTGCTCCGGACGCTGCCGCTGACGCCGTCGTCCTGGACTGCACCCCCTTTTGCCGGGCGGCTTTCTCGGTGGTTTCGGAGGTGCGCTTCTGCGCACCGCCCCGGAGAGCCGCCCTTGGACTTGGGGAATATCCCCACAACACCGGGACAGCTGGCTTTGGCGTTTGGCGGCCAGTAGCGGAGCACAGGCCCTTAAGGACCATCTGGGGGGAAGCTTGGAAGGAGCCCCGCCAGTGAGAGAGGCGGGGATAAAAGCCGGCCCGCCGGACCCTCCCGACACGCCCCTTCTGCCTTTGCTCCGGACGCTGCCGCTGACGCCGTCGTCGCTGGACTGCACCCCCTTTTGCCGGGCGGCTTCTCTCGGTGGTTTCGGAGGTGCGCTTCTGCGCACCGCCCCGGAGCCGCCCTTGGACTGGGGAATATCCCACAAACACCTGGGACAGCCGTCTTGGCGTTTGGCGGCCAGTAGCGGAGCACAGGCCCTTTAAGGACCATCTGGGGGAAGCTTGGGAGGAGCCCCGCCAGTGAGAGAGGGCGGGATAAAAGCCGCCCCGGACCCTCCCGACACGCCCCCTGCGCCTTTGCCCGGACGCTGCCGCTGACGCCGTCGTCGCTGACTGCACCCCCTTTTGCCGGGCGGCTTCTCTCGGTGGTTTCGGAGGTGCGCGTTCTGCCGCCCCCGGGAAGCCGCCCTTGGACTTGGGGAATATCCCCACAACACCTGGGACAGCCTGGCTTTGGCGTTTGGCGGCCAGTAGCGAGCACAGCCCTTAAGGACCATTGGGGGGAGCTTGGGAGGAGCCCCGCCAGTGAAGAGGCGGGGATAAAAGCCGGCCCGCCGGACCCTCCCGAACGCCCCTTCTGCCTTTGCTCCGGACGCTGCCGCTGACGCGTCGTCGCTGGACTGCACCCCCTTTTGCGGCGGCTTCTCTCGGTGGTTTCGAGGTGTCGCTTCTGCGCACCGCCCGGGAAGCCCTTTGACTTGGGAATATCCCACACAACACCTGGGACAGCCTGGCTTTGGCGTTTGGCGGCCAGTAGCGGAGCACAGGCCCTTTAAGGACCATCTGGGGGGAAGCTTGGGAGGAGCCCCGCCAGTGAGAGAGGCGGGATAAAAGCCGGCCCGCCGACCCTCCCGACACGCCCCCTTCTGCCTTTGCTCCGGACGCTGCCGCTGACGCCGTCGTCGCTGGACTCACCCCCTTTGCCGGCGGCTTCTCTCGGTGGTTTCGAGGTGCGCTTCTCTGCGCACCGCCCGGGGAGCCGCCCTTGACTTGGGAATATCCCCACAACACCTGGACACTGGCTTTCGGTTTGGCGGCCAGTAGCGGAGCACAGGCCTTTAAGGACCATCTGGGGGGAAGCTTGGGAGGAGCCCCCCAGTGAGAGACGATAAAGCCGCCCGCCGCCGACCCTCCCGACACCCCCCCTTCTGCCTTTGCTCCGGACGCTGCCGCTGACGCCGTCGCGCTGGACTGCACCCCCTTTTGCCGGGCGGCTTCTCTCGGTGGTTTCGGAGGTGCGCTTCTGCGCACCGCCCCGGGAGAGCCGCCCTGGACTTGGGGAATATCCCCACAACACCTGGGACAGCCTGGCTTTGGCGTTTGGCGGCCAGTAGAGCACAGGCCCTTTAAGGACCATCTGGGGGGAAGCTTGGAGGAGCCCCGCCAGTGAGAGAGGCGGGTAAAAGCCGGCCCGCCGGACCCCCCGACACGCCCCCTTCTGCCTTTGCTCCGGACGCTGCGCTGACGCCGTCGTCGCTGGACTGCACCCCCTTTTGCCGGGCGGCTTCTCTCGGGGTTTCGGAGGTGCCTTCTGCGCACCCGCCCGGGAGAGCCGCCCTTGGACTTGGGGAATATCCCCACAACACCTGGGACAGCCTGGCTTTGCGGTTTGGCGCAGTAGCGGAGCACAGGCCCTTTAAGGACCATCTGGGGGAACTTTGGGAAGCCCCGCCAGTGAGAGAGGCGGGGATAAAAGCCGGCCCCCGGACCCTCCCGACACGCCCCCTTCTGCCTTTGCTCCGGACGCTGCCGCTGACGCCGTCGTCGCTGGACTGCACCCCCTTTTGCCGGGCGGCTTCTCTCGGTGGTTTCGGAGGTGCGCTTCTCGCGCACCGCCCGGGAGAGCCGCCCTTGGACTTGGGAATATCCCCACAACACCTGGAAACATCGCAGCTGCAGAACTGCGCAGTTCGCAGTTCCGGTTGGGGGAGGGAAGGCTAGGTTGCCCAAGGAGCATGAGGATGCCTGAAGTGTGCTGCCTCGCTCCATCAATTGCCATAGGGGGTGGGGGGATTAGGGTGCGGATGCCGGGGCCAGGATGACATCGGGGAGGGCGGGGGCTCCGATTGAGGGGTGTGGGGCAGGGGAGGTATGGCGGGTGGAGAAGGGACTTCCGTTCCAGGGGAAGGCGGGATAGATGCATCATATCTATCGCGCCTTCCTGTCCCCCTCCCAGCTGAAGGACCTGAGGGTCTCTCCAACGTGCCACAACCCTGTCGCTGCTCCTGTGCAATGCCAGGTCTGTTAATAACAAGGCCCACATCCTCCAGGATCTCCTGGAGGACTCGAAGTGTGACCTGGCTTGCATTACCGAGACCTGGCTGGGGCCTGAAGGGGATGCTGTGTGGGCTCAGGCCTGCCTGCTGGGTACTCGGTGAAGGACCAGCGCAGGTAGGTGGGCGGGGGGGGGTGTGGCCTGTGACATAGGAAAACCGCTCCCTCACCAGGAACCACATCCGACCAGACCTCCATATTGAGTGTATTACCTGACCCTAAAGGCTAGGGACAGTCTAGGGATTCTGCTGGGTATCGGCCACCCCCGTGCATTAGCGGACTCCCTTAACGAGCTGACACAGCTGGTTGCTGACTGATGTTGAGACGCCCAGGCTTCTGTCTGGGCGACTCAACATCTCCTCCACGGCCAGCTACGTTCCACCCGGTGGCGGCTCGGGAATTCATGGATACCATGGCTCCATGGCCTGTCCCAGCTGATACAGGGTCCCACGCATTGCGCGGGTAATACACTTGATTTGGTCTTCTGTTCGGAGGCGAAATCCGTGGGTGGAAATAGCTAATATTTCCCCCTACCATGGACGGATCATTTCCTGGTAGAGTTGAAACAAGGCCTCTACCCAGATCCCCCCCGGGGTGTTGGACCAGTTGATGGTCCACCCTCGAAGGCTGATGGAACCTGAGAGTGTCCAAGAAGCCTTAGAGGGGCTTGCGGTTGGAAATGACGGCGACCTGTTGATGCCCTTACCGTATCTGGAATACCGGTCTCTCTGGGGCTAAACACAGAATCGCTCCCAAGCGTCCTCTCAGCCCGCTTCCAATCGTAGCCTGGTAACGGAAGAGCTCCGGGCAGGAGGAAGCGGGTTCGCGACGACAGAGTGCCGTGGGGAAGACCTTCGTTAAACGACAAGACTCTCCTAGACCGGCTGTTGAAGGACTATGGAGAGGCAATACGAGCAACAAAGAACTCGTTCTATGGTGCTCGTATGCTCTCCGCTGAGTCGTCCGGCAGAGTTGTTCAGGTGGTCAGGGAGCTAACTCAGCCCCTCCTGCCCTGAACCAGATCCTGAACCATCTAAGGCCTGCTGTGACCTTTTCAATGACTTTTTGTGGATAAAACTTCTCGCATAGCGAAGGTCTGAACGCCGACGTTAATGCAGAACCTAGGGTAGGAGTTCCAGAGCCCCGTGGACTATGTTACACTGGATCAGTTGAGTTGGTGAGTACCGAGGATGTGGACAAGATCCCGGAAGTGTTCGGAAAACGACCTGCTCTCTTGATCCTGCCCCTCGTGGTTAGCGCCCAGGGGGACCGGTGGTAACGACATTGTTACGCGGATAATTAACACCTCTCTCAGGGAAGGGCTATTCCATCGGATCTTAAATTGGCCATCGTAAGACCGATCCTAAAAAGCCCTCCCTTGACCCCCTGGTACATAATAATTATCGGCCGTTTCACTGCTACCATTCTTGGGGAAGGTGATCGAGAGAGCGGTGCAATCCAGCTTCAGGCGGTCTTGGATGAAACGATTACTGGACCCATTTCAAACTGGCTTCCGGGGGGTCACGGGTTGAGACGGCCATGGTCGCTGGTCGATGACCCGTCTGGGCATCGACAGGGAAGCGTGTCCCTGTTGGTGCCTTGGATATCTCAGCGGCTTTCGATACCATAGACCATGGTATCCTTCTGGGACGCCTGGCTGATGTGGGATGGGGGCACTGCGCTCAGTGGTTCCGTTCCTACCTCTCCGGGAGGTCTCAGATGGTGCAGCTGGGGGACGTGTGCTCCAGCGAGCGGGCCCTTAAAACCGGGGCCTCAAGGAGCCACCTGTCCCCCATGCTATTTAACATTACAGAACCGCTGGGAGAGATCATCCGGAGACATGGGGCGCGGGTGATCAGTACGCTGATGACACCCAAATTATTTTCTCTATGTCTCCGACTGATTCATGACGGGGGATGGCGTCTCTCTCTCGTGGCTGTCTGGAGTCAGTAATGGGCTGGATGAGGGAAAACCGACTCAAACTTAATCCAGAGAAAACGGAGGTACTAGTGATAGGTCCCCTGGTCCAGGAATGGCGGTGGTTCCACCTGTCCTGAATGGGGTCACGCTCCCTGTGAAGGATTCCGTGCGCAGTCTGGGGGTGCTTCTTACTCGTCCCTTCACCTGACGCTCAGGTGAATGCGACGTCAGGAGTAACCTGTTATCAGCTTCGGCTGATTCGCCAGCTGCGCCCATATCTGGCCCAGAGGGACCTTGAAACTGTTGTACACGCTCTGGTAACTTCGAGATTGATTTCTGCAACGCACTCTACATGGGGCAAACCCTTATACCACACTCGGAAGCTGCAAGTAGTGCAGAACATGGCAGCACGGCTGGTCACTGGCGTTTCCAGACCAGCCATATAACACCGGTGCTAAAGATCCATGGCTGCCTATTCGCTTCCGAGCTCAATATAAGGCGTTGGTTATCACCTATAAAGCCCTAAATGGCTTGGGCCCAGGATTCCTGAAGGACCGTCTCTCCCGTACATTCCGCCTCGCACCCTCAGAACATCTGGGCAGCAACTCCTGAAGGTGCCTGGGGCAAGGTTGGCCGCTACGGCCAAAATCCTTTCCATAGCTGCCCCAGCCCTTTGGAACACGCTGCCCATAGAGCTCCGCTCATCTACCACCCTGGCCCAATTTAGGAAGGGACTCAAACCTTCCTATTTTAATCAGGCATCCCCGACTAAACATCCTATGGGCCTCCCTCCCTCACTCGGTGGCGTGAGGTTGGGCTAAGGGGTTTTTATTGTTTTTAGATGAGATTGTTGTTTTTTAATCTGTTTTTATATTGTATTTGCTGCACGAGGTGATTATGAGCCGCCCTGATCTATTTGGAAGGGCGGGTATAAATAAAATTTTATTATTTTATTTATTATATCTTCATTAGTCATTGTCTTTTCTTATTAACAGTGGCAATATGTTAGGCCCCCACCTATGGTCAATTTTCTCAGAGCTGTCTGAAACTGGCTTTAGGTGGTCATAAGTTTAGTGGCTTAACATCCGATATCAACAGTGTACACATAAGGCTATTATATCTAATGTGTCCTATCAATTTAAATTTCGAAAATGTATAGAATAAAAATAACTTGGTAAGTTAAAAGTTAAAAGGATTTAGATATGATCAAGTAAGTCCAACAGCAATAATCATAAAATACCCTTTACGGATAACCTGCTAAAAACATAAATACTTAGAGGAGTTAAAAATTTCCATAGGGGGAGGGGAAAAAAGCAAAGCAAAAAAACAAAACAAAACAAAACAAAACAAACAAAAAAAAAACCAAAAAAAAAAAAAAAAACCCACACAACAAAAAACCCACTGCCTCTGGCTCGGAGGGCTGGAATGAAGAGGAGAGAGCTCAGGCTGCCCAAGGCCAAACACCAGAACTCTCTCTCGCTGCTGGGCTCCTCTCCGACCAAGCATTTAAACAAAGTAATAGCAGAGCCCCATTAAAAGTGGTAGGTCGGGGATAACCTGAAAAGCTTCTGCCTCGGGCTGCCTTTGGACCCGCGATCTTCGGGCTCCCAAGCCGCTTCTCTCCTTTCTCCTTCCAGTCGGCTCGGTTGCTCCTAGATCCTTGGGGGTCAGGTTGATCCCTATTAAATATAGGAGTAATGTCCAACACTTCGCAAACAGGGTTGCTACAAGTCAGACCATCCGAGGTAGAGCAACGGGTTCCCGCTCACGGATCCCGATGCGTTCTCTCCGCCATCTTTACTGGAAGCTACCATGGGCCATAATGGTTAAGATGGCTCTCCACAGTTTCAGTCAGGATGCTTTCCTAGCCCTGCTTGGAGATAGGAGTAAGTAAAACATTGTTTGGTCAAGTTTTTAAAAAGAATTTAAGCTTGAAAATACTTGAACATGGAGACAGAGAAAATGACAAGATTTATCATTGCAGTCTTTGAAGACTTATGCCTTTAAAAGGCACTAGTGGATTGCCATCTTGAGCTGTTGCTGGTCTTCCTGAGGCCCTTTCCAGAAGCCACCAAAACTCTTAGCTCCAGAATCACTTTTCCTATTCAGGTAAATGCTATGGCAAGGTCTCTTGACTAAGTTTATGAGAGCAAGTTCCTTAATGGAGGGATTCCAAGACAGGTACAGTGTTTTTTCACAAGCAGAAAAAAAATGACACAATCCAGCAACTCAGAATGGCTAATTAAGCATTTGAAGCCATTATATTAGGATGGGGGCATATTATTAGCTAACAGTGCAACTGTTAGTCGAAGGGCACCTTCTATAACTGCAAGAGAGCAAGAGAAACAGAGTCTTTTGGCAGAGAAGCTGAGGGAATGCACAGAAAAGGAGGCAGGTTGCAGGAGGCACATGAAGTGGCAAAGGTCTTTTGGAAACTGGGAAGAGGGTCACCCCTCTCACTATAGAACAGCTCAACACAGCTGCATCACAGCCCCTGAGCTAATGTTCTGGCATCTATGCTCTGTGACCAGAGATAGCAAATCCAACCATGATGATGCTCAAAGTGCTGTTCTGCTAGAACATTGTTGTTGTAACCCCCGTCAGGGACGAAGCCAGGATTTTAGGAAGGGGGGTCCAGACTAAGTGCCACATTATAATGGGTCTTGGGCACGGCGGCGCAGCAGCACACACACATTCATTTTTCTAATGGAAGAGGGGGTCCGGACCCCAAGAACCCCCACCTTGGCTACATCCTGCCCTCCTAAAGTACTATGAAGCTTGGAGGCAAGTGAGGCACCTAGCCATGGTTGCCCAAGAAGTGCTCTCTTGACTAGCAACCTGCATTCTAATCAAGAGGTTGTTTTCAAAGGTGGACAAAGTTGTGAGACTCATCATAGCCATTTGGATGTTCAGTCTGTGAAGCAATTGGTTTTTCCAAAGTAAATCATCCTGGGTTTTCCACCATCACCACTATGTGAGCCATTCTCACCTTTGCTCAGCTACTGCTGCTCTCTTCTCTATCCTGACATATTTTTTCTTAATGTTGCCTTACAAATTTGAATTTCTCCAGTACAATTAATAACTCAGCTCTGCCTAACTTTCTTTGTTGTTTTCCCTCACTACATCAAGGACTTTATCACATGCAGGTTTTAAACTGCAATTTTAGCAAGAGATAGTGTCTCTGGCAATGTCTATCACATGGCATCACCTACAGCCCCTGCTGCTGTGCCTCTGAACAGTTGTTAGAGCACATCTTTTCAATCAATAAGCAGCCAATTGTGCTGCCACCCCATTACTACTCACAGGTGCAATAGTTGCTCTCTAACAGTCCTGATCTTGGGTAATCATCTGGTGTCAGTTTCTCCCCCTTTTTGTTTTTTCTTTCATCTCCCTCCTTCCCTTTCCCCCCTCCTCTTCCTTCTTCATCCCATGACTCCAAAATTGTGGGTGTGTGTGTGGTGTGTGTGTGTGTGTGTGGTGTGTGTGTGTGATTCCTCCTTAAAAGAATAAGCCAGAATGTGAAGAGAGTGTGTTGGACCATCAGTGGCACAAAAATCCAACCTTGCTAAAAGAAGTGTGCAATAATAAAGCTCCAAAACTGCTATTTTTTTATTTCCTTAAATAACACAATTATAGGATGAGCGAGGTGAGACTGAGGTTCATCAGATGAATCCTCAAGTGAATATTGAACTTCAAGACATACTTTCCTGTTGTACTCTTGTGCCAGTAGAGGGTCTATGTTCACCAAGGATAATGCTGTTTAAAAAATTGTTGTTGACAGCCAATCTACCCCATCTCTGGGCTTGCCCATGATTTTAATATTCATAGATCATAGAATTATAGAATCATAGGCCCCATACAGACAGGCCAAAATAAAGCTCTTCAGGTCACTTTGGAAGTTGCTGTTTAAATGAGTGATGCATCCTAAGAGTCGGAAGCCGTGCCAAAGCCACGATCCATCCTAAGGACTGGAGCGCAGCTTTGGCGCAACTTCCAGACTCTTAGGATGCATGCATCATTTAAACAGCATACTTCCAAAGTGACCCGAAGCAGCTTTTATTTGGGCCTGTCTGTATGGGCCAGCGTTGTAAAGCTGTCAAACAGCTGTTTACTGCAGAAGTTCCTTTGAATATGGTGGAATCTCTTTTCCTGTTTGCACCCATTGCTCCAGTCCTATTCTATTGTTCTACACCAACCATACTATCACTACTGTGTCACTGCTGGCTGTCCACTTGTTTTCTCCCATGCCACACTTTGCTGGCTTAAGCAGCTTTGTCATTGAGACTTCCCATCAGGAATACTAATGCCACTGGGAAGTTAGAACTCTGATTAGCTACTTGCCAGCCTTTGTCTCTGTGGCAGTCTCCATGGCTATTTCCATCCTTCACTTCTAGGACTGCCTGCCTGATACCTGTTTCTATCTCTGCTGGCGCAAAGGCTGTGCTGTTGCAACTGTGTGCTGCACTTCTTTCAGTGTGCCTCTCCTTAGCTCCTGTTTCAACTAGTAGTCATTTTATAACACAAATTTCCCATGATAGAGAGAGGATTTCCAAATCTCAACTTTGGTTTGGGACTAAGTCAAGTTGTATTGCCTTGTATGTGCTTGTCAAAATAACACAGAGACACCGATATGGAAGAAAAGGCCACAACTTTATTGAACCATTGGTAGGGTTGGCACAAAGCATAAGGTCAGGATCTGTGCAATCAAAACACCACCCTGTTGTTTGATTATCCAAAGCCGGGGTCCATACCCGGTGCTTGGATGACCTAGGGGCTAAGGACCACCGCTTGAGCGCAAACCATGCCTTGCGTTCCCCAATTCACAAAGCCCCTAGTCACCGGGAGGCCCTTGCGTTCTGGCCCCCGCAATGGCCAGACGCCTTCGCTCATCGCCCCCGGGTACCTTGTGACTCCCAAACCAGAACTCCATAGCCCTGGTACCACCAACGTTCAGATCCTGGCCTATGCTGCCGAACAGTTTGTGACAAAAAACCACCTGAAACACAGCGTGGGCGGGCGGGGAAGCTCCAGGCTATCTCCCCTCCAAGCTTGGCTCCGCTCTGTTCGAAGCCAAGCGCCGACTGAGGAGGAGAGCCTCCGAGCCAGCAATATATACTGCTCGGCCCCTCCCCTCGCGTCCTTTGCGGCCCCGCCCCCAAGGCCGGCCCACCAATGCAGCCTTGGAGGACCGGAAGCCCCACCATCAAGCCGGCCCCAGAGCGTCCCTGGCCCAGAGGCCCCCTTCCGGCCCAACCACCATCGGACCGATGCAAGCCCCAGAGCACTCTGGGGCTTGTAGTTTTGCCGCGCTGCAGCGGCAAAGCAGTCTGCCCGCGATCGGGGCGACTGCGTTTTGCCTTTATGTGCTTGTCAAATAACCACAGAACACCGATATGGGAGAAAGGCCACAACTTTATTGAACATTGGTAGGGTTGCACAAAGCATAAGGTCAGGATCTTGCAATCAAACAACCACCCTGTTGTTTGATTATCCAAAGCCGGGTCCATACCCGTGCTTGGGATGACCTAGGGGCTAAGGAACACCGCTTGAGCGCAAACCAGCCTTGCGTTCCCCTTCACAAAGCCCTAGTCACCGGGAGGCCGCACCTGCGTTCTGGCCCCCGCAATGGCCAGACGCCTTCGCTCATCGCCCCCGGGTACCTTGTGACTCCAAACCAGAACTCCATAGCCCTGGTACCACCAACGTTCAGATCCTGGCCTATGCGCCGCCACAAAAGGCCTACAAAGAGCCGCCGCCAACCCTGCCAAGAGCGATTTAATGTCCGCCACATTGATCCAAATGTGGGCGAACATAGCCAACAAAGGCCTTGGATCTCCAGCGTCCCACTTGCTTAATATCCCTGGCAGGCATGCCAGCACCAGAGGCCGCGGTGGCCGCACCAATCCGAAAAGAATGTCCACCAAACTCCCTGGCAGGGAGTCCCAAACTTGCAATGACCAATCTGAGCACAGAAACAACTGGTATCTTGTAAGGGGAGAACCATCCACATGTAGAAAGAAATTCGGCCAACAAAGGCCTAACATCCCAAAGAGTCGAAGAGCTTTAACTGGGCAAACAGGGAGTCACGAAAGCGACGTAGCACCACATTCTGACCAACTCCAACTGGTCGCACTTGGAGCGACGCAAAGTTAAAGATACACCATGTTTATAAATGTTAAGTCAGAAGCACGCAATGCCCTGCCGGACAAACGCTCTTGGACCCAGCAACTAATTCGCCTAAACGAAAGGCGCCAAAAAATGCCACTGCAAATGCAGCACAAAACAGCTGAACTTCGTATTTGAAGAACAAGACAGGAAGAGTAGCACAATCTTATAAAGCAATTGTAAACAAATAGGTCGTCTCGTGTCCTTATTAACAGCATAAGCACGCTCCAACCTTCAACCGCCCTTTTTACCAAAAAGAGGCACATGGATCAGCAAATCCCCCAGCCTTAGAGAAAAAAGAAATACCAGCCAAATGGATGGACATGTCTTAGGAGCCACATTTTTGTGGCGTAAACCAAACTAAAAAACGCAGCACCACCTCGGTGGATAAAGGCCAAATGTGCTGAGTTCCAGAGTCATTAAAATAATCTGCCAGCTTTTTATGGCATATTTGTAAGTCTTTAAGGTGGAAGGAGCAATGGATCCCAAGATCCATCCATTATTTCAGATAGCCAACCTCCCACATGGAAGCGGGACTTGGGTAGGTTGAAGGTCTGCCTCTGGGGCTAATTGCCGAAATCGCTGAAAACTGAAAAGAGAAATTGCATCAGCAATGCCGTTATCCAATCCTGGAACATGTTTAGCTAGGAAGGAAATATTGTTAATCAAACAACACAACACAAATTTCCTTAACAAACTCACAACCCTCGGGATTTTGCTGACTGCTTGTTGATAATTGACACCACAGCTTGGTTGTCGCACCAAAAAAGGACTCTTTGTTTGAAATTGAGTGCACCAAATGTGAATGGCCACAACAATGGGGAAAAATTCCAAAAATGTCAAATCCCTGAGAATGTCTGACCCTTGCCAGGCCTCAGGCCAGGCGCTCAGCACACCATTGGCATTGAAAAATAAACCAAAACCGATGCTCCCAGCTGCATCCGAATGAACCTGCAAAGAATCATTAATGTGCCAGGTAATCTGCCAAATGGCAATACCGTGAAACCTTGAGAAATTGAAGCCAAATGCGAAGGTCATCTTAACACCTTTAGTGATCCTAATTGTGGTGAGGCAGCCGAGGACCTGCTAAAGATCTGGCTAACCTGGCAAAAAAAGCTCTGCCAGGACCACCACCTTGCATGCAAAATAAGATGACCCATCAGGGACTGGACCTGCTTAAGCGTTAGCTAGGAGCCTGGAGAGCAGTTCTAACAGTTCAAACCGCACACCAATTTTTGAATGAGGTAAAAAGAAAAACCATGGACCGAATCTAACTGATGCCTAGAAAGGACATAGCATTAGCTGGACCCCCGTCTTGTCAGCCGCAAGCGGAACCCCAATTTCTGCAGCTAGGAAGAAAATGCAGTTAATAAATCCAGACACATGTTAGAATTAGCAGGACCACAAACATAAAATCATCCAGATATGTGTAACCAAAGAAGAAGACGCTCTACGCTTTAACTCCCACTCCAAAAAGGTGCTAAAGGTTTCAAAGGCTGAGCAGCTGATGGAGCAGCCCATAGGCATGGCCTTGTCAAAATAAAATTGGCCTTCAAATGGAAACAAGGAAATGAAAATCGTCCGGATGAACCGGAAGGAGTCTAAAGGCTGACTGAATGTCACACTTGGCCATGAGTGCACCCGTGCCGCAAGACCTGACCAAGCGAACTGCGTGATCAAAAGAGGCATATTTTTACTGAACAAAGCTCATCAGGGATGGCATCATTGACAGATGACCCAGGAGGGTGGGAGAGGTGATGAATATCCTGAACTCCCCAGGAGCTTTCTTGGGTACAAACACCCAAAGGAGAGATATGAAAATTAAGCGAAAGGATGGTGAAGGGAATGGGCCAGCAACACCGCCCCGCCTGGATCTCTTGTTGATCTTTAAACGGGGACATCAGGCATGGATCTGGCAGATAGCAAGTTCTTGGGAAACCGATGTGCCAAATGACCTGAAGACAGGAATCCTAAACCCAAAACAAAACCATTGGCCAAATAAGAGGCAGCTTGCTTATTGGGATAAGCTTCCAACAATGGAATAAGAGCCTTGGGATTTACCGGAGAAAAGGCTAACGAAAAATCCTGAGTGGGAACAACCGAATTATTTTTGGCTCCCTGCTTGACCGGCACTCGGCCCCCCGGCCCCATCGCCTTTTCCGGTGGTTGCAGAAGCAGGGCGCCCGCCTCGAAAGGGCTGGGAAGCTTGAGCAGGACGGGAACAAGAAGTTTTAGGGTGGGACCCTCTACAAATAGCACAGCAATGCTCATATTTACAATTAACACGGGTACAACGACTAGAATTGTAGTCCCAACAAGATAGAAACTTGGAGTCCTTTTTAACAGGCCCTTTTTGAGAGCCCTTGAGCCTCGCAGACGTGCCCACTTCCAAGAGCCAAATCTCGTGATGAAGAAGGTCCCAACGTTCACGAGAGTTCTGTGAGGCATGTTGGCGAAATGCAGCATCATAGGAAATAGCAGCTGCATCTCCAGCGAAAGCCCTAGCGCGCTGAACGTTCAGAAGATGGCTAAGCAAATGCCAGGCACGCTCAGGGAACGCCATGGAGACTACAGCCGCAAAGATGGTAAAGCCCTCCAACCAATTAGAAAAAGTAGGCTCAGCCGGAGTGACCTTGGGCTCATGCCTGTTCTTTTTAGTTGAAGTGACTGCAACCGCCTCCTTTCCTTTAGGTTGCAGCAAGGTGAAAACATCTACGTAGCAACCTCGAAGAATGTTGTTACGTATCTTCTTCGACAGATGGGCTCCAGGAGGGCGCTCTCCAGGAGAGCAAACCGGGAACTCAGCTGCTAGCGGATCAACCCAAACACCTTGAACCCCGGGTCGCCAAGCTCGCTTCTTAATGGCCCACCGCGGCAAACCTGGGGCCATAGCATGGTCAACCCAAAAACCATCCCTCCCCACTGGCACATCAAGGTGAAAACCACCTGTAGAAGCTGATTGTACAGAACCAGCCTTCCGCGCTCTCCATCGCTTCCTCTTGGCCTTGCGCTTTCTCTTCTTCTCCCGGCACCGCTGTGTCGCTGAGACTCCGGAAAGGTCATCCTCATCCGATGACGACGATGAAGAACTGGAACTCGAAGAGCTGGATGAGCTAGAAAGCTGAACCTCCTGTCGACGGGAACCAGTGCCGGATGACTGAGGATCTTGACTAGCTGCAGAAGTGGATGGCTGTACTGACACGCTGGCCTCCTGATGTCTTGGCTGAAGCACCGAAACTGAAGGTTTCGACGTGTAGGGCACCCGACCGGCATTAACAGCATGCTGGATGAATTCGGTGATGGATCTGGATAAGCTGGCAATAGCATCTGGATTCATCCCAGCAGGAACAGCTGGCTGTGCAAAGTCTGGCACAGGAGGACTGTTCACACTGTGCTGACCGACATGTGCAGACGAAACAATGGGAGCCCCATGGCTGGAGGCCTGGGCCCGGTTCGGCAAAACAAAAGGATTTGTGACCGACCGAGCCTTACGAGCCTCGATCCTCTGAGACCTTTTTGGTGGCATCTCAGTTAAAAAAGGAAACAAACAACTGCTAAAAAAGGCAGTTCACAGAAAAACACACTGTCAAAGCAGAAAAGACAAATTGAGGAAGATTCCCCAAACTTACTAAGACAGCAAATGCTAAGCAAGGTTAATCTGCTAGAAAACAGTGTCCAAAAGCCCCATGGCCTAGCAAAATGGCGATTCCCGCCAAAATTAATTATTCAAAATGGCGCTCCCACCAAAAAGGAAAACAAAATGGCGCTCCCGCCAAAAACTGGGGCTAAAATGGCGGCTCCCGCTTAAACTGGGGCCCAAAAAGAGGCCTGGCGCCCTTTGCTGCCCCTAATATGGCGCCTCCAGCCCCAAACAAGCACCCCAGGGGTTGGGGGCAACTTACCCCAATAGCGGGCCGCAGGGAAGCCGGCAAAAGGGGGCCGCGGACCAAGGCAGATGCGCCCGATGGGATGGGGGATCCGGGGAGGGAGCCTCCCCGAACCACACCACCCCACCAACCTTGGCCCAGTCGGCTCCAATGGAAGAGAGAAGCTCCAGGCTATCTCCCCTCCAAGCTTGGCTCCGCTCTGTTCGAAGCCAAGCGCCGACTGAGGAGGAGAGGCCTCCGAGCAGCAATATATACTGCTCGGCCCCTCCCCTCTGCGTCCTTTGCGGGGCCCCGCCCCCAAGGCCGGGCCCACCAATGGGCAGCCTTGGAGGACCGGAAGCCCCGCACCATCAAGCCCGGCTCCCAGAGCGTCCCTGGGCCAGAAGGGCCGCCCCTTCCGGCCCAACCGACCAATCTGGAGCCGATGCAAGCCCCAGAGCACTCTGGGGCTTGTAGTTTTGCCGCGCTGCAGCGGCAAAGCAGTCTGCCCCGCGATCGGGGCGACTGCGTTTTGTCTCCAAATTAATTCATGTCAAACTGGACTCTTCTTTGAATTAAAGACAAAACTAAATCTTGTGGACAATGTACACCTTCAAAGATCACTGAAAAATTATTAAAGTAACTGAAATATAGCTAGAGTTTGGTATAGTCTAAAAGAAACACTGAAAACTTTACTTATTTCATGTTCATTTATATCCCATCTTTCCCTCAATATTCAAAATTCAAGGCAATTTACAGAATATTAAAACTAGAATGGGTTAAAAACATACAAAAAAGTTGTTTAGACCATGCATACACACACAGCAAATAAACGCTCTAGGGAATTAAAAGTGATTTAAAAAATTAAGAGACAGGATAAAAAAATTATCAAAAAAGTCCACACCATTAAAAGCCCACTGCAGTCAGTTCTTAAAAGTCTGGTGGAATAGTCTGGTGGAAAAGGAGACCAAGGAGGGGGCCAGCCTGGGCTACGTCCACACTGCAGAAATAATCCAGTTTGACACCGCTTTAACTTGCCTGGCTCAATGCTATGGAATTCCGGGAGTTGTAGTTTGTTTTGGCCCCAGATTATTTCTGCAGTGTGGATGCAGCACTGGCCTCTCTAAAGAGGGAGTTCAAAAGTCTAGCAGTGACCACTAAGGAAGCTCTCACCTTGGTATCCACCAAATGGTTCAGGGAAAGTAGTGGGATTGAAAGAATTGTCTCCCCCTAAGACTTTAGAGCTTGGGCAGACTCATATAAGATATGTGTTAAAAGGAAATAAATCTGAACATTGAAAATATTTTTTCTAGGTATAATTGCAGCATACAAGGTTTACATTTAGCATTCTCCCATCTGTTTTGCAATTGCTCTGAAATCCCCTTGTGTGAAGATAAGCTATGTGACGCATAAGTAATTGCTTGTTACATAAAACAGATTCCACTTTTGCATTCTATCAGTAAATGAGAACCAATTCAACACAGCACTAGAGTTTTTTTAAAAAATGGATTTATTGTATTATTCTCTAATTACTTAACTTGTAAGCCCATTATAATTCAAAGAACTACTGTATGCTTAGAATGATCATATTCAACCACATGAATTGTGCCTGGCTTCTAATATTGACTCATTATTTGCATATGGCTTGTCTCTTTTTGCTTAAAATATCGATTCTTTTTCCTGGTGTATTTTTTCCTGGTACACTGTCTATAGTCTTTCAGCATTTGGAATGCTAGACTGCATAGACTGATCTGTTGAAGGCCAATGAGAGAATATTAATAAGGACATTAGTCAAGTCGTACTGGATCAGACCAAGGGCCTGATTTCCCACAATGACATACACCTAGGGTTCCTAAGTGTCCCTTAATATAAGGGATGCATTATTCAAGAGCTGGAAAGCAAGTATCCCTTATTGCAAGGGGTATCTGCCTTATACAATGTGTCCTTTTACATCCACTGAACGGGATGCCAAAAAGCCAGTATCTGAAAATGTAGCCATGTTCAGAAAAGATGAATCCAAGTTGCAATGGCAAGTATATGAAAGTCATTGCCAATATGAATAATTATATGATTACAACAGATTTGGGACTGTTGATGCATGCCAAGCAAAAAGAAATCAAGTGTGCATTTTCATAAACTGTCAATCATGTCATGAATTTTGCCTGTTTCTTCTTGGTCTTTTGAAAAGCTGGGAACTCTACCAACCAATAACTATCCTGATTTAGCAAGAACAATTAATGCTTGTTTTCTGCTGCTCCAGAGACTAGAACATGAATAAGTCAATTCAGATTACAAGAAAAGTGATTCCACTTGAACATTAGGAAGAACTTCCTTATGGTAAGACCTGTTTGACAGTGGAATAGATTGTCTCAGTGGTGAAATCTCCATCTTTGGAGGTCTTTGGATGGGCATCTTTGATGAGTACTTCAATTGTATATTCCTGCATGGGAAGAGACTGGAGAAGATGGTCTTTGAGGTTCTTTCCAACTCTAAGATATGATTCTATGGTTTTGGTATTTGTTCAAGAGGTTGTTCAATCCATTATACAGCCATTTTGTGAAATTGGTTCTTGCACAACAGGTAAAACAAGAGTGGGAATTTGTGTATCTTATAGTTTACATTTGGGGGTTCTTGTGTAGCCTTTATATGGATGGTAGGGTTTAAAACAATAGGTTGTGTGTGTGTGTGTGTGTGTGTGTGTGTGTTTGGGAGGGATTTGTAGCAATGTTCTAGAAATGTCAGGAATAAACTCTTCTAGATCATGGCCACATAGCCCAAAAAAAATCACAAAAATCTGTGGATGCTGGCCATGAAAGCCTTCGACTTCATGATGGAAAGACTATTTGAAAATATCTTAAAATGGCCAAAATAGTTTACTAAATGGATTGAGAAACCCTGGTGAGGAGACTCCTAGAAAATCAGGAATCTTTGCAGTTCAAAACTAAATTGGGGATGAAAAATGTGCATGACAAATAGATTTTCTGCACAGAAAAGAGCATTTTCTGTGTAGAAAATAACTTTTATATGCAAAAATATATATAGTTGGGATATAAAACAGCATTTTCTGCATCATGAATGATATTGCGAACTGTGCTGTTTTTTGCATGACTTCCTCACTGCAAGGATAAAAATATTTGCATTGCTAGTTGTCTGTGAGAAGGAAATGCATGGAAATTTACATCCCTTACTCTTAGTATCAATGGACATTCCAACTCCCCCTTGGAACTATGCCAGAAATCATACAGTGCTTAGAGGGCTCAGGTAGATTGGGACATTACAAGTTGTTTTCAGAGTCACTCTATCCCAAAGCTGCCTTCCATTACCCTATCACTATTTAGCTTAATGATTTTTGTTTAAGACAATCTCAACATCAAGCATTGATTATACACTCTTGAAGAGGTCAATTTTCAGTGTTACAAGGTTGAACTCAAAATCCAAATGTACTTCTAGGTCTTAATATTTGATCTAAATGAGATGGTTCATATAAATAACATACTTTGTGTCACATCACAAAATTTGAAGTATCTTTTCCATTTATCTTTTTCCTGCACTTGATGGCAAAAGTTATATGTATATTTGTGTAACATATTGTGCGGCAATCTGCAGGTCTTTTTAGTAGAGTACATATTCAAAATTTTGCAACTTTACAAAATGAAAACATTTCTCTTTTTGAAATTGCAACCCACTGTATATCTACTTGAGTAAGCACCACTAAACACAATAAGTCATAATTCTGAGTAAACATGTATAGGAGCTTTTCATTTAAGCTACCTTAACTGTCATCTTCCGGCCTGCAAGGGAGTGACCAGGCAGGCCCAGCTCCATCAGGGCTAGCTTGAAGAAGAGCCCTCCCTCTAGTCCATCTGCCTTGGTCCAGGCCTCAGAGGGAGAGAATAACCACTGGACCTCATCCCCTTTCCCACCACCATTCCTTTCTCCTTTTGTGTCATGTCTTTTAGATTGTAAGCTTGAGGGCAGGGAACCATCTAATTAAAAATAATAATTGTAAGCCACTCTGATAGCCATTAGGGCTGAAGGACGGGGTATAAATACCATAAATAAATAAATAAATAAATAAATAAATAGGTAGGTTTTGCCGTACGAGTTGCTCTGAAATATTTTAGGCTATTTAAAATATATATATATGTGAAAACAGTGCACATTTATACTTGATTTAGATCTGTGTGACACATTACAGACGTGATGTTGTTAAAGCAGTAAAAGTTTAGGTTTGATAAGAAAGTAAATATTGCATACATTTCAATTTTATTTCCATTTTCTTCATTGTTTCAAAATTTTCAGATATGCTATTTCTTTTTTTTTTTGTATGCTGTTTATTTTTTTTTAAGTTTATTGGTTAAAAACAAACATAACAAACATAACAAAACATAAATAAACATAAACCGTATCGTACTATCCATCACATATATATTACAACTATACATACAGTTACTACAACATACTACATTTAAAAACCCTTCCCCCCCTCAAATCAAAGACAGCTGTTCTTATGTACTTTCCTTATTGACTTAACATTTACTTTATACTGATCAGAAAAAAGAAAAGAAAAGAAGGAGAAACTAATATTATATATAATATATATATATATATAATCTTCTTTCGCACACTTCTCACACCTAGTATTTTATTTCCTTTGTGTAGAATCTGTCCCATCTTTGTGACTAAACGTTGACTTATAAGTTTATATCAGTGAGCACCTTGTATATATCCAGAACTCACGTTACATTTACTTCTACACAAATCCCCTTATACAGATCTATTTTGGTGCTTTCTTTATTTGTTCTTCACAGTGATTTATAATAGGTGCCCAGATACCCTCCCATCTCAATTCATCTCCACCTTGCATGTTTTGTGAGTTTATCGATTGAAACATATCAATTTTTCATGTACCAGTCCTTTAACAGTAAAGCGTCTTTGCTTTTCCATTTTTTTGACTACCATTCTTGCGGCTGTATCCTGTAAAAATAATTTTCCATAGTCCTTTTCTAATTTTGAGTCATTTACCATCCCCAACAGGAAAAATTAGGCTCGAATTTTATTTTTGTATTCAGAGCACCTCCAATTCCTTATGAATTTGGTGCCAGAAACTGTTTATTTTTTTACACTCCCACCACATATGAATAAATTTGCATTTTTATCTTTGCAATTCCAGCATTCTTTCCTGTTATTTTTGTCTATCCTGCTTAACTTTTCAGGCGTTATATACCATCCTATTGTAATTTTAAATATTTTCTTTACTTCTGTGCTCAATGTATATTTCAGCCTAACCTTCCCCATTTCTCTCCCATTCTTCCATCATGATTGGGTGTTTTGAGGTCCTGTGCCCATTTTACCATGAATTGCTTAACCGTTTCATCTTCCGTTCCAATTTTAAAAACAATTTATATTTTGGGATAATCGTGTTGTACGTCCGTCATTAATCTCCAAATATTGTATCCTCTTTTTCTTTGGTATTTTTATTATCCAGGTGAATCGCTCTACAATTTGTCTATAAAAAACCAATTCGTTAAAACCTTCTTCTATCATTCCCTCCATTGTTTTTACTCAGAAGCCCATTTTCTACTTCATAATCTTTATTCTTACCCAGTCTGTGTCCTTCATCCTTTCTCTTCTAAAAAAGGCTTCGTTTATTGAGGCCCAGACGGGAATTTTAGTTACAAATAAGGTTTGTATTTTTGCCAGATTCTTAGTAATGATTTCCTGATAAAGTGATTGTTAGTTTTGTTTATTTTGATTTGGTCGTATGTAAATAACCGTGCCAACCTACCACATTGTCGAAACCTTCCATTGTCGAATTTTTTCTTTTTTAAGCTGGACCCAATCTCTAATCCACTCAAGACAACAGCATATAGTATATCTATAATTTGGCAACCCTACTCCTCCTCTCTCTCTACTGTCCTGTAATATTTGAGTTTGATTCTTGATCTCTTTTATCCCATATAAATTTGGTTATCTCTTTATCCCATTCTTTGAACGGACTCTCATTTGTTATGATGGGCAAATTTTGGAATAAAATAATAATTTAGGAGTGATACCATTTGTATTGCAGCTATTTTCCCTAGCCAAGAAATTTGCAGTTTCCCCCA
Source organism: Sceloporus undulatus (assembly GCF_019175285.1). Taxonomy (NCBI): domain Eukaryota; kingdom Metazoa; phylum Chordata; class Lepidosauria; order Squamata; family Phrynosomatidae; genus Sceloporus; species Sceloporus undulatus. The sequence continues at coordinate 239,622,660 of NC_056524.1, forward strand.
ATTTTTTAAATCCTTTTAATAGTGTTCCATAAGGGTTATAATTGTTTTTGAATAAATCTGATTTTTTCTGGTATGTAATCCCCAAATATTAACTTTATTTTTGATTTCAAAGTTGGAAATAGATTTAATTTTTTCACACTCTTTCTGATCTATGTTTAAGGTAATATAATCAATTTTTCTCGGTTAATCTTAAACCCGCATATCTACCATATTCGTCTATTGTGTTTAGCAATTTGTAGATATCATCCACAGGGTCTGATAAGATAATCGCCAAATCATCTGCATATGCTAAAACTTTGTATTCAAACTCTTGATCTTTATTTTTAATTTATATCCTGTCTAATTTTGTTATTTAAGATTTCTATGCCTATAAAATAATAAGGGGGATAATGGACAGCCTTGCCTGGTCCTTTCTCTATTGGATACTTTTAGTTTTTTCACCGTTAATCAATATTTTGGCATTTTGGTCTTTATAGATTCCTTTCCATTTTACATAATTTTCTCCTAATTCCATTTTCTTTAGTACTGTTAACATAAAGTCCCAATGCAATTGTCGAAAGCTTTTTGAGCGTCTAATGTATTACGGCCAATGTTTGTCAGGTCTTTTTTCACAATATTCGATTAGGTTTATAAGAGTTCTTATATTATCTTTGATTTGCCTTTTTGGTAAAACCCACATTGATCTCTTATCATCCAATCTTTCAATATACTTTTAATCTTAAAGCTAAAATTGATGTAAAAATTTTGTAGTCCACATTTAATAGTGCTATTGGCCTTATAATTTTTTGGGTCATCCAATTGTTTATCTTGTTTCGGGATCAGCATAATGTATGATGTTTCCATGTATCTGGTCAATTAAAATTCCATTCATGACTCTTTGTAAAGGGAGATATGCTATTTCTATGAGTTTGGGGATTCAACCAACAGTTTTTGATTATTAGATGACCTGACCACTAGATAGTTCTGCAATGTAGGTCTTTTTAGTATAGAACTATAGATTAGTTTTTTCTGTCTTTCTAAAATTGAGTACGGTGTTGAAGTTTAACACAGCCAACAAAAGGTTCCCTTCCATGTTTCAGCTTGTAAGGTCTGTATTTTTATAGACTTTTTATAGACTTACTCCTGGGGATTTAACTTGCACCATTTAACTCATACTCTTATTTTCTGCTTCTCTCAGTGATTTAAAAATATAAATACACCTTAACTTCTCCTTGCTCAAGTGCTTAACTTGTCTATCCTATCTCCCTTGATGTTTACCTTGATGTAAAGCTGGGGTTCTCCTTGTGCTTATAGACTTGGGGTCCCTGTCAAATTCTCCTTGCTTATTCCTTAATACCTGCAATCCCATGTTCTTCCTTACTTTGTGTCCCAAACACAGTCCACGAAACCAGCCAAAGGCTGATTGCTACCCAGCGAATAGAAACATATCACCAGCTAATGAGCAAGCAAAGTAACAGAGCAGCTTACAATTCAATGCTCTTGTTCAAGTCTGTATTCTGATATCAGAAACTAAACACGGTCAGCCCTGGTTGATAATTGGATGGAAGACAGCCAATGAATACCAGGTGCTGTAGGCTATTTGCTATCCAACTTGAAATAAGAGATCAGATACATATATGGGTTGTAAAATGGGCCACTTTATTGAATTAAACTATTTGTCTTCTTGAAAACCTATAAAATTTTAAGGGAGCAACCTGGTGCAGGATCAGCTGTGGCAGGTGGTTTATTCCTCAGACCGCCTCCTCAGCTTCCCCTGGGCGAAACACCTGAGCTCCGTGGAAAAACCCATGACTGGGTTGCTCCCCGGCCAGCTCACATCTGGAATGCCAACCTGAGATTTCCTCATTCAACTCACAGGACTTAATTGAGAGTTATATCCCAGGTCAGCCCTAAGAAAGGTCTCTTTCTCTCTCTCCTTAGTCACAAGACCTAAAGAGAAAGTTTAAGAGGCCTAACCTTCATCCCAAGCGGGTGCCGTAGGTGTTCACCTGACAACTAATTCTCCCCCATCAACAGCCAGTGACCACCTATTTAAGTCCACACCTAAGCCAATTTTCCCAGTCCCCGAACAACAGTGTGAGGTAGGCAAAAAACCCTTGGAAAGGGGAGAAAATTCCTGCCCAGCCTTTAAAGCGACCAACACAGCCACACTGAAGTCAAGGCGGGAGGGTGGGACAACAATTGCAAAGAGGGACAAGGAAGGGTGATGCTGGCTTAAATAGTGTCAGCTCCACCCCCTACCCTTCCCTAATGTGGTGTGGAAGCACCACATCTAATTGGCTGCTGGCCTCATTCAAGAGGGCAGCAAACACACGTCTCCAGCTATGGTGGCCCAGGAGACGTGGAATTTCAAAGGATCGAACTGACAAAACTATTGCTCAGTACTCCTTGCCTAAGAAAACATTTGAAAATGCACGAGATCATCATAAATTCATAGACAACTTGAAGGCACATACACATGTACAATTCTCATCTGCTGACACTGACTTTACCACAAACAACTAGCATTCTGAATAGCTGGTCTTCATGGAGGATGGAAGATTATGAGTTCATGAAATCCTTCAGACTCCAAATATTTTTCAGGAAGAAAAAAAAAAGGATGCAAAAGGTGGGGAAGCTGCATGAGGAAGCATAACTGAGATACATTTTACTCTGAGACATTATTGAAACAATCAATTTAGGCTACACATCTCACAGGAAAATTTAGAACAGGGAGAATTTATCATGCCACAGGGGTATATCAACAGTGGTTTATTGATGCAGTGAGACCTTGCTAATGTAGTAATGACTGAAAGCCCCACTGGGAGAGACTGAATTTTGTGAATTAGCGTGTAAATGAATAAACAATACAAAAAGGAAAGATAACACATCACAAATTCTTCTTTTTTTAGGACTTTAATCTTCCTGTAGGCAATTTTTGGCAGGGGTAAAAGCATAAGCTGCACCACCCTTGGTGCAACCCCATGTGGCACCGTGGCCTAGAGCCACAGATCCATTCCTTCAAGCTCTAGGGAGAAAATTAATTACTGATCTGAATTGTATTGGTGATACAAGCCACCTCTGCAGTGGGTTCCAGACATTTGACTAAGACAACGCAGCAGTATAATATTGTATTTGTTCACAAAATACTTTTTGTTAACATCATCTCACCTGCAAATTGCAGCCCTGCAGAAGCTCCAGCTGGTACAGTAGAAAGAAACAGCCCATTTTAGGGGGCTGAGCCACAGTAAGTAGTGCTCAAGCATCTATCCAGAAATGCTGCATTTGTAAAGGCAAAACATACTGTCACATTTTTGTGTTGTTCACTGTGATATGAAATCCAATAGGTTGTGTTCATGTACTTTTGAACAAAAACAAGGGACTGAATTCAATTCCGGAGAATCTCTTCAAGTGCACAGTCCACTCATGCTTGGGGCCAAAGGCAAACATTTGAGATGAAAAATATCCGCACGTTTTGTATTATGGTTCTGCTATTATCTAAGCTTTAGGGGAGGCATTTCCAGCTTTTAAACTAGAAAGAGATGTGCAAAAGCTGAGAAACTTGTTATTTGTAATCTCCTATCAGTTTGGGAGAAAAATGAGATATAAATAAAATAATAATAATAACAAAACAACAACAACAGCCCTCCTGCCAGCATCATGAAGGCCTGATTTAGCTCTGAGGAGCTGATATTTTCCACACCTGTTAGGTGCTAGATGGACATACAATCATTTCTCCACACCATTATATGACAGGTGTAGTAAATATCTTCAATGGTACTTGAGAGTATGGAAGGTGAAGCTACCATACGATGAAGGCAATAGCTCCATTGTCTCTTGCTTATCTACGGAGACTGAAACAGTTATGTTTATGAACTAGAAGTCCCAGAACCTTCCCACCCAGTATGGAATTGTAGCCCCCAAAGCAACTTTTCCAAGCTCTGTATGGGATGTAAATCCTTAGAATGTTATATTTCTGACAATTTACATCATCAGAGACTGAATAATATCCTCCATGCACCATGCTCACAGGCGAAACATACATGAAGGGAAGTTTTCTTGACGATGTCTCTATACACCTCTGCCCTGTATCCAGCTGCTAATCTATAGGAATCAAACTTTTATAATTCCATATGATTTTTCTATATATCATATAAACCAAAGGAAAAGAAAGACACATTGTCTTATCACTAAACTGGAAAAGTGCAAATTACCAAGATAAATTAATTTGAACTTCCTCAATTCTAAGTCTAAAATTAATCAATATGGCCAGAACAGTGTCTACATGAAGCCAATGGTGCTGTCTGCTCTGTACTCTGTTCAACACGTTTGACATTATGCTTTCACAAATTCCAGATTCTGTTTCCAGTGTTGTGCATTTTGACAACCATTCATGAATGTAAAGAAGTGCTGTTCGGGTCATGTTTTTTGGCCTATAACCATAATTATCTGGAACAAATTATAGAACGTTGACTTTCTATTTACTAATTACCTGGACAGGAACAGAATAAGACATTATATTTTGAACTTCCTGTGTGCAAAAACTCTCTCAAATTCTGATTCACTCTATTTGGGCTTTATATGATGCAGCATCTTCCATTTCACCTGAGGCTAGCAAACTAATTTAGGAATACTGTTTGACAAGCTATGTGACTCCCCTGTTTGACAAGCTATGTGACGCCCCTCTTTGTGGTATTTTATGTCTGATATGACACTTTGCCTAATGGGAGGGCTGGCCATCATATGCTGTGCTCTCTGTGTATATGCAACAACAGCTGGAGTCTCAATTGTAATTAAGGCAGTACATCTGCTTTAGGTTTTAGTCTTAATACTAAAGGCTCTATCTAAAGTGATGAACCAGTTTGAAGTCCTTTTGTTGAATAGGTCCTTTAAACCTGGACTCAATGCAAATTCACTGCTCCGTTGGCAAGGAAGCCACCTACACATAGGCTATTTTGTGACATCTTCCAAGAGTACCTCATGCTGCTGACAATCCAAAATGTCTTTACTGAATTGTTAGTATACTCCCATTCTCCAATTAGATCTAACCTGCACTACAGAAATAATGCACGTTGACACCACTTTATCTGTCATGGCTCCAATCTATGGAATAATGGAATTGGCAGTTTCTTGTAACACCAGAGCTCTTTGAGGGGGAAGGTTAAATATCTCACAAAACTACAAATTCCAGAATTCCATAGTATTAAGCCATGGTAGAGTGGTTTCAAACTGCATTACAGTGGGCCTCCCACATTGGCTGGGGTTAGGGGCACAAGATCACCATGAAAGTGGAAAGGCTGCAAACAAAAAACTGCTATTTTTTTACCTACAAGAATGCCTCTCTAGGAATCCCTATGTCTTGCAGAGCAACTCTATGGTCAACATCCACCACAGGTTGACCACAGAATCATTCTGGAGGACCTCCAAATGCATCAAGGAATATTTTTTCTAGGTATCTCTAGGTTCTCCAGCATGACTCCATGGTCAACTTTTGGCAGAATCACACTGGAAGACCTAGAAAGAACATAGTAATCAAATCTTCAAATAATCAAAATCTGCAAAAGTCAGAGCCACAAATGCGAAGGATCAACTATTTCTATAGTGCAGATTAGACCTCGGACTTTAATCAAAGGATTTCTGTGCAATCAATTTCATCTTCAGCTGATTTATGTGTTCTTAGTGTGGTGTGGTAGACTTCCCCATCTAAAGATAATCAAATTCTTGTGCCTGGGAATGAGCCAGTTCTATGCAGATATGAGATCTATCACTGTAAGGTAATGTGTTCCTTATTGAAAGCATATAATTATTTTGAAATATTTTGCTCTGTGGGTGTGGGTTTCAAAGGATGTCAAAAAAGCAGAGCATAATTTTTTGTGCCTGGGAGTAACTATCTAAGCTTCAGGCAATACAAACGTTGCTATTACTGGGGAGCAAAAGCCCCACATAATTAACAGACACCATCAGCCTTACAGTTCCTGTAGAATGTGGTAACTTCCTTGCCTGAAGGCTGCTCTTGTCTTAGTAAGTCTGTTTACCCTGTCCAAGATTAGATTAGTTTAATTATTATGAAAAAGACTGCTAAGATCTTACAGCCTAATTATGCAAATGTTTTTAAATGTTCACAAAAGTAATTTATTTATTTGGGAGATAAATGAATCTATTTTGTCATAAAACAGATTGCAGTCCTGGCAATGTACAGGCTGGGTTATGTGCCTTTAGGCAGATCCTTCACCACAAATATTGATGGGATCTTTAAATTACAACATTTTATAAATGCATCAATATTTTTGTATCTTTTTATTTTAAAAGTGGCTTTTATTATTTATTTTTTTTTGGTCTTTTTTATCTTCTTAAAAAATGAAAATAATCCCAGGAAGAGCTATTAAAGTTTAATATGCAACCAACCTTGTTATGAGAACAGGACTTCTCAGCCAGAATTGTCTATAAAATCCTAACAGCTAAAATATTCCTTGTAGACCTATAAAGATGCACCTGTTTTATGAGGCTTTGGTTCAAATGTCTTTCCAAGAGTTCTCTCACACATACAGCTGTGAGAACAATTATTCCAGAAACAATCCTCTACTTCAAAATAAAACATAGATACACTTTCTAAAGTTTCGACCATTAAGAAAGCATATTGAAGATCACAATTTGGTACCTTTATATTAACATATAGATAAGTCTATACAGAGAGCATGGCATAGTGGTTTGAGTGTCTATGATTCTGTAGACCAGGTTTCAAATCCCCATTCAGCCACAGAAACCTATTGAGTTTCCTTGTGCAATTCACATTCTCTCAGCCTCAGAGGAAGACAAAGGCAACCCCACTCTGAACAAATCTTGCCAAGAGAACCATGTAGTAGAGTTACGTGTCTTGAAGGCACACAGAAATGACTTGAAGGCACACAACAACCTGACACATCTTCATTCTGGTCTTCTGCCAAAGAACTTAGGGCAGCTATACAAAATCATATATAACCTCCCCCTCCCATCCCATTTTGACCTTGTCATAGGCTAGGCTGAGAGAAAGGAGTTGGCTGAAATCTATCCAGTTAGTGCTATCAGTAAAAAAGTGATGAGTAAAATAAGGGATATATGAGTAGGATAGGGGTGGTTTTGGAAACTTGATTGATAATTAATCCTTCTTTTGTGTTTTGATTTGGCTCACAAGAACACATGGTAGTTTAGATGTATGCTTTCTGTGCAAAAGATCTGAGGCCCAAGCCTCAGGGCTGGTAAAGTCCTATGTCTGAAACTCTGAAGAAACATGTCAATGTGAACAACAAAATGAGCTAAACAGGCAAATAATGTGACTCAGCAGAAGATATGTAGAGTTTTATAAACTTGTTGCAGCACAGCATAACAGAAAATTGTCTGCTTGAAGCCAATTGGACTCTCTGCCGTGTACTCTGTCAACACATTTGAGGATATATTTTCACAAGTTCCAAATTCTGTTCCAGTGTTGTGCATATTGACCTCCATTCATGAATGTAAAGAAGTGATAGAATCATAGAATCATAGAATCGTAGAGTTGGAAGAGACCACTAGGGCCATCCAGTCCAACCCCCTGCCATGCAGGAAATCCAAATCAAAGCATCCCTGACAGATGGCCATCTAGCCTCTGTTTAAAGACCTCCAAGGAAGGAGACTCTATCACCCTCCGAGGGAGTGCATTCCACTGTCGAACAGCCCTTACTGTCAGGAAGTTCCTCCTAATGTTCAGGTGGAATCTCTTTTCCTGTAGCTTGCATCCATTGTTCTGGGTCCTGTTTTCTGGAGCAGCAGAAAACAAGCTTGCTCCCTCCTCAACATGACATCCTTTCAAATATTTAAACAGGGCTATCATATCACCTCTTAACCTTCTTTTCTCCAGGCTAAACATCCCCAGCTCCCTAAGTCGTTCCTCATAGGGCATGGTTTCCAGACCCTTCACCATTTTTGTCGCCCTCCTTTGGACACGCTCCAGTTTCTCAATGTCCTTTTTGAATTGTGGCGCCCAGAACTGGACACAATATTCCAGGTGGGGCCTGACCAGAGCAGAATACAGTGGCACTATTACTTCTCTTGATCTAGACACTATACTTCTATTGATGCAGCCTAAAATAGCATTGGCCTTTTTAGCTGCCGCATCACACTGTTCACTCATGTTCAACTTGTGGTCTACTTGGACTCCTAGATCCCTTTCACACGTAGTTTCATTCAGCCAGGTGTCACCCATCCTATATCTGTGCATTTTATTTTTCCGCCCTAAGTGCAATACCTTACATTTCTCCGTGTTGAATTTCATTTTGTTAGCTTTGGCCCAGCTTTCTAGTCTATTCAGGTCATTTTGAATCTTGATCCTGTCCTCTGGGGTATTAGCTATTCCCCCTAATTTGGTGTCATCTGAAAATTTGATAAGTATGCTCCCAATTCTGTCATCCAGGTCATTGATAAAGATGTTGAATAGCACTGGGTCCAGGACAGAACCCTGTGGGACCCCACTGGTCACTTCTCTCCAGGATGAAAAGGAGCCATTGTTGAGCACCCTTTGGGTTCGGCCGGTCAACCAATTACAGATCCATGTAACAGTTCCTTTGTCTAGCCCACATTTTACAAGCTTGTTTGCAAGAATGTCATGGGGAACCTTGTCAAATGCCTTACTGAAATCAAGATATACTATATCCATAGCATTCCCTTCATCTACCAAGCTGGTAATTTTATCAAAGAAAGAGATTAGGTTTGTCTGGCATGACTTGTTTCTCTGAAACCCATGTTGACTTTTTGTGATTATGGCATTGCCTTCTAGATGTTCACAGACTCTCTGTTTAATGATCTGCTCCAGAATCTTTCCTAGTACTGATGTCAGACTAACTGGATGATAATTGTTGGGATCCTCTTTTTCCCCCTTTTTGAAGATGGGGACAACGCTTGCCCTCCTCCAGTCTGCTGGGATTTCTCCTGTTCTCCAGGAGTTCTCAAATATTATTGCCAATGGCTCCAATATTATATTTGCCATTTCTTTTAATACCCTTGGATGTAGTTCATCTGGTCTTGGATTCATTTAGATTAAACAAGTATTCCTGTACTATCTCTTTACTTATTCTGTGCTGAATTTCCCCTGTTCTGCCCTCTGCTCCATTACCTTCAGGTTAACCACTCTTTTCCTTTTCTGAGAAGACTGAAGCAAAAAAGGTTTTGAGTAATTCTGCCTTTTCTCTGTCTTCTGTTAGCATTTTGCCATCTTCTCCACGCAGTGGCCCTACCGTTTCCTTCTTCTTCCTTTTGCTGCGGACATATCCAAAAAAGCCCTTTTTATTGTTCTTAACCTCTCTAGCAAGCCTGAGTTCATTCTGCGCTTTAGTTTTTCTGACTTTACCCCTACACATGCCTGCTATTTCTTTGAATTCCTTTTTTGTGATTTCCCCCCTTTTCCATTTCTTATACATGTTCCGTTTCAAACTCAGCTCAGTTGAAAGTTCCTTAGTCATCCATCCTGGTTTCTTGAGACACCTCCTGTTTTTCTTTCTCACTGGAACTGTTTGAAATTGTGCCTTCAGTATCTCCCTTTTGAGAAAGTCCCATCCGTCCTGAACTCCTTTATCTTTTAGTATTTCTGACCATGGAACCGCCCTCAATACTTCTCTAAGTTTACTGAAATCCGCTCTCCTAAAGTCTAGAATGCATGTTTGACTATGCCTGGCTTCTCCTTTCCACTGTATTACAAACTCCAGGAGAACATGGTCACTTCCACCTAATGATCCCACTACTTGCACCCCATTAACCAAGTCATCCTTGTTGGTTAGGATCAAATCTAAAATAGCTGACCCCCTTGTTGCCTCTTCCACCTTTTGGACCATGAAATTGTCTTCCAGGCAAGTGAGGAATTTGTTAGACCTTGAGGATTTTGCTGATGTACAAGTCATGTTTTCTAGCATATGTCCCTAATTGTCCAGAAAATTACTGAACTTTGATTTTTTTTATTAACTAATTGCCTGGACACAAACAAATATGGCACTACATTTTGATCTTCCCATGTGCAAAAACTCACTTGAATTCCAATTCAATATATTTGGGCTATAAATGATGCAGCACCCTCCATTTCAACTGTTTCAACCAGGCTATTAGAAATGCTGTTTGACAAGCTATGTGGATCCCTTCTCTGTGGCATCTGATGTCTGACATGACCATCTCACTTTGCCTAATGGTAGGACTGACCCAATACCCAGATATGGTGCTACAAGTGACCACTGCATTGGTTCATACCTTTACCTCTCAAGAGGGGGAACCTGCTTTATGGCTCCTAGCAGCCATGTGCTTCCATGATACTGAAACAGCATTTTCAGTACATTTACCATTGGAGACTCTGTGGTAAGGTGAGCAATATACAGCCTGCAGGCCACACACAGCTTGCAGAACACACATACCTACAGGCAGGGCCCCTAAGAGTAGAGACAGTCCCGAGTGAAAATATTTTTTCACCCCTGTCCCCCAAGCTTGGGTTGTCAGCTTTTTCAAATAGCAAACAGTTGAAATGACATTTAAATGGTCCATTAGAGAACTTTAAAGGCTTTGAGTATGTGGAATTGCTATGTTTAGCCTTCCCCCCCCCCCCCTAGTATAAGAAGCATCAGAAGGGTCCTATACCTTGTGGAGGGGGCATGTCCTCCAAAGCCACCAGCTCCTGTCATGCATTGACTGGCAGTTGTTCTCCAGTGGCCCCTTGTCCTATTCCACCCTTTTGCTTGCAAAGAAAAGATGTGTTCAGCCATGAATTGTACCTCTGTTCTCATACCCCACCCCCCACCCCGGTGATATTTTTCACGGCAAATACCAACAACTCTATTTTTTTTTTAAAAAAGAAATATTTCAGAGATTATTCAGGAGACCCATCAATCCGCTTTCTGATGGAGGTGGGTGGGACATAAAATGTCCCCTTTGGAGGCATGATCATATTTTGCAATGGTATCAGTGATGGCTTTCAGAACTGAATCAAGATTCAAAGCTTGTAACCTCATGTTCAAAGATTTCCATGGAACTGGCCTGAGATAGATTTCCTAAAAATTTGGAAAGCACTTGAAATGCTGGGCTGACAGTTCTGGAGTGTATTGACTGTACTGACAGCTTCTCTCTTCTAGGCAGCTACATCTATAACTGTTTGTTGTACTGACCCTCCGGGTACCATTATAGGAGATTAAAGGGAGTGAAATTAGCCAGCTTCCACGTGCTGAAATACACATATGCATCTGAAATGTGACAAAATGAGCAAAATAATATGCATTGTTTTCAGTTAAATCCCCCACTCCCATCTACACACTTGTGTGAAAGAAGTGATCCAGTACACTTCCAGTGTTAATGTCACAATGATGCAATAATGTCTTTTATAGTCAAAGTTTATTTCCACATCTCAGATGTTGCACTTCATTAGAAATATATTGCATGAAGAACACAATGCCACCTGTCTTCTTGATTTGTATATAAATTAGCTGCTATTTAAATAGGCAGGGCAATGGCTCTATATGGAGATTATACCTAGAGTTCTCTTGTGTATTAAATGGAAGATGTGAGCGATGATATTAACTAGCTGCTATGACATCACTATTATCATGGATATTCAAGGAGATTAGAAACTGCTGGCTGTCATTTAAAATAAATGCATCTCAAGTGCACCTGTTTTATAATTACTCGTTTGGAGTGGGATCATTAGCATATTCCTTAAGTCATTTGCAAGCAATTTGGCTCTCCATTAATGATTTTTTTCATTCTTCATAACTATAAATGTTATAAATATATATCACAAAAACTTACATCCACACCCATATTTATATAGAATGAGAAAAGATTTGCAGAGTGTATAGCTACTCTGCTTACCATGGATACATCAAGATACCTTGTTGGTAATTTCCATAGTAGCTAAGAGGAGATTCACAATAACCATATCTATTCATTTATTGATCTTGACATTGACAGGAGATGGAACAAGCATTGCAATTTCTGGGGACCTGTAAGGAGTGCTCCCAAAAAGGATGAATTCAGTTGATGTAAAAGCTATAGGTTCATACCTGACGTGCACCTAACCTACTCCTCCAATGTATTTTACAAGCGATGTTTATACATAAATAGTCAGTACAATATATACTTTTCTATGTCTCGGACTGATGCAGTGACTAAGGATGGCATCTCTCCTCTGAATGCCTATCTTGGGGTGGTAATGGACTGGATGAGGGAAAACCGATTCAAGCTGAATTTAGGTAAGACGGAGGCACCCGTTATAGGAAACCTAAACCTGGGAATGGAGTTATGTCAGCCAGTTCTGGATGGGATCACATTTCCCCTGAAGGATTCTGTCCACAACTTGGGGGTGCTCCTTGATTCGTAGCTTCACTTGACAGCTCAGGTGGATGCAATAGTCAGAAGCACCTGTTATAAGCAAATCCTAGGATCCCCCAGGCTGGAGCGATGGCAGTTGAAGTGGAATAACAGTGTTACAATTCTGTACTGTGAATTGACCCCAGGTGTTATTAAAGTAACATGAGAAGAGGGTGCTGATCATCATTCACACTTTAGAATGGTTTTTCTCTGAGCTGAAGCTCCTATGACATTGTTTCTGATGAGAGTAGACTCACCCATCAATCATGATTCTTTGCATTTGCATTTTTTTTATTTGTTAAAAAGCCCTGGAAAAACTTCTTTGACTAGAGACAACTTTGGAACAAACAAAATGTATACATTAGGTCAATAATACTTCTATAGTCCACCTCTAACTGTCTTTAATATATCTTTAAAGATAGTCCCTAAGTAAACAATGGCTCGATACAGATGAGAAGAAAGGGACTGCCAGAGGCCATCCCTTTCTTCTCCGGATGATTGCCATAGCAACCACATGGATGCGGCAACGATCTGCTGCCAAAAAGAGCTCCAAAATGGAGCTCCTTCCTGCAACGCCGCCAAGGCACCATTTGCACCCTGGGGCATCGCGATGATGTGTATTGTGTATCGCGCTGTTTGGTTGCATTGCACAAGACACACTGTCTAAACGCGTGCGCATCAAAATGGTGGCACCCATACATACTAGGGCTCGGGAGCATGCGGTTGCTGTGCACTCCTGAGCCCTAATATCGGCGCAACCACACCACTTTTGGCCCAGGCCTGTGTCAGATAAGAATATTATGAAATGTTATAAATATATGTATTTCATTATTTGCTGGGTTTCTCCCTTCTTCCTCTAAAATATAAAAAAAAATGCACTAAATTATGCATTTAGGAAGTTTTCTCTCAACTAGAGGTATCATTTAAGTTCAGAGGAGAAGAATAATAACTTGCCAATATTACGGCTGATTTCATTTTCAAATCAACATTATCACATCATTATAGATTTGTCAGTTTTATGGAACAATTATTCAGTTGGTTTATTTCAATTTCCAATTATTTCAGATTCTGCAATTCACTAAGAACACATTCTCGTTAACTTTCTTTAATTGGATGTTTCTTTCATAATACAGTAATTTGTTTTAGTCATGAGGGAAATGCATGTGGCCAGAAATGGTGAAAAAGCAGTTCACAAATTTCATTGTGAATGACAGTATTCATTAATACTAGCATTCCTAGCCAAAAAATTTTTTAAAAAAATTAAAGAAATTAAAGAAAGTATTAAAAACAAGCCTACAAAAGCATGAAAATGCACTGTAATATAGCCAAAAATTTCCTGATATCTATATTCTTCAACTTCTCATATTCAAACAATTTCCATTATTCTTTAAAGCAATTGAAGATCACGCAGATTGTTCCACAACAGAAGAAAAATAACTGTTCTCTCTATAGATGTATTTTTAATAACACAATCCTACATGTATCTTCTCTTAAGTAAGTCCCACAGAGTTCTGTGGAGCATTCTCCTAGATAGGTGGATTTACAATTAGAGGCTAAATCTAGTATAATCTGTGAGTTTCATTAATACTTCATTGTGCTACCAACTGAAGTTGATGTTGCATTGCACAGTATAACCTAGCTATATTTACATTCACCACAAGGTGGCAATAGGTATAACCTGAAATTCTGAAAACCAGTAACCTTTTATTAAGAGATCAGCTTTTTAACATATTATAATTGTTTATCACTAGTGTTCAACCGACCACATAATTAATCTCTCATCATTGAAATGCAGCTCAGCCAGGCCATTTCTAGCCTGATTAGTCAACAGTTTTCTAAAGAATATTACTGGTCTTACAAGGACTCTATGCCTTTTTTTCACAGTACCCCTTTGATACAGGTTGGTCATGATTCATTACTGGTTTCACTTAGGTCTTAAACACACTGCAGAAATAATCCAGTTTGAGACCACTTTAGCTCCCTTGACTATATGCTAGGAAATACTTGGAACTCTAGATTTGTGAGACATTTTGCCTTCTCTCTCAGAGAACTCTGGTACCACAATAAACTACAATTCCCAGGATTTCCTAGCACTGAACCAGTGGAGTTAAAGCAGTCTTGAGCTGGATTATTTCTCCAGTGTGGTTTAGACTGTAACAGAAATTTCAGGAAACTTAGATTTCTAGATTTGCAGAGCAAGGAATTCACAAGAGGACCTAATAATTGAAAATCCATAAGTTTATTTCCAGTTGTCGACAAAGGAAAACATTGAACTCAGTGGAATTCAAGTTCCAAAAGCTGAGAACCCCGAACAAGACAAAATGGCTCTTTTTATATTATTCAAAACAAAGAGGCTTCTTCAATACACCTGATTGGCTAATTACAATTTAAACATACATAATTCTTACAATCAGAACAGAAATATATGCATACATTAAAACTGCATCATCACTATTTACCCCCTCCTTTAGCCTTCCTTCTAACCTTGCTTCTGGATGTCCTTATCTCAGTAGTTTATGTTATGTCTTTCTTACTGGTGCCAGCTTCCATTCAGGTCAAGATGCACTCACTATTCCTTTGCTCTAGTAACTCCAAGCCTTTATTTCAAAAACTATCTCTCTGGCTAACAAAGGTGACTCCATCTTTCTACAGTGGTACCTCGGGATACGAAATACCCAGGTTACGAATTTTTCGGGATACGAAAAAATCCCATAGGGATTTATTGTTTCGGGTTACGAAAGTTTTTTCGGGTTACGAAAAAACTCCGGCGCTATTTTAAATGGAGCCGCGGCAGAGCCGCGGCTTTTTCCCCATTAGCGCCTATGGGTTTTCGGCTTACGAAGGCTTTTCGGGTTACGAAAGCGGCCGCGGAACGAATTATTTTCGTAACCCGAGGCACCACTGTATAGCTTTTATATTTCAAAAAGGAATTTCCACCACAAGACCATACTTACTGATTCATGTGTAACTAACAACTGATGGCTCGGGATATGGAAAAAAACACATCCAGAGACAGCAACAACTTCACAAAGATGAATAGAGTTTCATAGGTTATAACCAGCACTCTGAATTGTTCCCAGAAACAGAACTCTAGCCAATAGAATGGCTCTTACAGCAGAGTTATATGATCCCTATAACAAGCCCCAGTCAACAGTCTGACCTCAGAATGCGTAGTCCTGTTTGAAGTTAAGCCCATCTTAGGAGATCAGAGAGGATGGAATACGGCCCATGTCTGCATGCGTTTTTATAACATGTTAATAATAATAATAATAATAATAATAATAATAGATTTTATTTGTATACCGTTTTCCCCTAGATCAAAATGGTTTACAGACTATAAAACTATTAAAAACATCTCATAAAAATAGATAAAAACAAGTAATACAATTATAAAATACAATCATTCATAGGGTAAGGCAGAGAATCGATGGCATCAAGAGCGCTCAAGTTCATTCCGGGGGGGGGGGGGGGAGGCTTGGCAAAAAAGAAAGATTTTAAGCCTCTTTTTAAATGTTCCGTCATGAGACGGAGCTACTTGGGAAGACTGTTCTAAATCTGCGGGGCCGCCACTGAAAAGGCCGTCTGGGATGTGGAGACATAAGATGGAATCTCCAACAGATTCTTCCCGGATGTTCTGAGTGTGCGGGGCAGATTGTGTGGGGAGATGCGGTCCCTCAAGTAACTCGGGCCCAAGCCATGTAGGGCTTTATAGGTAATAACAAACACCTTGTATTGCGCTCGGAAGTGAATGGGCAGCCAGTGAAGATTTTTCAGAATAGGTGTTATGTGGTCAAACCTGGATGCGCCGGTGACCAGTCTGGCTGCCATGTTTTGTACTAACTGAAGCTTCCGGGCTTGGTACAAGGGTAGCCCCATGTAGAGCTCATTACAGAAATCTAAGCGAGAGGTTACCAGAGCATATACCACGGTTTCAAGGTCCCTTTGGCCCAGGTAGGGTTGCAGCTGGCGTATCAACCGAAGCTGATAGCAAGCACTTCTGAGGGTCGCATTCTGAGAGCCCTCCTCCAACCACCATCTTGAGGGGGAGAGAGGCCAGGCCTGGAAGACAAAGCCCTCCTCCAACCACCATCTTGAGGGGGAGAGAGGCCTTGCAATTTTTTGTATTGTTTTGCAATTTTACTGTACACCGCTATGATCATTGCGGAATAGCGGTCTATAAATAAAAATTATTATTATTATTATTATTATTATTATTATTATTATTATTATTATTATTATT
>NC_056524.1:239639236-239664049 GCF_019175285.1 Sceloporus undulatus
TACTTGAGATGTCAACTGCAGGGACGAGTCCAGAAGTACTCCTAAGCTGCGAACTTCGTCCTTCAGGGGAAGTGTGACTCCATTCAGGACAGGTGGATAAATTTCCTTCCCCGGGCCTGGGGAACCTATCACCAGTACTTCCGTTTTCTCTGGATTCAGACTGAGTATGTTTTCCCTCATCCAGCCCATTACTGACTTCAGGCAGGCATTCAGAGGAGAGACGCCATCCTTAGACACTGCAGCAGTTGGAGGCACAGAGAAGCATATTTGGGTGTCATCACCGTACTGATAACACCACACCCCATGCCTCCGGATGATCTCTCCCAGCGGTTTCATGTAAATGTTAAACAAAGTGGGGGACAAAATAGCTCCCTGAGGGACCCCAGATGTTAGTTCCCTCTTAGAGGAGCAAGTGTCCCCCAACTGCACCATCTGGAATCTACCCGAGAGATAGGAACGGAACCACTGGAGCACAGTGCCCCCGATGCCCAACTCCCTCAGGTGTTCCAGAAGGATACCGTGGTGAATGGTTTCGAAAGCCGCTGATATGTCTGAGAGCACCAACAAGGTCACACTTCCCCTGTCGATACCCAGACGGAGATCATTGACTAAAGCGACCATGGCAGTCTCAACTCCATAACCCACTCTGAAGCCAGTTTGAAATGGGTCCAGATAATTGGTTTCATCCAAGACTGCTTGGAGTTGGAAGGCAACTGCTCTCTCGATCACCTTACCTAAAAATGGCAATAATGAGACTGGTCTATAGTTATTTCTCACCAGGGGGTCCAGGGAGGGTTTTTTGAGCAATGGTTTAACCGTTGCTAATTTTAAACTAGATGGAAATTTACCCTCCCTGAATGATGCATTAATTATGCATTTCAATAATGATGTTACAGCATCACCACCCTGGGGGGTCAGCCAGGAGGGACAGGGATCGAGAGAGCACGTCATCTTCCTAACATTTCCAAGAAGCTTGTCCACTTCATCGGTATCAACAAACTCAAAGTGATCCAGTTTAATGGAGTCCACAGAAGCTCTGGACACCTCTTCTATTGTCTCTGTTGAAGTGCCAGCATCGAGATCAGCCCTTATCCGAGAGATTTTATCTGCGAAAAAGTTGTTAAAATTGTCACAGCAGGCCTTAGTTAGTTCTAAAATAGGGTTCAGGTCAGGAGGAAGCTGGGTAAGCTCCCTCACCACCCTGAACAGCTCTGCTGGACGCAACTCTGCAGACACAATACGTGCAGCATAGAAGGAGTTCTTTGCTGCACCTATTGCCACTCCATAAGACTTCAAAAGAACCTCATGGAATGTCTCCGCCAGCTGCGCTCTAGTCGTTGCGCGGCCCACTTCATTTCCCAAAGATCTTCCGTATACTATGTGGCTGCGATGCCATCACACCATCTGTGGTGCTTTGAGGCGGCACAGCCACACTGCAAAAAAGAAGCTGCTTCTGCGTGCTCCTTTGTTGCTGTGTAACGGTACCATGCAATTTGGTTGCTGCAGTAACGATGTGTAGCAACAAGAGGCGGCTCCCGGACGCCTCTTCCTGACAGTCTATACCATGCCTAAGACAATTTTTTTAAGCTAAAGGGACTGTTCTCAGCTCAAGGTGAAATGAGGTGATTATTCCTTCTCACTTACATAGAATGGGATGAGGAACATTTAATAGCTTGCTTGCTTCTAGCCAGAAGGTGGATCCAGAGAGGAATCAAGGGTGAGCCCTAGGATGACTGAGAGGAAAGGAGGAAGCTAACTCAGGGCCTGAACAGACAGGCCAAAAATAAAGCTGATTTCTGGTCACTTTGGAGGTATGTTGTTTAAATGGGTCCTAAGAGGCCTGAAGCTGTGTCAAAGCCACGCTCCAGTCCTAAGGGCTGGAGCGCAGCTTTGGGACAGCTTCTGGCCTCTTAAGATGTGTCATTTAAACAGCATACCTCCGAAGTGACGCTAAGCAGCTTTATTTTGGCCCGTCTGTTTGGGAATTCAGTCAATAAACAGTCATCCATCCACCCCGAGTCTTTGCAAGTTGCAGCAAGAAATCAGTTAAGTTTTGCATAATTGTACCAAGCTGCTGTTTTATTAGCTGAACTGGAGATTTCCACTCGGCTCTTTCCTCCTTCCCCCAAAACGAGAATTTGCATTCTTCTACCTGGAGATGAAAAATGGACACTCAGGGCCAGGCTCTAAGATTTGGCAACTTTACTTCTTTAATGGTTGCCTAGAAGCAGGAATTTCAGCAGATGTTGCTTGTTACCTGGCTGCATGCCAAACAACACCCTGTGAAATTCCATCTTCTGCCCAACCATTAAAGGTAAAGGTGCCCACTCCATCTTTTAGCCTGACAACTTTGATGAATGACCATTTTGAGAGGAGGGCTGAACACGTGCCCCTTGCAAACAGAAACACAGATTTACAAAAGGGGAAATAATTTCAGTTCTGCTTTATGTTACATTTCTCTCATACACTGCAACAAATGAGAGTTTTAGTATGAAATGAAAAGGTGAATTGGTTCAAGAAGGACAAGGAGTAAAAGAATGTTAACAGGGAGAGGTAAATGATTTGTTACCCATACTTTTTCCATGGTGGGGCTGGGACACTTCATTTACAGCAAGGGTGGGAACCATGTGGCACTCCAGATATTGTTGAATTAAAATCCAAGCAGCCTTAGTCAGCATAGAGAATAGTGAGAAAGTCTGGAATGTCCAACAATATCTATGGGGTCACATATTTCTCACCTCTTTTACAGTCTTATAAGACAAATAAAAGTTTACTACAATTAGTTGGTATAAAGACAATGTAGGGGAGGCTGATAATATAGAAAACCAGGGGTGGGCAAAGTGAGGCCCACAGGCTGCATCCAACTTTTGTGGTCCCTGAAGTCTGCCAACAGTCACCGCATGTCTCTATTCCCCCCTTTTTTGTACATGTAATTTAAAATGTGTGATTTAAATATGTGATTTTGGGGCTAATTCCTCTTAAGATAAAGCTTTCCCCTGACATGAATGTCTATTCATAACTGACTGTAGGGGGTGGTGCTCATCTGTGTCACTAAGCTGAAGAACCAGCATTGTCCGAAGACGACTCTGGTGGTCATGTGGCCAGCATGACTGCACTGAACACTGTTACCTTCCCACTGAGAAGTGGTACCTATTTATGTACTTGCATTTGCATGCTTTTGGACTGCTAGTTTGACAGAAGCCGGGACTAGGGACAGGATCTCACCCCATTACGTGGCACTTGGGCCTTGAACTGCCAACCTTCCAATCATCAGGATTGGTGTCTTAACCACTAAGCCACTGCATCCCCTATTTCCTCCTAAACCACACATAAAGTCCCTTAGACAGTTGAAACCATGTGAAGATAACCCACCCTACTCCCTAATTACCCCAGAACCATGGACTACTCCCAAATATTCTGTACTCTTCTGCAGTCCTTCTCAAAATGGCTATGGAATTGAGTCCTGTCATTTCTTGAACCCATTTTGAGAGGTAATAGAGAAGGAAAATTGAGAAATTCGGGCTTTTAGTTTGAGGGATACAGTTGCCCACTCCTGTAGCACAAAGTGGCAATAAACAAATGATGAAACCATGTCCAAGTCTTGGAATTAACACATGTATGACCTTACTAGTTAGGAAAGATAGTGAATTAGACAACAAGTAAAAGCAACAAGTAACTTGTTTAACAATGTAACTAGTAAGGAGAATAGATCAGCTTTAAAGCACAGGGGGAAAAAACACCAAAGGTAATAATTCTTTTCAAAAAGTAACGTCTTGTACCACTGGCCAGCAGCTTGTGGAATTCTGATGATTTTATTAGAATGATTTTTGAATAATTTGCAATTATTTTACAGTTGAGTGTTATATTTTATATGTACAGTAGTTACTTTTCAGTAACATGAAAGTACAGGTTACTGTTCCAAAACTGCAACTACAACAGCAACTAGCTAGTTGGTGGGTCTTCCACTGCAATTGTAACTCAATTGTAACTTTTAGAAGTAGTTCCCTCAGTTTCTGGTCATTTCACAAATCTAAGATAGATTCAAGGAAATATTGAATGTACATTACTGTATCACTGCTTCATCTGTGTGTATGTGTGGAATGTAGCACAGACATATAGATATACCTGTACATTGTTGGAAACTAGCAAACAAAAGCCTATGGTTATTACCTGACATTATAGCACTAAGTGTTTCATTGCTAAAAATACTGAACTCACAAAATGTAGGCTTCCTTCCCTTTTGCCTTTTCAGCCATCACTTTTCCTCCTACCTCTCTTTACCCCCACCCCTTTCCCCCAAAGCATCTTTCTGGAGGAACAAAAATAAGAACCAATCAGGAACTAAGAGAAAGCTGCCCATTTTGGATAAGCCTGAGTGCCTCCAAATGGAAGTGGAGAGACCTACCTAACTGCATTAGGGCAAGCATTTTGGTAACCAAGTACCACCTACTGTGCTTATTACATAGACTACAAATAGGGGAGATAGTTTGGGACGATTATAGAAGAACTCTCCGACTTATATAACACCATTGTACTGGCACATCTGGAGGGGGGGGACAACCTTTTTTTTCTGATATATGAACTCTTTGTGAGTTACTAGCATCACCAGAAACCCTTTTAGTGCTAGCTGGCTTATCAGTCCCATTTTTCTTTACAAGCACAAGCTCGCATTATGGGTAAAGCAAGAGTATGTTATCTATGTATTTATAGCTCATATTAACGTTCCATATGCTAAAACTGTCATTCTTTCATAAATAACAATGTAATTTCTCTTCATCTACACACATCTCAAGCAATGCAGGACATGTTTAATTTGTTTCATCAAAACTTACACAGCGTAATGTGTTTTAGCTCTCCATTCTAAAGACTCCATTTTCCATTTCAAACCCGTGGAAGCAAACAGAATTATTAGTTCTGCCCAGTTAATGCAAAGTGGATTCTCCTTAAAGGAGAAATGGCTTCTTCCCAGGAAATCAGAACTAGTACCAGCTCACCACTCCAACTGCTGACCCTCACTTACCAACTATGGAGTTTATCACACTCGACTAATTTCGACATTAAAGTGATATTAAACTTATATTAAAGCAAATTTAAGCAATCCCGCAAATAAAGTGGAAATGACATATAATTTCACAAATGAAGATCACACACAGTGGCAATCCGCATGAAAAAATGTATTAATGGGGAGAAAACCCAAACTTACATTTCATATCCAGCGATGTTACAACAGAGTTAAAGTAGAAATAAAGGGAATTTGTGCACATGTCCACAAATGGAGGGGGGGCAAGTCTTTGGGCAAGTCACACTCTCTCAGCCTCAGAGATGGCTATGGCAAACCCATTCGGAAAAAACTTGCAAAGAAAACCCTATAGGTTTGCCCTAGAGTCTCCCCCCCATGTTTTTTGTGGCCCAGCCTGGCCCTCCCCCCTTGTTCCTTTCTTGGGGGGAGGCTCTCCTCTTTATTTCCTCAATTCCCAGCCCAACCCTTTCACTCCCCTCCTCCATCTCGAAAGAGCATATTTTCCTCTCCAAGGCAAGAGAAAGGGGATTAAGTTGTCAAGCCAGTGCTGGGTGTTTGGGGGGGGCACTGATGGAGGGGTAGGCATTCCCTGGTGACTCCACTCTTCCCCATAGAGACCCCCTGTTTGGCAGCGGAGGAGGAGGAGGAGAGGGTCTGCATTGTTCAGGGAAAGAAGGAGACTGAGCCCCCCTGCCATCACCGCCTCCCCCATACATCACCTGCTGACAGCTGCAGAAAAGTGATGAATTATCACTTAAATCGAATATTGATCAACTCCAAAATATGGTCAGCTATCCCAAATAACTATCCCAAATTACCCCACAGAAGAATGATAATGCTGTGCCTTACCTTCCTTGCCAAATGATCTGACACAATTTCTGTCTTTCGCCAAGTCACCACTGGAAGCGAACCTACCCCATAGAACCATGGGAAAACCCGATAAAGGAGGGTAATAGTGAAGATAAACTGAATTTGGCTATCATGACATCTTAAATTTGAAAATAAAGTGAAAATAAAGCCAATTCAAAAATGCATTTTTGCTAAAGATCCGAAGTTAAAAAGATGTGGATTGATCCTACTTTATATCTAATTTAACTGCTGTCTTTGTGCAATGTTGCGTGAAATTGTGTCATGGAATTTTGTGTTTTCTTCAGGATATTTTTGGGTTAATTTTGCAATCTCCCTAGTGTGATAAACTCCTATGAGAGATTAGCATATGTTATCTGAGATTTAAATCTTTACTTGTTTTATTCTCCTGGCCTGCTCTGATTTAAACAAATGGAAATGTTCCTCATGAATTAGATAGCTTTTGGGAAGACTTTAGTATTTCCAAGCTTAAACATTTAACAGGTGCTTAGTGGGAAATATTGCTTAAAAATGATTACGTTTGGTCAGATGGCAGCTGGGTAAAACAAGAGACTGCTTTGCTTGTAATTCTCTGCCTACTTCCACTTGTTATTCTCTTACAAAACATAATTTCCAGCATTATCATTCCTCATTCTGATGCAAAACATGGTTGCATATTTTCTATGGTCAGTGGACACTTCATTTTAATTACTTCAAAGATACATGCATTTTGAAGGTGTTTGGTTCCAATTTCAAGCAAGGAAGAATAAATTAATATAATGATCACATAAGGACATAGCAAAATCTTCAAACACGAGCAGCATGTGGTTAAAAGAAAAAGACTGACATGCTTATATCCTGTTTGCTTCCCTCCCTTTATCTGACAATAAAAGACACAAATTATCTCACTCAACATAGCAAACGCTTATCAGTGATGATCAGCAAGTTACATAAAATAAATTCACTTTTATTTATTTCACTGCCATTCAGAGGTATCTGACATCTAACAACCATGTATTTGTCTTTTTCTAATATTGATGGATTTTTTACCTAATACTTCATTAGTCTCTTTCTACATGCACAAGGGCCTAATTTTATTCTCATACAAGCATGTGGCAAGAGACTGAAGTAGTGATGAAGATGAATAAATGGCAAAGTGGATACCTCAAGTCAGAGTCAACCTGAAGGAATATAACAAACCAAACGTAGTCACTTAACCGGGTGACCCTAATCTGAAGGAGACTGAATTGATTTTCTGAAGGTTTGTTCCCTCAAATTCAAGATAAAAGTATACAGTTTGGCTCATATTGGTATGCTCTACCTGTTCCATTGCCTTTTTTTTTTGCTCCAGATCTAACAATACAGAGATGTCCTAAAAGACTCAGGCTGCATCCACACTGCAGAAATAATCCAGTTTATCCAGTTTATGGAATTCTGAAAAATGTAGTTTTGTGAGACATTTGGCCCTCTCTGTCAGAGTGCTCCAGTGTCACAGCAAATTAGTTTCCAGAATTCGATAGCACTGAACCATGGTAGTTAAAGTGGTTTCAAACTGGATTATTTCTGGAGTGCAGAGGCAGCCTCACTAATTTTTTCCTGCAAAGGCACCTAGTGCCTCATGCTAGATAGTAGCAGACTGATTTCTCAAATATGAGGTTTGTGACTTTGAATGAGGAAGCAAAACTTCATTGCCTTTCTCCCTAGTCATAGCAATGTGTTTGTGACATAACTTTATGTTTTAACAAAATCTACACAGCCTCTTCCTCTAGACAACCAGAAAGCAAAAATGTAGATACTGTGCTTCTAGCCACAAGGCAAAAATGTAGATACCATGCTTCTAACACTCTTCAATTTTCTTACTCTACATGCATTTTAAATATGATCTTTTCCTAATAAAGAAGCCTGGGGTTTCAAAAACTAGCATAATAAATCTGTGGGACTTTGGTAGCTATGGCAAGCCCAGCATTTTTAAATGTTGACCTCAGTGTTGCCTTTTTGTGATGGGACTCCAACTGCACAAGGTATTGCCTTTGGAACAGTGACAACTGGAGTATGCCATGTAAAACTAGTTGAACTATTGATATAGTCATCCAGGCTGGGGCAACATTGTATTTGATAGGGATGTTGTTGCTATTGTTGAGTGCCCTTAAGTCAACTCCAACTCATGACAACTCTGTGGCTGAGACAAGAACCCCTGTCCTTCACTGCTTTACTCAGGTTCTGTAATTTCAGGCCTGTGACCTCCCTGATTGAGTCTATTCATTTGGCATGCAGTCTCCCTCTTTTTTTCCCTACTCTCTACCTTTCCTAGCATTATTGTCTTTTCTAATGACTTGTGCCTTCTCATGATGTGGCCAAAGTATAACAGCCTCAATTTGGTTATATTTGGTCCCAGAGAGAGCTCAGGCTTGATCTGTTCAAGGACCCATTCATTTGACTTTTTGGCTGCCCACAGTATGCTCAGTGCTCTTCTCTAGCACCACATCACAAATGAATTGATTTTCATCTTATCTGCTTTCTTCACTGTTAAGCTCTCAAATATGTACCTGGTGCTGGGGAATATAACAGCTTGGACACTTCTAATTTTAGTGCTATGCTGCATATCTTTACTCATTATGATCTTGTCCAGTTCTTTCATAGTTGCCTTTCCCATTCCTAGTCTTCTGATTTCTCAACTGCAGTCTCCATTCTGATCAATCTGTGATCCAAGGTTTGGGAACTCTTTAACCACAGTCAGCAATCTTCTTCTGTGAGCTTGCCATCCATGGATTTGAGCATTCATGCATGGCCCTACCCTGTTCTCCCAAATGGTGGGGTGTGCACACATGTGCGCCAATGTGATCACACACACATCACACTACAATTGGAAACAATGGGTCTTGAGGACCTAAGGATTTTACTATCTGCAGGGGGGAGGTCCATAGCAGAACCCCCTCAGATACTAAAAATTTACTGTATTTCAGTTTCCTCATTGTCTAGGTTGAATTTATGTAGTTCCTCTGTGGTCATCCTGTCCCCCCACCACCACCTTTTATGTTCAGCATTAAACCTGCCTTTCCACTTTCTTATTTGACCTTCCTGAGTAATTGTTCCAAGTCTGTGATGCTTTTCATTAGTAGTATGGTATCATCTGTATATCTTAGATTATGTTCTTTCCTCTTCTCTTTACCCCTCCTCCTTCTGAGTTTAAACCTGCTCTTAGGATATTTTTGCATACAAATTGAACCACGTGGCTTCCTTCTGGCAGAAACAGAACTCATGAAAAGTGGGCTCTTTTTACGCTGCAAGGGCGTCATAACAAGTGTGCCACAGGCACACTCATTATGTAAGTGCTGCGTAGCGTTGTGCGGACGCCATGCAGTACTTATGTAAGAATGGCGGCGCCCACGTATACAGGGCACCGCCATTATTACACCATCATCACGTGCTAGGGTTGCGGGGTGTGTGGGTGCTCCACCCTGAGGCAACCCTAGCACATGACAAGGGCTTCACTGAGGGCCCATTTGTACCAGGCCTTAGTTTGTATTCCTATTGCATATACCTGTGAGAGAGTTTGACTTCCAGAGAATGCTGTTGATAAAATAAGCATGCATACATCTTTTTAATAGCTTCTGTGCCTGCTTTCATATTAGTCCTTGTGGTATGGATCTTGGCAGAAGGGTAGAGAAGGTTACACAATTAATAGCAATATTAATTCTGCCCATTGGTTTTAATTGAATTAAACAAGAAATGAATAGTGACCCCCAAACAATTCATGTTGTTTTGCCAAGACTGAAAACAAATAATACTACAAAGCAATGGACACAAGTCTCGTTCCACACCTTTTAAAAAAAACCCTCTTCTTTCTGGCAAATGTATTTCCATCCAGTATGTAAGAGTAACTGATGCAATTTAAATACGTTCAGATCACAGGAACACTCACCAGAGCTGTGTTGGGCTCTTTGTTGAAACCCGGTCTTTCGGAAAATCGTTTTCTTTACCCATTGGACAACCAAGAATGCATTGTCAAGAAATTTTATAGCAATAATTATAAAAGATGTCCATTTGAACCCATTGAGGTCTCACTGATTTTATCACACCCAGAAGACCTCCCGGCAGGAGGACACTATATTTATGTTAGCAATATATGCGAGAATTGAGATCGTAAAATTAAATGACCACATAGAACTGTCATTTATGTGATGAGCACCTACATATGTGGAGACTGGTTTATTTTGCAGCCTCGTATATACTAAATGGCCCACTCTCTGAGAACGTTCTTAATCACACATTTCTTCACTGTTTCTGCAATATTACACTTGAAGGACTGGTAAGCAGTTTGCTGTAAAATGGTAAATGGGTACTGGCAGCACACAGCTGATAGAAGAGCTCACTAAAATAGAAGTACAGTACATCTTGTATGCAATTGTTTTATGAGAAACATTATGGTTACTAGAATAACATTTCACCATTACCAACTGCTGAGAGAAAAGTCATTAAGATATTTGGCAAGCCAGTGTAATTTTTCAACAGAGCTATAGTACAAGACCTCAGAACAGCTTCTGCAGAAAAAAGAAGAAGGAGGGGGAAGAGAACTAGCTGTCGCAAGGAAACAACTTAAGCCTTCTGTGTCATTTTATTCACAGGGGTTTATTTTCACATTCCAATGAGAGAAAGTTATTGCTTCTAGAGAGTGAACAATTGAGCCTTAACCCTTATTATAACAGTGCCATTTCTGAGCTACTACAATAAATCTTATGGCAGTCTCTCCATTAAAAATCATGCTTTTCTAAGGCACTTTTATAGTTAATAGTGTCACTCAGACACTTTTATACCAGATTTCTAAATGGCAACTTTAAAACAAAAAGGAATTAAAAAGTGCATTTAACTACACTTTAGAGATTGAGATGCAAGCAAACAAAAAATAATAATCCAAGTAAGCACTTGGAACCCATTTCTTTTTTTATTTGTTGATTCTGAAGAAATACAGGGGGAGAAAAAAGAGTTGAGGAGGGGGCAGTTACAGGGTTTTCTCCAACTCTTCCTCAACAAAACAACAGGGCAAATTCAGGATGCATGTATGACAATATACCCTATAATCCTGACATTATTTAATCTCCTATTAACATAATAGAATTTAAACCAGAGTTGTCAGGAGATGACATCCAGCTCCTGCTGCTCTCAGTAAATAGGATATTTTTCCCCTTCATAGGCTCATATTCTAATGAAATGACATGGCATTGTGGCTTCAAGGTGCAAGCAGCACTTCACTGCAAAACAAGAAATGGTGCATCACTTAGCCAAATCTATTTCTCTGTAACAAGTACAGTAATGACCTATTACAGTAATATCATGAGGTAACAAAACATAGAATAATGAGGCCCAGTGCAACCTAACTCTTCTCATTGTCAGTGTTGCCAGCAGCAACAATGACTTCTGGTTAATGTTAGATGACAGAAGATGTCATAGAAGCCTTGTAAATGATGCAGTCCAGTACTAAACAAGATGCTATTTCATGCCCGTTTCTTATGGCAGGTTGTGGGGAGGGAGAACACTTTCAAATTGTAACAGGCTCAGTACAAACTTAAGAAATGTTTGCTTTGCCATCTCACCTGAATAGGGTACATGACCCTTTGTGTCTAGTTATATATTTCACAGCCACAAAAGGGCAAACATAAATACATGATCAAAGAACAATCTAGCTTTCTTGAAAGCAGAAAAGGTAGCTGGCAGTCCTAAGCCACTTCTGAGGTAGCGAACAGAGTTTTACAGTGGGTCCTTGGTATCTCTTGGGATTTGGTTCCAGGACCCCCGGTGAATACCAAAATCCATGGAGGCTCAAGTCCCATTATATTCAATGGTGTAGTAAAATGGTGTCCCTTATATAACGTGCCAAAATTAAGGTTTGTTTTTTTTTGGGGGGGGGGGTGAGAATTGGAAGAAGCAGATAGTTTCAAGTTGTAGATGGTTGAATCCATGCATTCAGACTCCGTGGGTATAGATGTCCAACTGTATGAGGTTTTTATTCATATTTCTTTCCAAACCGGATTGATTAGACAGTTTTGGGCAAAGTTAGTTCCCTCTATCAAAGATGCATGGTCCTTTTGATCATTGAATAAAGTTGTGTTTCTATTATTCTATACTCTTTGCTTAAGAAACAAGATCAATATGGTAGACTAGACATCATAGCCCACCTCTACACTACAGGTGGGCAACTGCATGGAGGTCAGGGACTGATTTCCCCATAGGCCTGCTGTGGGAATCACTCCCACACAAAGTAAGCCCAAGTGCTCTGTTCTCCCCTGCAGTCCCTCTCAAAATGGCAAAAGGAAGTGATGTCCCATCACTTTCTGTCACCATTTTGAGAAGTATTGCAAAGGAAACCAGAGGTATCTGGGGACAGTACAGGCTTCTATACTGCTGATGGGGTGAAATGGAGTTATTTCACATGTCTTCATGCATTTGGAGAGCATTTTTCAATTGTTTGGAGTTAGAAATTATCTTAAAATCATAATATTTTATTTTAAAACATTTTTCAATGGTTGTTTGAGAGTCTGGTAGGGGTTTTAGGGTCTCACTTGAGGGGCTTTTAAAAAGGCGACAAAAACCTTTCTCTTCTGGCAGGCCTTCCCCGATTGATAATGTCCAGAACCAGTTTAATCCCCCTTTTATTGTTTTTCTTATGAGTGATTTGTTTTTACCTTTGATGTATTGTTTGTACTTTTAAAACATTTTTTTACTGTTTAATTTTATAGTTGGGAGGGAGGGTTGGGTCGGGGTTTTGTGGGGCTTGTTTTTTTTATTGTTGTATATTATATTTACTTTGTTGTTACCAGCCTCGATCCTCAATCGGAAGAGGCAGGATATTAATAATAATAATAATAATAATAATAATAATAATAATAATAATAATAATTACAAAAGTGGGGTCCAAGGGTCACGGGCACCCCATGAGACAGACGTTGTCCACCATTATCCTATATTCCCAAGTAGATAATATTTGAGTATTAATAGTAATTCTTATAGGAGGAAACATAAGAAAAACATATTTGAAACTTATAGATATAGATGTAAACAGAATAACTAAATGTATTATGAGACTCAAATTAGATGTGACTGTAAGAGATCTGTGACCAAATCTACCAATATTTTGAATACAGTCAATAGAAATTATATGGGTGGGGGATATCAGTCAGGACTCTGGTGCTGTGGGGATAAGTTCCCTATGCAATTTCCTTATAAAACTGACATAATGCCATTCTCCCTTTGTAGCAACACATACAGATGCTCTCATGTCATGGAGCATAATCACGTTTTAGTGAAGATAGTTTACACTGAGAAAATGTTGAAAAAATGACCTGCTCCACACCAGGACTACAGCTGTCATGACAATCATCCCTCTCCCACACAACATAGTCATCAGCACCTATTAGCTTTGATCTTGTCCTTTCAAGCAACAAAGGTCCACAACACACTGCAGAAATAATCCAGCTTTTGTAACATCTCTTCTCACTATTAATATCTGTTTCTTTAAATATTAATTTCCTGAGTAAAACACTGTGTAGTTATCTGATCGAAAATATCTCATTCCTGTCCACTTTAGCTCAATCACCCCAAGTATTTGAAAAACTGTATCTCCCCATATCAACCTGCTAGAATTTTAAGATATTCAGGGAAAGGCTTTCTCTCAGTTCTGCCACCATCACAAACTTGCTTGGTGAGGACATGACAGAGAGAGCCTTCTCAGTGGCTGCTCTGACCATTTGGAACTCCTTCCTATGAAAGGCTAGGCTATCCCACCCCTGGTCTCTCCCTGCTGGCAAGCAAAACCTTTTTATTAACCTGGCTTTTAGCCAGGGAGGTTTCTTAATAGGGTGTTTGCTTTTGTATATTTATAATGGTTTTGTATTAATGTGATGTTTTAATTCTGCTTTTAAAATTGTACACTTTTTACAGTATCTTTTGTGAACCATCTTGGGTCCAGTTTAGAAGAAAAGTAGCATATTAAATAAATACATAAAATAATATTACAATAGTTTTTTATGGGGTTTTTTTCCGGGCTATGTGGCCAAGTTCTAGAAGAGTTTATTCCTGATGTTTCTCCAGCATCTGTGGCTGGCATTTTCAGAGAATGTTGGCATACAAGAGAATAGCAAAATGAGGACTCAGCAAATGCAAATGGGAAATCCCCCAGGATCAGGAGCTTTCTTTTGCATATCCTCCCAACCTGAGGCCCTGCCATCAACAACAGAATAATACATAGATTAACATGGAAATCACAGTGTGTGTGTGTGTGTGTGTGTGTCCAGCTCTCTACTATGCCAACATTCTCTGAAGATGCCAGCCACAGATGCTGGGAAAACGTCAAAAATAAACTCTTCTAGAACATGGCCACATAGCCCGAAAAACCCACAAAAATCTAGGGATGCCAGCCATGAAAGCCTTCAACTTAATATTACAATGCTTCATCTTCTGTGTTCCATTTCTTATTTTACAGTGTCTAGCTTTCCCTAGTTTATGCTTCTCACATTCTATGCTCCTATAATATTTGTTGTACAGCTTCATACTTTCCTTTCACCTCTGAGCATGTCAGCATCTCAGCGTTCTTCCAGCCAGAGTCCATTTGTGTCATTAACCACAATGCTGCTTATGCTTGTCCTCTGCTCTTACCCCATAGCTCTCTGAGAACCTACTGACCTGAGAGTCTCATCGTCTGGCACGACCTCTTGTTTCATTTGGACTGTCTTAACATAAGGTTTTCAAGGTAAAAATCCTCATGAGCAGTTGTGCCATGGCCCCATTCTATGGTATCTTAGAGTATGTAGTTTGGTGAGGCATGGGGCAGGGTGTTATCAGTATGTTGATGACACCCAGATATACTTCTCTATGTCTTGGTCTACAGTTTCGACTATAGATGGCATCTCTCCTCTCAATGAATGTCTTAAGGTGGTAATGGACTGGATAAGGAAAAACAGATTAAAACTGGATCCAGACAAAACGGAGGTACGCAGGGTACAGGCTCCTAATCCAGGCATTGAAATACATCAACCGGTCCTAAACAACAGGGTCACAGTCCCCTCAAAGGACTGTGTTCACAGTCTGGGGGTGCTCCTAGACTTGTCGGTCCAGATAATAAATCAGGTAAATGCAATGGTAAGGAGTGCTTGCTATCAGCTTCAGCTGATATGCCAGCTGCATCCTTTCCTGGACCCAGGGGACCTGGAAACCATGGTACATGCACTGGTAACCTCACAACTTGACTTCTGCAATGCACTCTACATGGGGCTACCCTTGTACCTAGTCCAGAAACATGGCAGCCAGATTGGTTGCAGGTAAAACCAGAAAAGACCATATTACAGCTATTTTAAAATCACTTCACTGGCTGCCTATCAGTTTCTGGGTACAGTACAAGGTGTTTGTAATGATCTATAAAGCCTTTCATGGCTTGGGTCCAACTTATTTAAGGGATCACCTTCTTCCGTACAATCCACCCTGCACCCTCAGGTCCTCTGGGAAGAATCCGTTGCAGCCGGTAAAGACCAGATCGCTGTGGCGTCTCATTGGACCTTTTCTGCAGCCGCTCCCAGACGAGATCCATCATATTACCAGCTTGGACAGCTTTTTAAAAAGCTGTCAAGATGGATCTCCTATGACAAGCCTTTCCAGAATAGCATGTCAGCCACCCACTGAACTGAATCAATCATTGATCATCATCCAGCCCATCTCACCGACTAGTTCGCACACGACCCTCCGTTTTGTTGATTTTAATGTATTTTTTAATGTATACATGTTTTAATTATTATTCTTTGAGCGGAGGGTAGAATTTTGGGGTTATTGAATACTGTTGTTTTATTATGTATCAGATTGTTTATACTGTAAGCCACCTCGATCCTAATCGGAGTAGGTGGGATGTAAATAAAATTTAGTAGTAGTAGTAGTAGTAGTAGTATTACTAGCGCTCCCTCTGAGTGGTGTCACTAGGATTGGTGTTACACCACTATGATATTGTCACCCCCAGGCAGGCAGCTGCTGTGTGTGGTAGTTGTTGGAGGAGAGAGGATCATGTCTTCCTCCCTCTACCTATGGAGCAGACCCTGAAGGGGTTGCTGGGTAGTAATACCACCCCATCCTCACCTGTGGCTGCAGTGGGTGACCTCACTTCCCTCTCTGTTCCAGCCAAGCTGCCTGGCACACCCCCTAGTCACCCCCCCACACACACACACCTGTAGCTGCAGCACATGGACAGCAGAGGGGAAGCAGTCAGGGGAGCTGGCCTGGGGGGACAGTGAGTGGCTGCAAGACATCAAGGCACTGTCAAAGAGGATGAGAAAAATTGGTAATAGCCTTTACATCTTTAACCATTAGTAGTCCTGATGGAATTTCCATGATGAGAGGTACAGTGACTTGAGACTAATTGCTGGTGAATAACAACAATTGTAAGGGAACTGTTGCTCAGGTAAAGGCAATTGCACTTGTGCTTGTTTGAGGACTTGCATAGCCATTTGGTTGGCCAGTTGTTGGAAACAGCACACTGACCTAGACAGCCCATTGCTGCAATCCAGCCAAGGCACTTCTTATCTTCTAAAATTAATGGCCTCTGTGCAAAGGATTGCTTCCAATCAGTAGCACCTAACAAAAGACAGAAAGCAGAAGAATGTTCCCCATGTGGTTCCAGGATTACTATTCTACGGATGCAGTAGTTGTGTGAAGGTCTACTGAGTTCAACAAGACAAGTGATATGATTAAAATAGAAGCTGTCAACTTGGCTAAAATGTGGGTCTTAATTATGGTTCATTTTAAGGTTCATAGGGCAACGAGTCAACAGCCACTTAACATGGTGTAGTGCTATTGAGTACACTGAACCATTGATTTTAATGGCCATGGAATAAGGTATGATGTTCAGCAGAGTTGAAATAAATTATGCCTGTCAGATTCATGAATGAAATATGTGTATCTCTGCTGTGAAATATTCACATTGCAATTTGTGGTGCAAATGTTCCTTTGCTTTGATCTAAATGAATCACGGATGGGACTGATAATCTAGAAAACATTTTAAAAACAGAAATGCTTTCATCTTGTAAAATTAAGTTCTGAATTGCAGTCATTGCTCAATGCAGTACAATCGGTGGAGTCCCATTGTAGGGCCAAGATCCATGTTTCTACCTAACCATGAATTTTACTGGGTCACCTAGAACCAGTTACTCCTGTTACCCAGCTGATGGGAACTATTTATGCTACCCCAAGTTTTTTGGAAGAAAGGGGAGGCATTAATAAAAGAAATATACTGGACTATTTGTTACTTGTACAGGTTAGGTGCAGCACTGATTTCACTACAGCGAACAAATATAGAGAATTCCTGACACAGAAAGGCCAAAGGTTCCCCATGAACTAAAAGCTCTGACCCAGTTAGTTCTCTACCTCCATCTGTTTCAGGCAAATATGTCTATGTGGTTTCATCTGTAGTTATTCTTTCAGCAAAATTATGAAAGTCGTTTTAGTGTAATTTTTAGTGTGTCATTGCTGCTTTTTATATGTAAACTGAAAATAAAAATTCATTGTCAGTGCCAGAACAGATAAAATAAAGTATTTTTGTATGGCCATGCAATTAATATGCAGGTCTAAATATCCTAAAAGCACCACATCTCCATCTGGTCTTGGATGCTAAGCAGGGTCAGACCTGGTTGGTACTTGTATAGGAGATCAACAAC
Source organism: Sceloporus undulatus (assembly GCF_019175285.1). Classification (NCBI taxonomy): domain Eukaryota; kingdom Metazoa; phylum Chordata; class Lepidosauria; order Squamata; family Phrynosomatidae; genus Sceloporus; species Sceloporus undulatus. The sequence goes on from NC_056524.1 coordinate 239,656,790, forward strand.
AAATATCAGGTGCTGTAGGGTATATTTCAGGGGGAGGGACAGGCAAAACCACCTCTGAGTAATCCTTGCTTAAGAAAACCTTATGAAATTCATGGTGTTACCATAAACTTGGAAAAGTTATTTGAATTACAACTCCAAGAATTCTTTAGGAACTTTTCTCCAGCTCAGCTCCCTCTTCTGATTCTGCTGCTCCTGCACTGTCTAGACTACATCTCATGCTCAAGTTAAATGCACCTTTGTATTTAGTGTGCACTTTTTCAAATGCAAGTAGCAGCCATTGGTGATGATAGGATGATGACAGTATTCAGAATGGGTTTTCTGCTCCCTTGCTGCAGTCAGGAGGAAACTACCTCCTCCAAGGTCCCATTCACACTGGGTTGGAAACTGGATAATTTCCCTTTCATTCAGACTTGCACTGATTGTACTCAGGAGGAGCAACTGAAAAGCCCATATAAACCAGTGCATTTGGCACTAGAGCCCTTAGCGGTTCTTTTTTTAACAACCGCAATGATCCATGTCTCTGATAGTGTGAGTAAGCTATCAGATTCATTTGGATCGTGCAGCCACCATTCAGGAAATAGAGGCACCTCCATTTTGATCTGGAACAGTGGCAAATAGGAACTTGAGACTGGATTTAAATGTCACGGAGAAATTTGCTGCCTTAAAATGTAGTGGGAATGGTGAATTGATTTTGTGCAAAAAACGTAACTGTGACTGGCCCCCAAAACTACTATTTGGTGTGGGAGGAAAGCTAACTTGGGTTCCAACAATAGATTTACTACCAATGTAAGTACTAGTTGTGTTAAAACAATTTTCACTGATATTGCAGCAGGGATGCCCAATCGGGCCATTACTCGCAAGATATTAGTTTAATCCTTCTCTATTCCAGTTTCTTTTTGTGTTTTAGTAAGGGAAGAGGAGAAGCAGTAGCAGCAACTGGATTATCTAGGGTGGGTATTTCATATGCTCACTCTCTCAACCCCAGCCAGCAAAAGCAGTGGCCAGAGGTGGCCAGAATTGTAAGCCAGCATCTAGACCAGTGGTACTCAAATTTTTTATCCTTGGGACCGTCCTTTACATCTACATGATGATGTTGCACCACACACACACACACACACACACACACACTTAACATATTATATGGATAAAAATATTTTCTTTATTTACTGCTTTTATTTTCATTTGCATATTCATGTACATTCATATTTTAACATTTTATATGGAAATAGCATCATAAAACATTTTTATTTTATTTTATTTAAGAAAATTCAATATTTAATGCAACTTGTGTGTAAATTTTACGTATAAAAAGTTTGGCAAGAAGAGGAAGAGGAGAAATCAGGGTCTCCAAGTCTCTCTCTCTCTCTCACACACACACACACACACACTCACTCACACACACAAACAATTCTCATGCCACCGATGGGGTTCCACTCCAACATTTGAGAACCACTAAGTGATAATAGATTACACATCCCTGAATTTTATTCTGCTGCCCAACTTCTCATCAGTGTAATTTTATCTCTCCCCACATTTTACTGAACACACTTCAGCAGTTTATTTTATGATAAAGAAGTATGTTTTCAAAGGGATGCTGTGGTCTCTGGAACAAGGTATTTATAAAACAATCTTACAGGCACAAATCAATTAATATTTCATATTTTTTGCTTATTCTAATTTTATTGCCTAATTTGTGCATGTTTTCCTCTCTTTGCTGGCTTTAATTTAGCTCTTCAATGAGTTTGCAAGCCTAGCAGACTTTGAATGTTTAAAAAAGTAATTCTGTTTACCCTGCAAATTATGTGAGCTCTTTCTTTTAATGCAGTGTTTATTTTGTGCAATTCTCCCATAACTGTTGCAGTTTAGTGCTACATCATGGTAATAGTTCACGATTAAGGCTGAATTGTCTATTGGTTTCTCAATATTAAAGATGAACTGGGTAGCTAAACAATATATTGCATTGGCATTTTGAGCATTAGAATTTGAAGATAACATCTGAGCTTTAACCATACAAACACTATCTCCTACAGCTTGTTTTTACTGGTTTGTCCCTCTTTCTGCTGAATCCATGTGTTGGTTGTGTTATTATGTGCCTGGAAGTTGATCCTGATTCACAAAAACTCTATCATAGGTCTTCCTGACAAGGTTTAATCAGAGTAAATTTTCCATTGGTTCTTCTAAGAAAGATAGACAGTAACTTTCCAAGGTTCACCCAGCGAGTTTCTGTGATTGACTGGAGATTCAGATTCCAGAGTTCTAGTCCAACACTCAACATACTCCATTAAAAAAACAAAATCCTCTTCAGATTTTCTTAGGACATATCTACATGGACCAAATGAACTGGCTTCCCCCACCCTCACAGACCCTGTCTTCACGATGCAAGGCCAAAGCCCTGATTTGAGTGTAGAGTATTTAAACGTGTGTTTAAACAGCCCCTTCACATAGCTACAGAGGTAACAGGACACCTCTGATGCCAGAATACACTGGAAGCAACCCAGAATGTTCAGGGCAGTATAGATCCATCCTAGGTTTCTCATTGCCTCCTTTAATGCAGAGAGGCAGTGACTTTCTGAAGGACACCCAGTGAGTTTCTATGGATGATTAGAGATTCAAACTCAGAGTATTCTCACTAGTGTCAGTCCATCCAGAGTTAAGATAATCTTGGGAAGTCCTGAGATATCTTCTGAGATTTCAGAGCCAAAAACAGAGATGTAGAGACAGCCCCTTATGATGTCACAGAGGGTGGGCCCTATTGTTGTCATTTATTTCTATTCCACCTTTTTTCCAGCTCAGGACTCAAAGCAATTTACAGCAATTGAAAAAGACATTGTTAAAAATTTTAAGATTAAACAATAATGAAAATTGAAACTAGATTTTAAAAAAATGTCAGGAGATGCTACAAGGAGCAGCCTAGAGATGCCATTAAACATATCTTAAACCTCTGGCACAATTGCACACTGTGTATGCCATTCAAATAAAAACACCAGGTCTAACAACTAATGACAACAGATATACATATGCAATTTTCAAGTAAGTGTGCTGACCCTGAGATTTCTCCCCATTTCCCTAGGGACTAGAGAGCGAATCTTAGGCCCTGAGAGTCACGACCAGCCTCTGAGATCAGAACCCTAGATGAATAAACCTCAGTCTGTTTCTAGTTATTTTGAGAAGCTGAGTCTCAAGACTTGAGCAGGGCTGTTGAAGCTTATCCCACAGCTTAATAAATCAATTTACCTCTACTAGTCTTAAATCTTAATTCGAACAGCATCCTGATATAATCTCAAGGTTTTTGCTGCCTAATTTGCTGTTTGAATTCGGCCCAGGACCATCCCTGCTTGCAGGAGCACTCCTTCCAGCTCTTTTTGGATCCGGGAGTTTTCTGAGTTAAGAAAATGGCCACTGGAACACTCCTGGAAGTGGGGAGAGACACGAGTTGTATTTGTGTGACAAATTAGGCAGCAAAAACCTTGTGATAATATCAGGCTGCCACCTGAACTAAGATTTAAGCTGAGTAGAGGTAAATTGATTTATTAAGCCATGGGATAAACTCCGATGTTAGGGTGACTTGGAGGTCTTTTATTCATAGGGTCACCATATTGTTGACATGATGGCAGTTAATGACAAACGAACCCAGATATAAAACAGAGGTACTTTTGTGTGCTTCTCTGGGTTCTTAAGCTGCAGTCATGTACATACACACTTGAATTCAATAGGACTTACTTTAGAGTAGAGGTATTGTAGTACTACCCTTCAGTAATATCAGTCTAGAAGTGCTGTGCTTAATTGACACCAGAAGTTATTTCAAACAGACATTGTAACAAACACACTTTGACCCTCTGTCTTGAAACAGCTCTTTTGATGTCAATAACACTTTTCTTCTGATGTTTTAATGGAGAGAAGGAAAATACTATTTTTGTAGTTTCTCAGTAAAGCTTCTTCTTCTTCTTCTTTTTATAGGATTATGAAACTTAGATAGCAAAGTGGGCTTGTTCACCGCAGGCTTCCAAGAACAAAAAAGAGAACTTTTAGAAGTTGCTTACCTGTTATTAACTTTATAATCTATCCCTTAAAATAGAACTTTAAAACTTCCATTGAGTTCTCTTGTACTTAAACGAGTGGTGTACTAAAAGTTTCTTCTGTAGTTTTTTCCAACTATTCTTAATCAATCAGACAGAAGGAAAAGTTCGACTGGAAAAAGAACATTCAAAGGGAGAGGTCATTTTGAAGGAATCCTCAAGAGAGAATTTACAGCACTGACTGAGGAGTGTGCATTAAATGAATAGCCTACGTATTTCATTTTATGATAATCCTTCTGGCAGTCTTCAGCTTCTTCAGCTTCATTTGAAGTCCAGCAGAAGACATCATTTCAGTTATGTACTAAGCATAGTGCCCCACATATCCATTGATGTCTGTAGGGCTTCTGTTTGTTCTTGTTATTTGCCATCAAATCAGCTTTGACTTATGGCAACTTTAGGAATGAGAGACCTTCAGCAGCCCCAGTTATTAGCAGACCTGCTCAGATCTTACAAATTCAAGGTCGTGGGTTCCTTCAGTCACCTCCTCCACCCCACCCTACAACATTATTGTATGTTCCAGCTTCACTTTAGTCATTTTGACTTCTAGTAAATGCTCAGGCTTGATCTACTATAGAACCCATACATTTTTTCTTTTGTCTAGTCCATGGTATAGTGGGCACTTGATATCAACTGGAGTTTGGTTCCAGGACCTGCCATGGATACCAAAATCCATGGATGGTCAAATACAATTATGTTAAATGTTGTAGTAAAATGGTGTATCTTATATAAAACAGAAAAAATCAAGATTTGCTTTTGGGGATTTTTTTTTTGGGGGGGGGGACATGAAATTTTCAAGCCATGAATGGTTGAATCTGTGGATGCAGAATCCATGGACACAGAGGGCTGCCAGTATATCCAGAACTTTCTTCAAACACCACATTTCAAATGGGATTATATTTTGTTCCAAGTATTTATACCGAGGTCCAGACAAGCCTCAAAAGAGAGGGCTATTCTCTGTATAATAGAAGACATAGCCATTCTAGAAAATAATTAATGGATGGATTTTTCCTTTTCCCTGACCCACTATATGGTCACTAAGAAAAAGAAAAGAAAAATGACAACTGAGGCTGGTGGATTCCATGTCTAAGTGGCAGTGAATCTGCTCTGAGTTTTAATCTTAATTTAAAGGAGCTGTCCAATGTCCTGAACCATTTTAAGGATATGGCACAGCATCTTGAACAATTTCCTAAGAGTTTGGACTCAAACTTGGAGCAGATTCACTAGCCCATTGAAATTATCCACCTGGATTGATAGCTACCTGCTATCCTGGCTGGGGGGCTACTGGAATCTATAGTCCAAAAAAGTAACTCTTCCAAGCCATTCTGCCAGTACACATAAGTATAACTCCCCTTCAATAATGAGATACTTAAGTGGATCATGGTAATTAGTCTGCCATCAATGTGAATTGTAATGTGAATTCACCCTTTTGTTCTGTTATTTATCAGTGGTCATGTGTACTTAGTTTGCATCAGTAAGAAAACCAAACAAATTGGTTTTCAGTGGAAATAACTTGTTTTAAGACCACAGCCTTATGCACATTTACCTGGGAATAAGATTACAGTAACTCTGTGTTCTGGAAAGAAGATCAGGTCATTAAGGCCCCCACAGTCCAGGAAGAAATTTGAATGAGGTACAACTAAATTTGTTTTATCAATATTTGGTGGAAATGAGGCTATCACAGCATTTTTCATACCTAGGCACAAGCCATCTGAAGAACACGGGAGACATCTCTCTATCTATGGAAGGGCAGGACAGATTAGCAGAACAATTTGAGCTCTTTCAGGTAATAGCAATTGATTGAATTGGTTTGCAGTAGAAATAAAGTTTTTTTTAAAAAAATAAGAAATAAAACAAAGGCATCAAAGAGAACAATTTAAATGAATTACACAGAAAGGAACCATGTTTAACTGAGCAAAGTATTAGACTTAAATTATTTGCCTCTAGTGACCCCTGAAAAAGGCTTATAGTTGTGGCCTTCATTTGAAAAGCTTAGAAATGCTAATCATTCCTTTCTGGAAATCAAAATCATAAACTGTTAGATTAATGAATACTTCCAGTTAATTCTCACATGCAGAATGGTAAAGACATTGTTAATGATTTGTTTTGACAAAAAGGTGATTAGAATATTTATTGTTGCTTAGCTTCTTCTGTGCTGTGGGATTACAGAAGGGCGGGTGTATTCTTTTTTAAAATGAGAAGGATGGGTTTTTAACAGCAACACAGTAAAACACAAATCTTTATCAAAATATTGTAAATTAAGCTAATTTCATTATGTATCTTATCAAAGGGCAAAACCTTCATATTTAAAATCAGAAATGCAAACAATCCTTTCTTGAAATGGCCTGTAGAGCTATTGTCTCTGTTATTCTGACTGTTTATTTTGTTGTTGTTGTTTTTCATGGGAGTGGGTCTTTACCTATTACAATACTAGAGTTAAATTCTTTCTTATCAAAGCATTAAAAAGCATTAAATATGTTCAGACGGAATTCCAGCTTCCACTGAAACCTACCTAACCTGAATTATTTGATTTGATTATTTTGTTGACCCTATTTTGGAAATCATATGTATATTTATTTGGAAATAAGTTTCATTGGATGTCAGAATCTCCCAGAGTAACTCTTACAAGCTCTGTTTCCAAATTAAATGTGGAATGTGTAGGATCACATTATTGCTTAAAAATAAACATTTCAAGTACTGTAACCTTAGATTTAATTAGAAAGTTTCAGAATCACTTAGAATATTCCTGTTTAACTCCTGCTCAGTGTTTTGATTTTCTGGATGGCAGTGTTGGACTAGGATTTGACAGATCAGGGTTTGAATCCCCATTCAGCCCTGGAAAAACATTGGGTGATCTTGGGTAAGTCACAGTCTTTCAGTCTAAGAGGAAGGCAGTGGCAAACCACCATATGTTGGAAATTACTTGAGCACACACAAAAACAAATAGGCTTTAACCTATTTGGAAGATCAGATTTCAGCACCTTGGATAGCACATTTATTGCTGTCCTGGACTAAAACCAGAGGTCTGATCAGTTGGGCAGGAAAAAACAAGTTGATACTAGTTTTAACAAAAGTGGCTGGAGGCCCTACTGTCTATGAGGCCAGCTCCAAAGGCAGGGTGAACTGCACCAGTTAACATCATCATCATCATCATCATCATCATCATCATCATCATCATCATCATCAT
>NC_056524.1:239664059-239686609 GCF_019175285.1 Sceloporus undulatus
TTCTCCTCTTTACCATGCATGTGCACCATTGCACAAACATGTCCCCTCCTCCAACCCAGCTGCCATTCCATTGGACACTCCATATGGCCAACCACACTGTCACATGTGCAAGACACCCAGTGGCACACTGGCAAAGCATACTCATGGAGGCCCCCCCCCCCATTGGACTGTCTGGTTTGTGTATGTTGTAATTACTTGCACTGCATTATTGATTACCTGTTGTGTTTGTTGTGCTTTCACATTTTTGCTTTCCTGCATTTCTCCCCTTACGCCTCACTGTTTATATGCATGTGCAATAATGCACATATTCATCATTGAAGCAGAGTATCAGAACTTCTTTTTACTCTGGTTTTTAGCCCTGGAGCGTGGTTTTGTGTTGGTTTCCACTTGGTTTTGCATTGTACATAATCTAAACAGCTTGGTTTCAAGATTTGAAACCACTTTATTTTGCCAGTGTGGACAACCCTCAGGAGTGTTTTTAATAGCAATGTTACACTAGTAAAATCTGGTTTGTTGCCTCCCCCTCCCCTCCTCCTCTTGTTCATTTGTTTCTGTGATATATTGTATACTTTCGCCCCAGCTTTCCATAGCTTCTATCCCAGGAATTGCTCATGGATGGTCTTTCTCTACAGTGTGTCACCTGAACTCATTTTTCACACCAGCATGGCCCCTTCTTTTGAAGCCTCACTGACCATGTTAACCACAAAAATACCACACCCCTGTCTTTATAGTAATCACAAGTTCTCTCCTTCTGTCCATCTCTGAATCCACCATCATTCTTCTTACATTATTATCTGAAAGCTGTATGAAAAGTATTATGTGTTCTTTTGATACCTTCTCCAGCCCTAAAGCACACATGTTGTGCCAAAAAGACTTCAGCTAAACCACCCAAATTAGCAGCCTAGTGAAAGAATGGTTTCAGATGTTTCTCTGCAAATATCAAAAGACATACAAAAGATGTGTGCATGTGGGGGGGCCAGAGTGAGAGAAGCCAAATGAAAAGCTTTTAAATATCTCTGATTGAGAAACAGAGAAAAACATCATTTAAAGGCCTTTTAAATTGCTATTCTTTCCTTTGGACATTAAATTTCCTCTTTGTTTTGCTGCGTGCAGCTGGTGGAATGATGACAAAGTGGCTTGCAATTATCTGTGTGACATTAGGATCCATCTGAAATGGACACTAAAGGAAGAGCCCAGCATTCCCCATCTGCAATTCCAGCTTCGTTTGGCACTGAACCAACTTTACAAATATACATCCCCCCCCCCCGCAGTAAATCCCATGGCCAATGAATGCTGCTATGGCAACGCAAGCCTGGAAAGCCAGGGGGCTTGGATATAAACAGAAGTTTTTAAAAAATATATATTCTGGAAGAATCGTGATGTAGAATAACATAATACTGCCGAGCTGGTTACAACCTACAGGTTTACAACAGATCATTTGGTGGGTATTATTTCTCCCAATAAACAACATCACCATACAGTTCTGTGTCATAGAATTGGGCTTCAAATGTGTCAGCTTTCTAATTATCATGTTTTGGTTTGGGTTTTTTACTACTATTATCAATTATTGTATACTTCATTCATGCAGTTGCATTGTCACTGGTTGTATGAAGTGTCCTAAAAATAGACTTTCCCAAACAGAAGGCAGCAATCATAATAAATGCTAATGCTCCCATTCTCTTGCCCCCAGCATCTTTTTCTCAAACAGATATAGGAAAGGAATGTAAAAGTTATATTCTTAGATGAGCACGTTAAGTAGTTCATACCAGTTTAGTAAATCAAATATTCCATACTGCTAGCTTAATAAGATGGGGAGTCATGCATGAAATGGCTGCCAGGTTAATGACACAGACAGGCATGGGTGGCATGCATTTGCATAAAAAAGCACAGAATGTTCTCCTAAATCCTTTAAATTAGTCATCAGTTCTTAAATAGCCATTTAACTAAGTCCTTGCCCAGAATCAGAAGAAAGGTAAAGACCTCTCGCATTAAGAAAAGAAAAGATACAGTAAGGCTAAAGGCTGAATATTGTTTACCATTTATTTCTCATTTGTAAAGCCTGGAAGTGGAAGCAGCAGCAAATCGACATAAAATAAGCAAACAGGGGAAAGACTGGTACATATCTAGAGCTAAGAATATATAGGTGCTTCTAGACTACACAATTTCTAGTGGCACCAATCACACAATATTCTGCAGCTATTCCATCTTCCCTTCCTTAATGGATATTCTGAAAAAAGAAGAAAGAAGTGGTAGAAAAAACAAGGGAAGATTTCAAATGGAAGACAATGTTGTCTACAGATACTCTCTCTCTCATACACACACACACACACACACACACACACACATGCTAAAACAAAAGGCCTGGACAAAGTCTGTGAAAGGGGCAGGTTGGCAGGTTAATGAATAGGTTAGTGAAAATAGATTTCTAGTATCCTGGCTGAGGAAGGAGAAAGAGCAATTTTTAAAATAATAATAATAATAATAATAATAATAATAATAATAATAAACATAATGTTTAATAGTACAAAATGACATATATGGAAAAATTCACATATAAAATAACTAACTACACAAACTAATACACTACACAAAATAACAGGAAGACAAAGGGAAAGGGGGAATACATATGAATTCCACCTTACTAGCTAATAGTTATTGTTATCAAATTATTCTACTTCCTCTAAGGCCCCATTCACACTACAGAAATAAACTGGTGTGGAACCGATTTATTTCTGTGAAGTTCACACTTGCCCCGGCTGCACTTGGTGCAGTTTGTGAGGAGCGGGTGATGAGAAAGCCCACTTAAAATGGTGCATTTGGCACTGGACCCCTTAGAAGTTCTTTTTTTAAAGAGCAGCAATGATCCGCATCTCCAGTAGTGTGACCACGCTATCAAATCGATTTGGATCATGCTGCATCATTCTTGGAAATGGAGGTGCCTCCTTTTTAAATTGATACAGTGGCAAGTGTAAACGGCAATGAGTTAAAACGGCACAGAGAGATTCAATCATGGTAAGCGTAGTGGGAACATTGAACCAATTCTGAATCGATTCTGTGTCAGCGCAGAGATGCGAAACTCTTCATTCAAACAAAATAAGTGGGAATGACCCCTAAATATGTATATAAGATATACTTTCATATGTTATTCCATTCTATTATTCTTCAAATCAGAAAACTGCAGTTTTCCCCAATATTTTCAGACAGAATCAATTATCAATTTTTGCATTTTTTTAAAAAAAATTATTAACAAATCCCTCTCTGATAAATTTGTTACTTGATCCATCACAGCATTTTATCAACCCTTCTTCCAGTGAGATGCTATCCACATAATTCCACTTCTGCACATAGAGTATTTTAGCAGCAGTTACCATATATTGGACTTCTATATTACTTTTCCATCAGTTCATCAATCAACTTAAAAAAAAAACCCACAAAAAAAAACCCTTCTGCCCTCAACCAGAAATTAAAATTCAAAATGTTTTCCTTAATACAATGTATCTGTTCTGTTCAATTCAGTTTTTAAATTCTGTTTTTACCTTGTTTTATTCTGTATACCTCTTTTACTTGTGCTGGTCTATGACCGTAATAAAGCTGAACTGACCTGAATATATTTGAATCCAACATTTTCTTGCCTTATTCCACACATGATAAAAAGTTTCCTCTTTTTAATTACACTTAAGGGGGAGCAAGTTTGAAGTCTAAAACCAAAGTGATTTAAGAAAAATAAATTTTATTTATTTATTATGCGTTTAATGTGCCGTTCACCCAAATATCATTTGCTCTTTATGCTCTCATCATTCCACTGTTTGTGACCTTGATCTGCCCTCTTGTCTGTCTGTCTGTCTGTCTGTCCATTATCTGTCTACCTGAGGGATGGAGGATCTTTGTTCTTCCAGATGTTTTTGAACCCCAACACAGCCATCTCTAAGGGAAAATTAAGAGATCTCAGGAGGGGAGAACCTTTAGACCTCCAGATGTTTTGGACTTCAACTGTCATAATCTCTTATCATTGGCTATACTGGAGCTTCTGAGAGTTGGAGACAATAAAGTTTCCCCACTCTTCATGGCCCTAATCTGTCTGCTGAGGACTACATTGTATGCATTTGAGAGAATAAACTCAAACTCATGAAAATGTATGGCACAATTAAACTCTTAGTTTTTTGCCACAATAAAACTATAATTTGTGGTGATTCATTCCTTTATTTCATAAAATAAGAGAGATTTTTTATTATTGTCAGAGCAGATCCCCTGATGCTTGCCTTGTATATACCTGTCAGAAAAACCAAGTCAACTGAAGTCGGTAGGAACCTTTCCTTAATGGATGCTCTAATACTCAGCATGTTAGAAAGCCCTTACTGAGTTATAAGGTTTTTTATCAGAAGTTAATCACAGGTGCAGCACAGAAACAGTGTCTGAACTTACAAGTGCTAGGAACACCACTTTCTCTCTTGGCCATCACAGCAGGTGTAGAGCCATAACCTCTCTGAATGGGCATAAAGCCAAGAGCATTTCAAAAAAATTTACAGGGCATTTCTAGAGAAGAGATGCTCTTCAAGATCAGCTCTAGCTCAAGGAGCTCACTGGACTAATGATAGCATGCTTTCAATGCTCCCCCTTCATGGGATAGTTTAGGAAGACTGATAACAGCATCTAGTGTTTTCCTTGTTTACTAATGACCACCTTGGGTAAGAAAAATAGAACTACAGCATCAAACTACGGTTATTTTCTAGTAAGCACAGCACAACCTGCCTGATTCATCCAGCCTCCTTTTCAGCTTCCACTTTCTCTTTCTCTTTCTAGTCTATGCAAGTGGACGAGAATGGCCCAAGACATTTTGTTTTGTGAATCAGAGACTATAATGTCTTTATCCCATCTCCACATAAAGAAGCTCGTCAAACTAGCAATTGAGTTTTGCTTCATCAATACAAATAGGACAGCATCCTTCATTAGAACTTATCTAGCCAGTGTGATGTAGTGGTTTGAGCACTGGACTTTGACTCAGGAGACTCTGGAGACCAGGGTTTGATTCCCTGCTGGGCCATGAAATCTCACTCTTATTCATTTCATTTTATTTATTATGGCAAAAAGCCAGCATAGTCATACACTCTCAGATCCAGAAAACCCTGTGATAGGATCACCTTAATTTCCCCGTAAGTCAGAAATGACTTGAAGGCATACAACAACAATAACACTTGAGAAGCTCAGGGCAAGTACCAAGGAGCTTGATAAATCATACATGTTCCAATGGCCGTAGAATTCCCATCTGCGATCTATAAGTATAACCTATATCACTATCCTTAAAGGTGCTGGCTATTGCCCTACATTTGAATGATGTTAATGTTAGAAATGGTGACCTAAACAGTAATTTCTTTTACATCTTTTCTCTTCTAGAAAATCTCTGTTTGCTTTGTTTTGTTTTTAAAGAGCATTTGGACCTACTGTCAATACCTTCAATTTTATTTTGTTTCACATGAGGTTTCTTTGGAGGTTATAACTGCCATAACAATATGATATATCTAATACACACAAGAATCAAAAATTTGGTTGTGTATAAGCTTGTCTGTATTCTGCATTCTGATATTTGTGTAATGATTGAAAATATTTAGTAATTTCTCATAGAATGACCCTTTAAAGCTATGTTATTTGAAGTAAAAGTTTGTTTCTATAGATTTCCTACTTATTTTCAAAATAGTTTGTTTCTATAGAATTCCTACTTATTTTCAAAACAATTTTGAAAATTCCCAAAGATGTCAGATTAGGAAGAGTGTTAGGTTCCAAAAAAGAATTAAAAATTAATTTGAGATACACTGGAAGACATTTTTCTGTTCCTTAGAGTTTATACAATTGAGAAGAAAGATTTCATCATAAAGAATGTTGTAAATATATCAGTCTTCCTAGGACGATCTTGATCCTATGAAAAACCCTGGACAACCTATGAGCAGATGGCCTCTCACAGTGGAAAGCCATCTATTAGGAATGCTGCAAAAGAAAAGGAAAGACAAGATCATGCTCTTTTGCCTTCTCTAAGGCACAGCATGTTTTAGCAAGGTAAGGAAAATGAAAGATGGAACTGAGCCAAGCTGTGTACAAAAATGCTCTAAATTCATTACTCTCAATTAAAATGAATGAGGGTAAGGATTGCTTCCAAGTACATCAATCAGAGAAAGTACTTGCAGCAGGAAAACAGAAGACAAGGTGTACACACTGAGGAATTGGTTTGTATATTATCAAAATACGTGCAAGGCAATCTGCATAATAGATTTGTCAGTTTATTACTCACCTTGCATGTGAATATGCACAAATTATAGCCACAACTCTCACTGTTAAAACAATGTTCATTGATGAACATCAACAGAAACTCCAGGGATTAAAGCATTTGACAAATATAGGTATATAAAAGTTTTTCAGCCTATGATGATATCTTAAGGAGTCATATATGGGTGTTGCTTATGTGGCTATCTTATAAAGGATATCTTATAAAGTTTGGGGGCTTGTTGGGAACCCACAACTCTTGCAACAGTCATTGGTACATTAGTGTAGTTCACTTTCACAAATAATGAAGAGTTGAACATGGAGAGGCAGTATGTTGTAGTTATTAGAGGATCATGTAATCTACATCTTCAGATGGTATGTGAGGAAAGGTTTGTGGATTAGTGGTGAACCTTGTGAGTTACTGAAACTCATATACTGAAATTACAGTAAAGGTCAGCACCATCATTCTCATGCTGATAAAAGTCTTGTTGAAGCATTTTACCAAGCAGATAATACAATCATACAATCAGCATCTGTTTTTTTCTTTTAAAACTAAAACTTCACTTTACAGTATATACAAAGGCTAACAATTATTTTTGCATCAAACCATATATTCTTCCTCGATCATTATTGAAGAGGTGGGATAGAAATATATTATTATTATTATTATTATTATTATTATTATTATTATTAAGTTCCTTTTCTTGCTATATTTTACAAGCCTGTGCATCATAGATGTGGAAACTAGTTCCTGGGAGGAATAATTTCTCTTTTTGTGTGGCTTGAGATCCTTCTAGTTTTTGCATTGCAAACTCTTTCACCCTACTTGTATTATCAAGGACAGAAATTCTCACTATATTACCTTGGATGTCCACTTTGAATAATAAGGGGATACAAAGATCCCTGCTGGATTGGGCAAAATATCTGCCTACTTCAAAATCTTATCTCCACAGTGGAAACCAGTCCATATATGAATAACTTTTCTGCTTCCTAGTTTAGAGTGTCCTTTCCTGATGGATCAGCACAGCTTTGCCCAGCACTCCAAATTAGCTTATCATTTGTTAATTTAGTTTATATCTTGCTTTCCTCCCATATGAAATTCAAAGTGGCCAATAGCTAAAACAATCTGAAGGTAAAAATTTAAAAAGCATTAAATAACAGTCCACATAAAAAACATTAATTTAGAACAGTTAGATGCCTTTTACATATTAAAATTAGCGCACATGTTCCACTACCTGAACCAATTAGAAGCTGAAAGTCTGTTTAAATTAGAAGGTCTTTGCCCACTGGTGAAAAGAGACCAATGAGGGGGACATCTTATCTTCTCTAAGAAGGGAGTCCCAGAGTCTAGGAGCAGCCACTGAGAAGGCTCTCTCTATCCTGGTGGTGGGACCAAGAGAAAGTATTTTCCTGAAGATTAAAACTTTACTAGAAGAAACAGCCTTTTAAATAGTCTGGCCCCAAGCCTCGAATGATCCATTCAGTATCTAAATAAAAGGCATGCATGATATTATTTTATTTTCTTGCTATCAATACCAGATTTTTTTTATGGCTGGCTGAGATAGTGACACCTTTGCTTTCTCATGGTTCCAGTGTACACAATCTTTGTTTCACGCACAACATTATTTAAAGTACTTTATCAAATTAGCCTTCAGGCTACTGAAATTCATATTCTTAACCAAGAAATCACAATAACGATCAGCAACATCACTCTCATGCTGGTGAAAGTCTTGAACAAGCCTTTTACAAAGCAGATTATTTTTACGATCGTACAATTTCATATAAGGTATATAAGAAACATAAATTAATTTTATGTTTAGACTTGGGTCCCATCTCCAAGATATTTCATTATGTACGTATATTCTAAAATGCAAACAAATCTGAAATCCATAATGCCTCTGGTCCCAAGCATTTTGGATAAGGGAGACTCAGGCTGTATTCATATCCCTGTTCTCTCATTGAAACAGCTTCAGCTGAACCAAATAGTTAGTTAGTTATACAGTGGTGCCTCGGGTTACGAAATTAATTCGTTCCGCGGCCGCTTTCGTAACCCGAAAAGCCTTCGTAAGCCGAATTGCCATAGGCGCTAATGGGGAAAAGCCGCGTTTCGTGCGAAAAAGCCGAAAAAAAGCACCAAAAATTTTCTTCGTATCCCGAAAAAACATTCGTAACCCGGAACAATGATTCCCTATGGGATTTTTTCGTATCCCGAAAATTTCGTAACCTGGGTATTTCGTATCCCGAGGTACCACTGTAGTTAGAAAGACACTCTAGCTCACGATCTGGGTACTGTACAGCCTATAGGCACCATGTGGAAGCTGCTTCAAGCTACATCATATGACAATTGGTACCACATGTTGAATTATTTGGGTGAAGCAAATGGCCATAAAGTTTGAGGTTTTTTTTCCTCTCCACTGTAAAACGATGTAGGGAAGATAGCTTCATTAGTACGGGAAGAATTTTACCTGTTGAGCACTGCTTCCATATCAGCAAGATGTCACCATCAATTCAGGAACCATAATGTGCAAACTGACCTTAGACTGTCACCCTGCTGGCTTATGGGTGATAATAAGAAATTTTGTTCTATCTGAATTAATTGAGGGGTTAATTAAAGGACATTTGTAACCGATGTATGTATTTGTTAAGGAGCTTATTCTTAGGAGAAGTCAGCCTTAAAAAACCTAACTGTCTAGTGGCAAGGGAAAAATACATATTGCATTGCATATAAGGGATTAATGAAGACATTTAGCCATCAGAAGACTTAATTATTGTTGTCCATATTCACATCAAGGTTCCCTAGATAATACTGTAACTGTCTCTTATAAAAACATTGCTGTACTGTCAAAGCAGGGGACAGTTAATTATCTGAATGTCAGTAATATAGTGGGCCTACTGACCTATCCAAATGGCACATATTTTAAAGATGAGAAGCTGCCACTCCTTGCAAGCCAAGTGTAGAAGAGTGGGATCCCCCCCACACACACACACAGAGTTGATAACAGAGATTTGACATATTACTACAATTCCCTGTGTCTCCCATCCATTATGATCATTTTTTCTAAGCTCTCCTCATGCCACCCAACTGATAATATGTTTTTAAACAAATTAGATCCATGTGATTAGTTTCTGACATAGGAAAATTGTGCATTATTCCCTTCACTTAGACAACTTTCCATTCTCATAATTAGGAAAAGTTTAAACTTGCAAAAACTGGTCAGCAGATGTTTTTTAGTTGTGCATTCATAACTGAGTAGTTGGTGTAAAATATCAGCAAATACCCTTCCAGTTTCATTTTTGTAAGCTTATCATTGTACATTTTGCCATGGGATCTAAATTCATTTATTTTCGACATAAAATAATGTAAAACAAATCAAATGTATTCACATAGAATCATAGAGTTGGAAGAGACCACAAGAGTCATCCAGTCCAACCCTATGCCAGTGTGGGTTCCTGCATGGCAGGGGATTGGACTGGATGGCCTTTGTGGTCTCTTCCAACTCTATGATTCTCTGACTTCTATTTTACACTAGTTGTAATGCAAAGAAAAAGTTTAAACAAAAGAAAAGATATTGAACAAAGGCTCCATTTTAGCTTTTCATTTTCATTTTTGTAATTGCCACAAATGTGAGCTATTATTCAATCTGTCTAAAATATAAAAAATCTGGTTTCCTGTAGGGAGCCCTAGAAATCTTGAAGATTGTATGCTTGTGGATTTAAAAAAAACTCCAAACTTACAAGCAGGAGAAAAGAAAGTGGGTTTTGAAAAGTGTTGAAATCAGATGAAATAAAAATGTAGGCCATAACAATGCAAGTCAAAAGGAATAAAAAATATTTCAAGACTGAAAACAAGATAAAAGAAGACATCCACCCAATACTCATCGCTATCAAAGCACAAAAGCAAATAAGGATTGTGAAAAATCAGAGGTTAGTTGTGGAACTGTAACCCAAATATAGCTTTTCCAAGCACTGAATACCCTGAGTGTCAGTACCATTTCTTTTATGCCAAACCACAGTGCCCCCTACATTTTACCACACGATGTTCAGTTACAGAATATTAAAACATATTCCAAAAATCTTGTCAAGAAACCCTGATGAGAAGAATCCTGGATTGATGAGAATGTTTGCAATTTGTGGCTTATTCTGTGCAAAATTCACACATGGTTTTGTGCAGGAATCAGCATTTTCTGTGTGGATAATAATATCCCAATATGGAAACATTAATTCGTATAAACTAAATGTTGTTTGCTGCAAAGAAAAACATAAAATTCACACATGGCTGACATGCATACAAGATAGAATTTTCTGTGCAGAAAGCAGCATTTTCTGTGCAGGAATTAATATATTTACATTGGAACATTATTTTTTTAATGCAGAAAATGCTGTTTTCTGCCCAAAACAGCCACATCTGAGGGGTTTTTTTCCAGAAAAAGTCTCAAATTGCAAATAGCCTTCAAAACTGTTTTTTTGTTGTTGCAACTTTCTCAAATCAAGAAGAAAATTGCTGACATTATTCATAGCTACCTTCGGACTTTTTCACACAAGTGGAATGTATCTCCATCCCAGAAGAAGAAGAAAGTGGGGTCAATTTGGAAATGAACGCAATTACGTATCACATCATCACACACAAAGGCAAATAGCATCCATCCAAAGGAGAAAGCAGTGCTAATATGAATGAATTCATCACAGGAGTACATGCCAATCAGCTTTCTATTGCAAATTAACATGTTTGTGCTTGCACAGGCAGAACAGGATCATGCCTGGAAGATTTGAAGTGCCAGTCCCAAGTGGCCAGAATTGGGGGGGGGGGGAGGAGACATGCTCAGCTTTCAGTAATTCTTCCAAAAACAGGTTTTTTTCCTCCAAAAAGGGCTTTTTTCCTAGGGAATAGGAAGGAAAATCACAGGAGGGACAATCGCAGCAAAGGATCTTGGGAATTGTAGTCTGTTTTGACCATTTCCTGGCAGAGCATTAAACAGAACTTGTGTGTGTTGTTACTGTGTGTCTTCAAGTCATTCCAGACTTATTTCAGACCTTATCATGTGGTTTTCTGGGCAAGATTGCTTTAGAGGGGGTTTGCCTTCACTCCCCCCCCCCTTCAGTCTTTGCTCCAAAACAGGGAGAGAAGGCAAGGGGAGCAGAGGAGGGAGAATCGGAACAAAGGATCTTGGGAGTTGTAGTCTGTTTCTAGCTAAGGCAATCCTATGGTGATCTAGACATGCATTTCCTAATGGGCTACTGTGGATTGGCTGCTAATTTGGAATGGAACAGGATTTATAAATTTGGTGTTTCTCTGAATATACCTATTTTTAGTATGGCGTGTGATTGTGTGCAGATAGCCTTTGCATTGAGTTCGGCGTCATGTGATATTCTCCTGCGAAATAACATCAAACCCCATGATTGATGTCAGATTGTGGTTAGTTTACCCTTACAGTTTTTAGTGTGTGAAAAAGTCCTTCGAGAAGCAACTTAGTGAAGAATTGTATCTCTATTTCCATGACACAATAGAAGCATGAAAATTAGCAGTGAATGTATCAGTAGTGGTGATGATGAGACTTGAAGTCTCACGTCCACTATTGTTTTGAAGAGCACCTTACATTTTGAATGGGTTCACAACAGTGGGATTCTTGAAAGCTCTGGAATCAATCAGTGGAACCAATCAGAGCAAACAGTAGCCACATAACCAAAACTTCATGTTCCAGAGATAATCCCAAGCAGCCAGATGATAATCAGAAATGTCAGTGGAAAGAACCCATGTAAGGGACAGAAACACTCAAACTAGATGGGGTGGGTGTGGCAAATGAAGTGCCATTTTAAATTTCATTATTTCGTCAAGAAACAGTGAACTGAGCAAATCAGATGATACCTTTTGGAGTGTGTAGGCAATGAAAATCCTGGACAATTTATGGACTTTCCCCTTAATGTTCCTGTACCCCCATTGGCCAGACATCCCCTAAGGCAATATTTGATTGGTTCACCTCATTATTACTCAGGGTTTTTTTTTGGGGGGGGGGAAGCTTTCATTTAAAAATGTTATGTGGTTTTGGTCTCACCTGGCTGGCTCCTCACTTTTAAAAAGGGCAGGGCATGTTGGATGGCAGAGAACGTTACCAATGTGAGGCCCTCCAGGAAAGTACTTTGTCCAGAGGGCCCTCAAACCTGCCAACATTTCCTGCTAGGACCATGTGACACATGGTGGCTATAAAACTAAAGAAAAGAGGACTAGGGCACGATCTTAGGAAAACACATGACTCCTGAAATCTCCAAATTTTGAGCCTAATCATTTGGGCTTAGCCTTAATCAGCTTACTTATGAAAAGCAGGGATTCATCTTCTGAATCAAACTGTACAAATGTAAGCTATAAACTTCACACCACCACATCTGATGTTGCTTGAACATCTTAGACCTAGACATTTCCACTACAGTAGCAAACAAGTAATTGCATTTACCTGCTTCAGGCTACCACGATTAATACACCTTGACATGACATATCACCTGGGAAATTTGAAAAACTTGTTTTCTCATCTCTAAGATGGCAGAAACTTCAGCTTTAAAGCAGAAAAATATAAAGAGTTTTGTTATACTTTACCACCTGCAGTACAGACACACAAGATTTTGGCTGGATATTTCACACAGAGAGCTCATGGGGTGATTTCTCAAGATCCAGACCCTATCACTACTGCAAAGCCTTTCACTCTACAACTTGTTCTACGCCTCATTAGTAAAAAAAGGTAGCAAAAAAATGATGGGGATTTCTAATCTAACCCAGTTCCACTGCCCAGGCCATTAAAACACAATTGCACTGATCCTGTGAGGAAAAACAATGTGAACATCAACTACTGGACTATTAATTTAACAGAAGGGAGAGTGAGGACTTCTGATTGATGCATTTATTAATTTATTTTTACCTTTTCTTCATTTTAACCCATACATTATATTATTTAAAAAATATACTCTGCAAAATTTAGAGTTGCATCCCCAACTACTTTGGTTTTAAAAGAAAATCCCGCAAACAACTCATTTTCTATTACTTTTCAGAAGTGTGCAACATTCTAGTTTTCCTCTCTACATTTACTTTCACCAACTGTTTTGTGTCACTTTCTCCTTCCCTAAGTAATTGTAGCCAATCAGGGATTACATAGTGAACATAAAAGGAAGGGAAGCAATATCTGTTACTATTTGTTCCAAGGTTGAAAAACAGGGTTTCCAGTCAGGAGGCTCCACTGGGAAGAAAGGATCTTGCATCTGCATTTGACTGTCCTGAAGCATTGCCAAAAACTGGTGGGGTGGGGTGGGGAGGGGGATGGCACAACAACCTGTTCTTTGTGCAGAAAAACTATTTTTCTTCAATAACCACATGTGTTATTCTATGTAGAATAATTAGTCTATAACATTTCAGGTCATTCAAATATGGAAAGAATATAATAAAGGAATGTTCATTTTATCCCACAACTGAGAGATAATTATTCATTCCCACATATGAGGTTGAAATTGTCAAGGATTTACCTCTGTAATACGTGGTGACACAACACCTATTCATTCATTTTTACGCCTCACATGGCCACTACAGCATGCCAGAACTGCTGAAAGAAAGGCAAAAAAGATTATTTTTGCCATAATTCAAAGCATCAACCCATGCATCTAGAGAAATACATATTTTGTCGGATTGACCCATTCTCTTCCAACAATAAGATTAACTCAGAGATGTGTGACTCAGCAACCAGACGTACAAATTAAAATGTTTTTCCTCCAATTAATAATCACAAAACAAAACACAAGATGCATTTGTGAGGTGAGGAAAATCTGCTATAACAAACACACACCTTTTACCACTTGAGGAGCACCATTGGGTTGGGGAGTGATAACTATGGGCCCGTACAGAGAGGCCACAATAAAGCTGCTTCGGGTTACTTTGGAGGTATGCTGTTTAAATGACACACACATCTTAAGAGACCAGAAGCTGTGCCAAAGCTGCGCTCCAATCCTTAGGACTGGAGCATGGCTTTGGCATAGCTTCTGGCCTCTTAAGATGCATACATCATTTAAACAGCATACCTCTAAAATAACCTGAAGCAGCTTTATTTTGGCCTGTCTGTACAGGCTCTATATAAACTAATTTGACTTCAAGATTTGTGTGGGGCAACGAAGGAATGTCTTCACTGTACTCATAACAAAGCTATACTGCTTTCCCCTTACTCTAAACTGAAGCCAGGATGAGATGCACTTTCTTCCAAGACACAATAAGAGGGGAAGCTTTGGATGTATCAGTGAACTGACTAATCTACTAGTCAGTGATATCCACTGAACTCACTAAGAATGTCTTATGAATAAAGAAGCATAGAACAGTGCTGTAAACATTTCACATTGCTGTTAGCACTGACATAATACAACAATATCCAAAATCTACGAAACAATGATAACATTATTGGGCCAACTATACACAAGGCACAAAATACAGCATACAAACCTTTGAAGCTTCACTGGCTTCTTTATCAGGCAAAGATGTTAAAAGTCATACAGAAGAAGAAAAGTGATGATGTTTATGTCACAGACATATGATTTAGTTTTGTTAGCCTTGGCTTGTTTTACTTTTTTATTTCCTAAATTCTGAAAGATTTTATTCTGATGGATTTTGCACTAATGGCAGGGAGGAATATCAGCAAGGTTATACTGAAGCAACCTTTTATACTGCCTTCATTTTCAGCACTCACATTCAGTTCAGCCAGATAATTCCACTTATAAAAGGAAACAGAATTTATGTTTCAGGAATCTGGTATAATGATAGCTATTGTAAATTCTGAAGAACACTAGATGGCAATAACTACTCCCCAAATATTATTATTATGATAAGGAAGATTTTTCAAGGATTTTCACATTTAATTTTACCAGTTATAGTGAATCAGTTCATATTATTTGGAAGACTCAGCTCATCTTCCAAACAAGTTAGTCTGCTTATTTTCTAACTTAAAATGTCAGCTACTTTGTTTGAATTTGTTTCAGCTATGACTCTTTCATGGTGAAACATAGAACTGTGAACACTTTCTGAAACATTTCCAAGAAGACCCTTCTCGTTTTACCTGTTCACCAGTATATCTTCCATTGAAGGGTATAGTGGAATTTCACTCAGGTATCATAGGAAACATGGAAATTTCCAGATCATACCTTTATTTCATCTAGTTCAGATTCCTCTATACCTATTGGCAACTCTTCAGACTATGTCAGCATCTGCAAAAATAATCCAGTTTGACAACATTTTAGCTGCCATTTCTCAATACTATTGTATTCTGGGAACTGTGGTTTTGTGAGACATTTAGCTTTCACCATCAGAGAGCTCTGGTACCATAACAAACATACCCTTCATCCTCCATCTTGAGCAGGGGTAGGCAACCTTTTTGAGCCGGGGGCCGGGTTGGTGTCCCTCAGACAACTGGGGGGCCGAAGCCGGGGGCCACCTCCTCTTTGCCGGCCCCAGAGGCCCGATGCGGCTGCTGGAGCCCCGTTTCAGGGCTCCGGAGGCCGCAGAGGTCCTCTTAATGGGTGCCACCATTTTGCCCTTCAAAATGGCAGCCGAAGACGCCAAAATCGGCGGCGATTTTGGCGGCAGGAGGGACTGGGGACCGGAGGAAAGGCACCCGCGGGCCGGAGGTTGCCAACCCCTGATCTTGAGGGAGAGAGAGGCAGGCTAGCTCCAACTGTCTGCCTGGAAGAAAACAAGCCCTCCCTCCGGTCCATCTGCCTTGGTCCAGGCCTCCCAGGGAGAGAAGAAATGCTGGACCTGATCCCCTGCCCTCCTCACCATTCCATTCTCCTTTTGTGTCATGTCTTTTAGATTGTAAGCCTGCGGGCAGGGAACCATCTATTATCCCCTCTGTTGTAAACTGCTCGGATTCCCAGTGATTGGGCGGAATATAAATAATTCCTATTATTATTATTATTATTATTATTATTATTATTATTATTATTATTACAATTCCCAGAATCCCATAGCATTTAAGCCATGGTAGTTAAACTGGTGTCAAACTGGATTATTTCTGCAGTACAGATGCAGCCTATGATCTTCCCTCAGTTCTACCTGGAAATGTCAAGGACTGAATACAGCCTTCCACATCTGAAGCATATGCTGTGTATCTGAGCGACTGTTTTAAATCCAAGAAACATATTCAGGGGTAACTGTGTTGACCATGCAGCAAAATACAACAAAATTCAAAATCCACAAAACAATGATATGATTTTCATCATATGATGAAGAAGCCAGTGATGCTTCAAAAGCTTGCATGATGTAATTTTGTGTATATTGGTTAGCCAATAAGGTATCCCTGTTTTGTGGATGTTGGATTTTGTTTGATTGTGTCCTTAGCTTGTTCAACATGGATTTGTAATTGGTTGACTGGCTGAACCCAAAGGGTGTTCAACAATGGCTCCTTTAATCCTGGAGAGAAGTGACCAGTGGGGTCCCACAGGGCTCTGTCCTGGGCCCAGTGCTATTCAACATCTTTATCAATGACTTGGATGACAGAATTGGGAGCATATTTATCAAATTTGCAGATGACACCAAATTAGGGGGAATAGCTAACACACCAGAGGACAGGATTAAAATTCAAAATGATCTGAATAGACTAGAAAGCTGAGCCACAGCTAACAAAATGAACTTCAACAGGGAGAAATGTAAGGTACTGCACTTAGGGCGGAAAAATGAAATGCACAGACATAGGATGGGGGACACCTGGCTGAATGAAACTACATGTGAAAGGGATCTGGGAGTCCAAGTAGACCACAAGTTGAACATGAGTCAACAGTGCAATGCGGCAGATAACAAGGCCAATGCGATTTTAGGCTGCATCAATAGAAGAATAGTGTCTAGATCAAGAGAAATAATAGTGCCACCCTATTCTGCCTTGGTCAGGCCCCACCTGGAATACTGTGTCCAGTTCTGGGCACCACAATTCAAGAAGGACATTGAGAAACTAGAGCGTGTCCAAAGGAGGGTGACTAAAATGGTGGAGGGTCTGGAAACCATGCCCTATGAGGAAAGATTCAAGGAGCTGAGGATGTTTAGTAATAATAAATAAATAAATAAAACTTTTATTTGTATCCCGCTTTTCTATAACTAGACAATCAAAGTGGCTCACAACATATTAAAATTCACATTTACAACATTATGTCCCAAATTCCCCCCTTAAAACAGGATTAAACATGTTACAATTAAAATAGAATTTTAAAAAAGAGAATATATACAGTCTGGAGAAGAGAAGGTTAAGAGGTGATATGATAGCCCTGTTTAAATATTTGAAGGGATGTCATATTGAGGAGGGAGCAAGCTTGTTTTCTGCTGCTCCAGAAACTAGGACCTGGAGCAATGGATACAAACGACAGAATAAGAGATTCCATCTCAACATTAGGAGGAACTTTCTGACAGTAAGGGCTGTTCGACAGTGGAACAAACTCCCTCGGAGTGTAGTGGAGTCTCCTTCCTTGGAGGTCTTCAAGCAGAGGCTGGATGGCCATCTGTCGGGGATGCTTTGATTTAGATTTTCTGCATGGCATGGAGTTGGACTGGATGGCCCTTGTGGTCTCTTCCAACTCTATGATTCTATGATTCTAATTAAAAAGGAAAAAAGAAGGAAAACATGAAAAAATTTCCAGTTTTCTTACCACATGGAAATAAAAAGACAAGCAGCATTGATGATAAGATGTTGAGGTGTGGAATGATCCTATTTAGTGCCATCATGAGGCCCTTTCACACAACACCGTGCACTATATTCCACTTTAATTCAAATGGCAACATTCTATGGAAACCTAGAGTTTATAGTCTGTTGTTCATCAGAGCTCCCCAGTTAAGAGTTCTCAATAGTCCTCTCTAAACTTCAAATGCCATGATGTTATGACATAGTTAAAGTTGATTTTATTGTGCTATAATTGTGTAGTGTGAAAGGGCTTAAGGATATGATACCTGACTGTTTGCTGGTTTTTTCTATCCTTGTTTAATAGTTAGTATGAATTCAGTTTTGAGAGTAAGCATGGTACAGTGGTTTAAGCATTAGATTACAACTCTGGACAAAGTCAGATATGAATTCATGCTCAGCCATGGAAGTCCACTGGGCAACTTTGGACAAGTCACATTCTCTTAGGCCCAAAACACTTGGGCCAAATAAAGTGGCTACCAGCTTCTTTGGGTGTGTGATGTTTAGATGAGGCACACCCCCATAGTGGCCAGAAGCCACAACGATGCCACACCAAGCCAGGAAAAGCTGTCCTAAAAAGGAGTCGATGGGCCAGAACAGACAGCCTGGAAGGAATGGCCAAAGGCTACTATGGCCTCGAATGGGCTGGGACTGCGGCAACAGCATGGCCCGCTCCCAAAGCAGGTTGCCGATGCAGTCCCAACCTGCCACAGCCAGGAGTTGATCTCAATCGACTCATTTTTAGGCTGACTTTTCCTGGATTGGTATGGCCTCAGTGTAGCTTCCAGATGCTTTGTGGGCATGTATCATCTAAATGCCAAAGCAGCCAGAAGCCACCTTATTTGGCCCATGTGTTTCAAGCCATTTTAGATTAACTCTTGGCCTGCATGGCTTGGGACTGCAGTGGTGTCCTGCTTCGGAAATGGGCCATGCAGTCGCCACAGTCACAACCCAATGGGGGCTGGAGGAGCCTCTGGCCACTCCTTCCAGGCCATCTGTTCTGGGCCATAGCTTCAGAGGAAGGCAAAGGCAAATCTCCTCTGAACAAATCTTGCCAAGAAAAGCCCACAATAGGTTCTCCTTAGGTCATCATAAGTTGGAAATGACTTGGAGGCTAACAACAACAACAACAACAACAGATTCTGTGGAAACTGAGGATGCTTCATTCTCACTGTGCTAACTGGAGTGTTGATCAAGTACTGTACTCAGTCTTATATATAAAAAATCTCTAAAGCTAACACAACCCTTAGAAAGATCTCTCAAAACTGCTGAAAGGACTCAAGGCATCTTATAAGAAGTTAAAATACAACTTTTAAAAATTCTATTAGTCTAAAAATTAAGAAAACATATAAGAATTCTGTGAAAAATACAAAGTAAAAACATATTTAAAGCATACTTTCGAAAGGACACAGGTATAACATAGCCCATTAAAAGATATTTTTTGGTTCATGTTAAGAGCAACAGACCTTTGCCTGCCAGTAGAAAGACAGCAGATCAAGGTTTGACCAGACCCCCTGAGGGAGAGCGTTCCACAGTCTGGGAGCAGCCATGAGGTTGCACATTTAGTGCAGGGGAAATCATTTCCTATTATTATCCAGTATTAAGATCAACCAAATAAAAGTGAAACTCTGCAAAAATCATAACAATATGCTTGTCAACCCCATCTAAGGATGAGCAAATCTGTCAGTTTCACTGTCACACACTTTTTGATTTTGTCACTCATAATAAATTCTGATTTTAAAAATTGGTTCAAATTACTTTTGAATATGGTCCTTGAGTGGTCTATTTTTGCTTATATCAATTAATAGTTGCTTCATATGTGCTAGGAGAGTTTATTTCATGATTAATATTGCATTAATGGGAGAGGATAATCAGCAATATTGCAATAAAAACTATAGACTTCTATTTCATTTCTGCAAAGCATTCTATTTGCCCTAGTAATGGAACTAAGGGTGTGTCCACTGCAGAAATAAAGCAGTTTGGCACCACTGTAACTGCGATGACATTCTCCTATAGAATCCTGGCATTTGCTGTTTGGTGAGGCATCAGAGCTCTCTGACAGACCATGCTAAATAACTCACCAAACTACAAATATTAAGATTCCACAGGATACAGTCATGAGAGTTAAAGTGGTGTCAAACTGCTTTATTTCTGAAGTGTGGAATTGCTGGAGGACATTAGAACTTGGGTGGGAAACTGATAGATTATGAGGATTTTTCTTCTGTGATATCACTTCATCCTATCTTGTGTCTCTTTTGCACTGGAGTTCTTCTTCCATTTGGATAGAGTTTCCTATATGCTTTGAAGATGAGTCAAATTGTTTTTCTCATGTCAGTGCACACAGAGCTATAGCAAATCTTATTGAAATTCTATTAACCCCTCACGAAAGGTCTATAGATCTCCCAAAATATTTGTAGAAATTCCTATCAAGTTTCTGCTTAAGGAGAAACCTCCTGCTAAAAATTCTGAAACTTCAAAATGTCATTGATAACTCAGACTACATAAAAAAATCCTTTGATATACAAAGAAATGTTAGGGACAAGGCAAATTGTCAAGCCAAAGAACAATCTCACTGGAGCAGGTTTAACATGAAGGAAACTTGCTTACTAGAGCCAATGTGAGATAGTATGTTCTAATGGATAAGATGGCTGAACTCAGAGACTACAATACAGAGCTCAGATGAGCCATGAAGCTCAATGGATAAGTGTGCTGACCATTCTCTATATTCCAGCACTTTGGTGAAGATAAAATGGGATAATCCCCATTAAGAACAGAATTATTTAACTTCATTCGAGGAAGTTTGGGAAAGCAACAACAATGATTAGAACATTGTGTCCCATGCTAGGACAAAAGTGAGATATTAATGAATATTGTGGAGGACTATTCAGTGAGAGCCAGCATGTCTAGTCATTTAAGCATTGGACTAGGACTCTGGAAACCAGAGTTTGAATCCTGTTTTGGCCATGTATGGCCACTGAGTGACCTTGGGCAAGTCATGCCCTCTCAGCGTCAGAGGATGGCAATACAAACATCTGAAGAAACATGCCAAGAAAACCCCATGTATTCTATCTGAGGTTGCCCTTGAAAATCATTGAGAAGCTGCAACTAGTGTGAAATGCAGTAGCTAAACTGATAACTGGAAAAACATAGTAGGAACCTCAAAGCAATAGATTTAAAGAAAATGCACTTGCTGCCAAAACACTTCTGGTCTGAATTCAACGTGCTGGTGAAATTATTAAAAATAGTACATGGCCTGAGACCTCAATCTTCAAAGCATTAACTTTCCTTATACAGTATATGCCTGCTTGAAGATTGAGATTTGCTGGAGGGGTCCTTCCCTGTGTCCCAGTGAGAGCAACACACTGTGTGAAGACATAGGAGAAGATCTGCTTGCCTGTGCCATCCCTGTTGTGTAATGCCTTCTTTGCCAAAGGTTGATGACTGGAGACAGCGCTTGCCTCATTCTGGCATCAGCTTGAAACACTGCATTTAATAAAGCCTTGGAGTGTACCGATTCAACCTGAATGTATCCCTTACATGACATTGAACTATATTAGCTTGTTTAAAACCAATTTGCTGTTTGCTATAATTGTAGTCTCTTAGCAGTATTTTTATTTTTTCATAGAATCATAGAATCATAGAGTTGGAAGAGACCACAAGGGCCATCCAGTCCATGCCATGCAGGAAATCACAATCAAAGAATCCCCGACAGATGGCCATCCAGCCTCTGTTTGAAGACCTCTAAGGAAGGAGACTCCACTACACTTCGAGGGAGTTTGTTCCACTGTCGAACAGCCCTTACAGTCAGGAAGTTCCTCCTAATGTTGAGGTGGAATCTCTTTTCCTGCAGCTTGCATCCTTGGCCCCTACCCTCTGGAATTCCCTGCCCATTGAGCTCCGCTCGGCCACCTCCCTGGCCCAGTTTAGAAAGGGGCTGAAGACCTTTTTATTTAAGCAAGCATTCCCTGATGCAAGCCCCGATTAACCTTTCTCCCCCCCCCCCACGTCAGCAGTGGCAGCTGGCTAGAATGTTTTAATGGAATGTGTTTTAGCTATACTGTATGGTATATGTGATTGTAGATGTATATGATATGCCATGTATTTTATGTATGCTGTACACCGCCCTGGTTTTTAGAAGGGCGGTATAAAAATAAATTTTTTATTTATTATTTATTATTATTATCCATTGCTCTGGGTCCTATCTCTGGAGCAGCAGAAAACAAGCTTGCTCCCTTCTCAATATGACATCTCTTCAAATATTTAAACAGGGCTATCATATCACCTCTTAGCCTTCTCTTCTCCAGGCTAAACATCCCCAGCTCCGTAAGTTGTTCCTCATAGGGCATGGTTTCCAGACCTTTCACCATTTTAGTCGCTCTCCTTTGGACACGCTCCAGTTTCTCAATGTACTTTTTTAATTGTGGTGCCCAGAACTGGACACAGTATTCAAGGTGGGGCCTGACCAAAGCAGAATAAAGTGGCACTATTACTTCCCTGGATCTAGACACTATACTTCTATTGATGCAGCCTAAAATCGCATTGGCCTTGTTAGCTGCCACATCACACTGTTGACTCATGTTCAACTTGTGGTCTACTTGGACTCCCAGATCCCTTTCACAC